>NC_134080.1:158123794-158437128 GCF_000715075.1 Nicotiana tabacum
TCATCGGTTGTAACTATGCTGACTAAAAATAAAATAAACTAATATGAGAAGTCACAATTTTACAACCGGGAAAAGGGTCAAATATGTCCCTATACTATTGAAAAAAGTCTAATATTACCTTCTGTTATACTATCAGTCCAAATGTATCCCTAACGTCATACTATCGGTCCAAATATATCCCTAACATCATAAAAATGGTACAAACCTACCCTTCCTCCGTTAAAACTACCTCCCTATGACAACATTTCATTGCTACCTCACCATTATACTCCCATTTTCATCCCTTCCCCACAACCTTTCTTTCTCTTTCATTTGAAGAAAATCACATATCATAGATCATAGATATACAAACAAACTATATCAAAAGATATGCTAACAGCTAAAGATAATATGAAACAACATGAACCGAGAAAATTCTGATTTTGCTATTCAACATTCATGCTTATACAAACGAAAATACATTTTGTTTTATATAAATAACTAAGCAAAGATATAGGCAAACTAGTTTAAGGTTTCAAAATTGATCATGGTGAGAAAGAAAAACAACCTAGACACGAGAGTTAATTTTTTTTGTTTCTTTCTCTTCAAACACATTTCTGGAAGGCTACCATTTTTCCTCTCTTTACGTTTTATGTTAAAATAAAAGTGCTACTAAATTTTCCCTAAATAGGTCTTACAAATTCATTGGCAACACAAATGCAAAATGAAACACAAAATTGTAAGATCAAGTGAAAGGTACGTACAATTCCAGGATCGGTCGGAGAAGCAACAAGTATTTTGAAAAGCAAGAGGAAGTAAAGGCAGTGAAGTCTTCAAAATAATGATAGAACTTTAAAGTAATTGAACTTGGTAGCTGCAAACAGGGTGAAATGGTGAGGTAGGAATAAAATGTGTTCATAGGGGAGGCAGTTAACGGAGGAAGGGTAGGTTTGTGCCACTTTTCCGTTTAATTAATTTATTCAAATCAGATACTGAAGAGAATGGTGACGTTTTGTAGCAGTTCGTTTATATGTATGAAATATGTCTTCAATTTTCAGTAAAAAAGAAGTTATTTCCAGTGTATATAGATTAACCGTTTCTTGAATACTTCGTAGGACTTTAACTAATCTCATTATCTGCGACCCTCTTCCTCCCCAGAGTAACAAAATGTGAAAAGGAAAAGAATAATAGAACTCATCCAAAAAGAAAAGAATAAAAAAACTGCTGACTTGATCCATAAAACTAAAGTTTAATTAATTTGATGCCTTCAATTTGTCATGGAGTAGGATTGAAGACGTACCATCTGCATGATAGACTTCATTTTCTCCTTTCCAAGAAATGCTTATACTTTTTGGGTGTGTTTGGTATAACGGAAAATGTTTTTCATGGAAAATATTTTTTAAGAAAATGTTTTCTTAGAAAACAAGTAGTAATCTTATTCATTTTTCGGTGTTCGGTACGCAAATTAAGGAAAAATAACTTTTCAAGAGTATTCATAAATAATTTAGATACAATAAATATGAAGCCATAAACTTTCGAACCAACAACCTTCCGAACCCACAAATTTCATAAACTTTCGAACCGCTAAACTTTCGAAACCGTGAACTTTTGAACCCATAAACTTTATAATTTCTAAACTCGTAAACTTTCAAACACATAAACCTCTGAACTCATAACTTTGAAACTTATAAAATTTCGAACCTGTAAATACAAAGATGAAAAAACTAAAACTGAAATATATAAAAAAAAAAAAAAAAATCAAGGGAGGAGGGTGGGGGCAGTGGGATGGGGGTGGGACCGGTGGTGCAGAAAAATAAAAAAACAGAAATTTGAATTTTACAAAAAAAAAAAGTCAAAAAAACTTTTTTTTCAGGGGGGTTGGCGGGTGGAGACCGAAAAAAACTAAAATTTGAAAAAAAAAAAAAAAACCTTTTTGGAGAGAAGGATTGGGTGGATGGGTGTGGGGATGTGGGGTGAGTTGGTGAGGGTGGGGAAGGTTGAGAAGGGGTTTTGGAAAATATTTTTCCCTCTTTTGATAAGGAAAATATTTTCCTCCAATTGGAAGAAAATGAGTTTATAAGGAAAATATTTTTCAAAATATTAAGCCAACCAAACATAAAAAAATTAAAAAATATTTTCCTTCGTACCAAACACACCCATTCTCATTTGAAGAATAATATGGTTGGTTCGTACCAAACACACCCTTTCTCATTTGAAGAATAATATGGTTGGTTAGTAATAATGTAAAGTTGTAAACTAGTAATCTAAAAAGAATAAAGTAGCCAAATTAAAGAAACAAAAGGTCTTCATCTTGTCTTGGTAATACAATTGCTATAGCTGTGTGTCAAAGCAAGAGAAAAACCATGCAAATATTCTTTGATGTAATGAGTGGTAGGATCCATCACAATTTCCATCCATGTCAAAAAATGATAAGCCTCTCAAATCCTGCCAAATCTAATTTCAATAGATGCAACTGTCTACTCAGAACACTCTCCCCTTCTCAGAAAAAAAAAAAGAAAGCTAAGATAGGAAGAAACTTTCAAGTATTTAGGCTAACTCAATAAATATATAATATAAGTCTTTATAAATACGATATTATTCAATTATAATTAATTAATATATATTCTCACATTAATTTATAACTTAATCAAATTGTTATAATTTTGTAAAACAGTTGGTTCGCTAGATTTTTACCCCTTTCTTTTCATCCACTGTTGTCTCCCTATTCCCTATCCCCCCTCCTCCTCCCTACCCCCTCCCAGTTCTCCTATACAGGCATCAGGCCGGTGGAAAAGACACTTGAAGCAACCTAAGTCCCTAACTAACCAATTTAACTTACGGACAATAAAAAAAGAAAAGGGGCAGCCCAGTGCACTAAAGCTCCAGTTATGTGCGGGGGTTGGGGAAGGACCGGACCACAAAGGTCTATTGTAGACAGTTTTACCCTACATTTTTGCAAGAGACTGTTTTCACTTTTCACGGCTTGAACACGTGACCTCCTGGTCACATGACAGCAAATTTACCAGTTATGCCAAGGCTCCACTTCATTACGGACACTAATAATATTTTATATATATACACACACTATAGGTGTATATAAACTAAACTCCAAACACAGAGACATTACGTTATTTTATGTTTTGCCATCTCTACTTAACCAACCCAACCACCCTTTGTTGCAATGAATGGGGAAAACTAAAGATGATATTATATGCATTGCCAGTTTATAGTGTTTAGTTCATATATATGTATTGTTTGAGTCCAATATATAATGTGCACTTTTAAGGAGTAGATAAGCTATACAATTGAGTCAGTGTTAAAGATAATAGTTAAGTACTCTTCAACTTAAATTGGAGATTTATTGTTAGAATAAAGAACATTAGAATACGGGATGTTTACCTCCTTTAATAGGTTTATCCTGGGCAAATCCAAATTAATGGATCAATAAGCTTTGAATATCGGATGTTGAATCAAAAATAACAAAACATATTTACCTTGCATTGTGTCACCCACCGTGCGCACAAAATTAAATTCGTTTGTTTAAATTGGTTTGCTTACCCGTAATTGGCAGCTGGTAATTGTGTTGAGACCCTAATACCAGTAAAATACCCAATTATAACAATTGGGAATATATCTATAATATTTTTTATAACTGTAATGTATAATTTCAGGGGATACTCGCCGCCTCCCACCAGTAACAGGTACCAGATAACACTATTCACTAAGGCTTTGACATATGAGAAGAAATCACCTAGTATTTTTGGCTTCACTGAAATTTAAACCTAAAACCTCATATTTCTCACACACTTTATTGATCACTGAGCCACATCCTTTGACGTTATATCTAATAAAATATTGAAGGCGCATGCTAATTCAAACACTATATAACATTATAAATAAAAAAATAGTAAATGTTCTAATAATTATTAGTAGTTCGAAATTGATATACGTGTGTATCTTCAATGTGCACATAATCAGATGTGAGGGGCTAGAGAATCCGAAAAGAAGCAACGAATCACGACAGATATAGCTAGATTTTGGGCCTAGGGTTCTTGTGCATAGGTTTGTAGGGTTAATGAAGAATTATACTAATTCCCGTAGTCTATTTATAAGCAGGTTTTGCTGTTGTTAAATGAAAAATTATTTTTCCAAGTTTTACTAATTCACAATTGGGTTGGAAATCAATTAAACCCCCAACTTTAATTTAAATACACATCCCCTGGTCAACTTTAAATAACAGTCATTTTCCCTCATATATATCAAATTTTTTAAAATATTCATTTTACCCTTACTTATCAAAACCTTTTTTTTTCCTTTGTTTAAATCATGATATTTTTTCAAAACTATGTAAAGAAGTACTTAGCTATATTAGATATTTTTTTTGAGGAGAAAACAGAGAGAAATAGTAATTATGTACTAAGTTAATGACACACACTTATTCTAGAGAGAGAAGTCTTCTGAATAAAAAGATTACTGTTAGGTATTTAAATAATTCCTGCTATGAATTACAGTATAGCCGATGTGAATATGTCATTCAGTCCTTATTCCACGACCAGAAATAGTTTTTAACTTTTTTAGTTTCCCATTGGGTATCTAGTACCCACATTGCAGCTCAACAAAATTTGGATTCGCATCGAGAAGTATCACATTCGGGGGGAGGGGGGGGAGGGGAATAAAATGCTCCCTATCAAAGGCGATTCCATACATAGGACTCGAACTCGATCCCTCTAGTTAAAAATAAAGAAGCACTTACAACTGAAGAGACACCTAAGTGAATAAAAATGTACTCTCTCTAATAGTTTAACCTTTTAGATATGATGGTTACACACTTCACTATGATATTAGAGCAGACAAAGATCCTAGGTTCAAGTCTCACTGCACCCATTATTTAAAAAATAAAGTTCTATGTGTTTGGCCAATGAAAAATTGAAATAAAGCTTGCACAGGGGTGTGTTGAAAAGACAACTAAGTAGATAAAAATTTACTCTATCTAACTGCTTAAACTTTTAGATAAGAAGGTTACTCATGCACTTCAACACCTATTACTATACCACAACTTTTGTTGATGGTGTCTAAATTATGATATTCTCTAGGTTACTAAAATAAATAAATGGTATAAATTTAGCAACCTTGTGTCTAGTTAAGCACATCCCATATATTATGTATTATGAAGATTTATTTGTCACGACCTAAACCGATGGGGGGTGACGAGTGCCCGAGTTCTACCTATCGAATACCCCTAAGCATACGTCTAAGATATAACACATGAAATAAGTGTAGGCCATGCATAATGTCTGGCAATAAACTACTGATTCATCTAAATAACATACATGAAAAAATATGCCCAAAAGACATATGTACACACACACACACACACACACACACATATATATATATATATATATATATACGGAATAAAGTAGGGCGAGCCGACAAGGACATATACTATCTAACTATACAGATGTACACTTATAAAGGATGGGATTGGGCCCCATCATACCCATATGTATAAAAAAGTATAGTACCAAAGCTCAATAACTGCTCAGGATCAAATAGAGCACCCCAACTCTCGCTGATCAAGGATCCTAAGAAGGGGGACCGTCAGCCTGTCTACCTACATCTGCGGGCATGAAACGCATGCCCTCATGCAATAGGGGCGTCCGTACGAATAATATACCGAGTATGTAAGGCATAAAAATCAGTACATAAAAGACATGAAAGAAACATGGAGTAAAGGACTCAACCTGTAAGTCTGAATAGCTTTGTGAATCATGAAACATTTATAATGTCATGCATATGAGTATAAATGTCATACCATGCATAGGTATATGCGTAGATAATATCTCAAGCCTCTAAGGGCATCCCATCATATCATCTCAGTCTCTATGGGCGAAATCATAAATGTATACCAGCTGATCAGGTAGTGGTGCGTATATAACGCCATAACCTTTCCATATACCCCATATACATATGTTATACGTGTATATAACGTCATCTGGTCATGGTTTAATATACATATATAAATGGATGCAATGCATGATGAAGTAAGCCAATAAGATCTTTCGGAATGTCATGAGACCCATGAACATACAATATGATAGTAGAACATATAGGGAATCTAGAACATAGGCAACCCTAGTACTTCTAAGAATAGAATCATTTTTGAAAGTTGCGTGCTTGCTTGTTTCGTTGTATCATATGGATCATGCCAAAAAGGAACGGAGGCATAGCCTTAACATATCTCAAGTTGTCAATGCAATTCTACAACAAGCTTATGATAACTAGCGTGACAACCCTATAACAAAGAAATACATGTACGACTTAGATGACACTAGTATATTACGTATCTCAAAGACTCTAAAATAAAACGGGCAGCATTTCCCCTGATTTTACTGCTCTCTCAAGCCTACTATAGGAGAGATACAAACACAATACAATCAGAAACTCAAAACCAACCTAATTACAATTCGGGACCTTCAATACAACAAAAATCCCAAATATACCATAACACACACAATCAACAAGTTATCAATTAGCTTGAAACTGCAACGTCGAGTGACCAATCTACTACCCTACCACATGTGGTATTTCTCCACTCCTTTTTATCCTTCCAAACTCCATAAATCAGCAACAAAATAGGCCAACACAAATGGACTACAAAATAGTCCACTAAAAGTGGGGAAAAAATCGAACTCACGGCTTTCAATCACCATCCGGTGAGTTCTAACTATTAGGAAACCACTTTATCAACCTTCCTTAATATTTAAATACTTAATTACAGAAATTAGATGTTTCTTAACTATAAATTACCTTGCGAAAATTGAACTACAAAGAGAAAAGAGAGGCGGTATAATGATACTTACGTCATAGGGACCATTCTGATGTTATCGCTTCTCGATTTCGTACCCTAGATGTTAGTATTCTTTGAAATCAGGAAAGGTTTTTATGGTGTTTTCTGGTCGGGATCTATGTAAAAGTTAAGAGAGAGACGAGCTAAAACCTAGATATAAACTTTTGAAAAGTCAAAGAGGTGCTAGCTTGACACCCTCGCATTGACCCATCTTCCGACGCTTATATCTTTTTATCCGGATATCGTATGAATGAACTGTTAAGTGCTGTACATTCCAAGACCTTCAATTGGTATATAATATGTCCCCAAAAGACCTCATGGTGTAACAATCTTCTCCCCCTTAGAAACATTCGTCCTCGAATGTTAAACTCCCAAAGATCTATAGAAATTTTGGCAGAGTCTTCTCTGTAATGGTACCAATACAAACCTGTCAGACAGAAAACCCAATAATACAAAGCCACACAGGGCCACAACAATACCAACCACACAGTGAAATTAACTAGTTTATGCTAGTTACACATTAATCTATTACAATTTTC
The DNA here is from genome assembly GCF_000715075.1 of Nicotiana tabacum. NCBI lineage: Eukaryota > Viridiplantae > Streptophyta > Magnoliopsida > Solanales > Solanaceae > Nicotiana > Nicotiana tabacum. The sequence goes on from NC_134080.1 coordinate 158,131,163, forward strand.
CTCCTTTATTCGGGTTTAGACCAGCAAAATAGGCTAATTCATACATATTGCAGAGTGACCGATTCAGAAGCTAGCCTCATTGTTCCAAATATAGTTTAATGGATATTGAGAAGTGAGAGATTAATATTGGGAGTATGTAAGCAAAGTCCCGCATTGAAAGTAGAAAAGAAAAATAAGTTACTTATAAGGAGATAGATACTCTTAATGGTGTGAGGTTTTTTAGGGAAAACCGTGCGAGCTTGGCCCAAAGCGGATAATATCATACCATGTTAAGAGTATCTTTGAGCTGTTTTAGCCTAACAACTAGTATCAGAGCCAATGGTTTGGCGAGACGAGTATGGAGATGGTGGAGTAATGGCGTAGGGCTCGGCTTAGTGCCTTTGCCCGTCTATGGGCCGATTCACTACCTTTACCCATAACTTCAAAGACGCATACACAACCTCTCCTTGGGCTTCGGTGATTATAAATACTCGGATCATGTGGGTGACACACAGTTAATCTCCAAATTAGCCCATAAATGGTGATGAGTGATGTGAAACTTAGTTTAAGGAAGAAATTGTTAGATGTGTGTGAATAAAGTCTCACATGTAAAGTAGAAAAGAAAAATGAGTTCCCACTGTTTTAAGATAAATAATGACTTTGGAAATAAATGGTTACACATTCTTATAGACCATTGCATAATAAAGAGATGAAGTAGTTGGAAGAAAAAAAAGTGTATATAAATTTTTTTTTGTCATCTCAAATCTGTACTTATGATTTGGTCATTGTACCTTATTCTCCTTTAACAGTAAAACTCATAGGTGATCATCATGTATTCTTGGATTTTCTTCTGCAAGTAATGAAGTTTCAGGGCTAATCACAAGTCAGATAAAGCTTGGAGATTATTTTTGGAGGAATATATATCCAGTGAGATGCCAGTTAAGGGAGAATTGAGTGATATATAATATTTTCATGTCCTATTAATCGGAGCCAGACATAATATAATTGAATAATTAAAAGTGTGATCTCTCTAACACTTTAATATTAATCCTCTCGCCTATATCGATATGTAACATTAATCTAATTCCTTCCCAAAGAGAACACTTTTTGACTGGATAAAGAGAAGAGATCTATTGAAATCCTTTTATATCTTTGAAGTTAAGCTCAATCCATCATTGTGCAGTGGCAATAGAATTTTCGACAACAAGTACTATAAAGTTATTATCTATTTTTCACAATTTTCATTTCCCATCTCATAGCACTCGAAGTTATTAGCTCCCGTCTTGGCCATAAAATTTGGGAGTTTCTTTTCAAATTTTGTTTTCAAATATCTGTTTGTTTATAGATTTTAATCATTTTTTGGTAGATTTTGAAAACAAAATCTTCAAATCCAAAAAACAACTGTAGAATAGTTTTTGAAGTATTCTACTCATAAAACTTCAAATTCTTTTGAAGTAAAATGCATATCCAAACACAATTTCAACTTTCAAAAATTATTTTTCATCTCATCTTCAAAAATTCATTTTTTCAAGTTTCAACCAAATATATGTCCCAACGCTAGTTTGATATCACCCGTTGTCTTATTTTTTAGATATTTTCACGTATGATCACCTAGCTTACAGTTTATTGTATCGAAATAAAAAAATAGTAATAGCTTTTGTAATGGAAAAATAACTAGTACCATGCTGCCAGGCATTGTATGATGAATATAAACTTTTGCCATGATTAATCATACTTATATTTTTGCGTCGTGTAACGAATAATCTTTTAAAATCATAATACCCTTTTTAAATTAATAAAGAGAAAAAAGAGGAAGGGACTGAAATTATCAGAAATATATGGACTAGCACCACTCGAAATTGACACAGATTGTATCGAAGTTATATATTAAGTTGTTGAACACTGATTCCCCTACCTATTCTACTAGTATTTTGTTTTACGAACACTTGAGTTGGACGAATTAGGGAATACTATCCCAAGAAGTATTGCTACAGCTAATATTTTGCCCAACATGGGAACTTAGATGTTGTAGCTAGCATCAATGCATGTACTGACTTCGGTTAACATTAATATATTAGGTCGTCTTTTAACACCCAAAAGAAAATAGAGAAAAAAAGAAACTTAAGTAGTTAAAGGATATTAAAATTAAATTAAAAAAATTAGAACTATATGTGAGTTTAAGAACCTTCACTAGGTTTTATATTAAACCTCTTTAGTTATATCCCGAATTTAGAATGCAAAACACCACCTACATCTAATTTTGTAACTGATATTCGATTATAACTAATATCTTGATAAACTTTGGATAGTAAATTACTATTAAACCTCATTAGTTATATCTCCTAGTCCTTTGTTTGGTTTTATTTTGCAGCTTATGTGTGGGGTATCACACACCATCCTTGAGGAAGAGGTTTATAGGGGGTAAATGAGTATCACAACACGAAACACCACTTATATCCAATTTTGTAACTCCAAATTAACAAAAAAACAAGTAATAGTAAAATAGAAAAATAAGGCCAAACATCATTCAGGGATATATATGTGGCATATGGAAAGCAACTTACCTACGGATCCGACAATCTCATGATTTCCTTTTAAAAGTTTCAAACTAGTAATAGATTGTCTCCTTAAAGAAAAAGATATTACAAGTTGAAGCAATAAGAGATCGATCTCTAAATACACCACCAAAGACGGGTCAAGATTGTTCTATCTTTAATTAGAGAGCTCTCTCTAACCTTGAGAATAGAAAAATTCTTAACGAAAACACTTAGTTAGAGGCAGATTAAGAATTTGACCTTGATGATGTTAGTTCTTTCCATTGTATCTGTTGCAATTTTGAAATTATAGATTCAAATTTATTATTTGGTGAAATTTTAGTAATATTTCACATTTATATTCTGCCCCGTATAGAAAAATATTGAGTTCCATTGAATCCAGTTACACAGATTGCATTGACCTTTGCGCTTAGTGAGTCCTATATATATATATATATATATATTCAAATTAATCAGCTGAGTGAATGTCAAACTCTAAATACACAGAGAGAGAAAGAGAGGGGAAGAAATCATCAAAGGAGCGATCAGGCAGTATATATGCTGAATTCCATGCAACAATAATTACCAATTCAATAAGTGAGTTAAAAGTCTTCTAAAATTCATGATGACTGAGGGTGGTGTGGGCATATATCATATATTTGGTAGGGTCTTTACTCTTAACACTTGTCTTTTAACTTCTTTTTGTTTTGTCTCCTTCTCTTTGTATCTTTCTGTTGGAGATGGTTTGAACTCTAAACAGAATGTTCCTAATTCTTAGCTGCAGGTGAGACCTAACATTCCTTCAACTACTCCTTCCCCGAAAAGTCTCACTTAATTATTGTCTAGCTCGAAAAATTTGAGTAACAATTAAAAATAATTTATAATTTTAAAGATATGTGATTTATTCCAATACTAGTAAATATACAAGTAATAATAGTTCTAAATAAGAAGAATTGATGAACCAAACCAATATTGTTAGAGCATTAAGGGCATTGAGCTTGATTATCTTAGGAACTCGAGGCGAGCTAAGAACCAATAAAGTATGAACAGTAAAGTAAAGAATAATAAGGCTGAAGAACAATGGTTGAGCACGGTAAATGAGAAAAGCAGAGTAGAATGTTCTATTGCAGTGAATAATGTGTCTTTTATAAATGATTGGGGTCCCTTTTATATAGGAGGAGAAAACCCCAATATAATACATTCCTAATTGTGATAAAGAATTCTATTGGTACAAGTGTATAACAACCTAGTACGGACCTGTACCATTTCGTACAAACTTATCTTTTAATTTATGCCTTGATCCACGTGTCCCTAAGAAATTTTCGCTCTTTCTTGAGTGTCTTCGGGATTGTATTGCCCTCGATGTAGGTCGCGTCAGGCCTTCAATCTGCTTCCTCGAGGTGTGTGTCCTTCAGCAGGGTCTGAGGTCCTCTTATACATGAAGTATTTTTCTCAAAAATATAACCTCCGAGGGTGATTCCCCCAGTATTCGAGGTTGATTGAAAAGAAGCCTTGAATACTTGTTGAATGTTCCTTAGGTAGCATATAGGTGTTGCCTCGTTAAAAACCTTGCCGGTAAAGCCCATTTGGGATAAAACCCGATCTAAGGAAAAAAGAGTGCAACGCATTCTTTCAAACCCAAGGTCTTCGAGCTGAAAGGTGCCTCGATATCTCTAATCGAACATTTGCAAGAAGTTAGTTTTAAATACAAATGGAAAGGGGGAGAAGGTCATACCTCAACAGTAATATCGTTTGAGCAACAATACATTCCAATTGTTTGGTAGTTGCTCGCCTTCCATTGTGCTAAGTTTGTTAGATCCTTTCCCTACGACTCCAAGGACACGGTACGATCCTTCCCAATTGGGACCTAGTTTCCCTTCGTTCGGGTCTCGAGTGTTGAGAGTGAATTTCATCGGGACCAAGTCCCCGACTCCGAAATATCGCAGGTTCATCCTTCTTTTGTAATACCTTTCGATCCTTTGTTTTTGAGCGGCCATTCGAATAAAAGTGGCCTCTCGTTTTTCATTGAGTAGTTCGAGAGAAGTGTTCATAGCTTCATGATTTGAGTCCTCGGTGGCATGCTAAAACCTGACGCTAGGTTCCCCGACTTCGACTGGGATCAATGCTTCGGATCTGTATACTAGAGAAAATGGGGTCTCCCCCGTGCTCGACTTCGACGTCGTTCGATATGCCCATAGCACCTCGGGCAATATTTCTCTCCATTTCCCCTTTGCATAATCTAACCTTTTCTTTAAGTTTCGAATGATGGTTTTGTTTGTGGACTCAGCCTGACCATTTGCACTCTGGTGGTAAGGTGTTGATAGAATCCTTTTGATTTTATGGTCCTAAAGGAATTTTGTTACTTTGTTGCCGATGAACTGTTTCCCATTGTCACATGCTATTTCGGTGGGTATCCCGAACCGACATATGATGTGGTCCCATATAAAGTCGATGACTTCTTTTTCCCTTACCTTCTCGAAGGCCTGCGTTTCAACCCATTTTGATAAGTAGTCAGTCATAAACAAAATAAATCTAGCTTTACCTGGCGCCATTGGTAGCGGGCCGACGATGTCCATCCCCCATTTCATGAATGGCCACACGGATAAGACCGAATGGAGTTGTTCACCGGGTTGATGGATTATCGATGTAAATATTTGGCATTTATCACACTTTCGAACGAGCTCCTTGGTATCCTTTTCCATGCTATCCCAATAATACCCCGCTCTAATCGCCTTGCGAACTAGAGAGTCTACACCAGAATGGTTCCCACAAGTACCCTCGTGGATTTCTCATAATACAAAATCGGTGTCCCCGGGTCCCAAGCACACTACCAGTGGTCCATCGAAGGTTCTTCTGTACAACATTCCATTTTCATCGAGTGAGAATCGAGGAGCTTTGGCTCGAAGTGTTCTTGACTTTTTTGGGTCCGCGGGGAGTTTCCCATGCTCCAGGTAGTCGATGTACTTATTCCTCTAATCCCACGTTAAACTTGTTGAATTAATCTCTTCATGGCCTTTTTCGACCACCGACTTCGATAGTTGGACGAAAGTCCCCAGGACGATATCATCTTCTTCGACTGATGACCCCAAGTTTGCAAGTGCATCGGCCTTGCTATTCTGCTTTTGAGCTACATGGTCCAGTATCCATTCCTTGAAGCGGTGCAATGTCACTTAAAGTTTGTCTAAGTACCTTTGCATTCGATCATCTCGAACCTCGAAGCTCCCATTTACTTGATTTACTACCAAAAAAGAGTCACACTTTGCCTCGATGATCTCTGCTCCAAAGCCCTTAGCTAGTTCAAGACCTACAATCACGGCCTCAAACTCGGCCTCATTGTTAGTCAATTTAGAAGTCTTGATAGATTGCCTAATGTCACTACCCGTAGGTGGTTTTAAAATGATGCCGAGCCTGAATCCTTTCACATTAGAGGCAACCATTTGTGAAGAGAGTCCGTACCCCCGATGACGTACCCGTTTTTAGCAAGAGTTCCTTTTCTACTTCGGGTACGAGGGCAGGCACAAAATCGGCCATGAAGTCTGCCAAAATTTAAGACTTAATAGCCGTTCGAGGTTGATATTCGATATCATACCCTCCAAGTTCAATGGCCTATTTGGCCAATCTACCTGATAATTCGGGCTTATGTAAGACATTTCGAAGTGGGTACGTAGTTAGTACACATATAGGATGGCATTGAAGATATGGTTTTAATTTCCTAGATGCGCTTATTAATGCAAGAGCTAACTTTTCTAATTGTGGGTACTTGGTTTCAGCATCTCGTAGGGTCCGACTCACATAATAGATAGAAAATTGCATACTTTGCTCTTCTTGAACCAACACGCCACTTACCACTACGTCGGACACGACCAGATACAAGTAAAGTGTTTCATCCTCCTTCAGAGTATGGAGTAGGGGTAAGCTCGAGATATACCGCTTTAATTCTTCCAAGGCCTGTTGGCACTCTGGAGTCCATGCAAAGTTATTTTTCTTCTTGAGTAGGTAAAAGAAATGATGGCTCTGATCTGATGGCCTCGAGAAAAATCAGCCTAGGGAAGTTATCCTCTCGGTCAGCCGTTGTACGGCTTTCACATTGTTCACCACGGTGATCTCCTCGATGGCTTTGATTTTATCGGGGTTGATCTCTATCCCTCTGTTCGACACCATGAAACCCAAGAACTTACCCGAGCCGATTCCGAAAGCGCATTTCTCAGGGTTGAGCTTCATGTTGTACTTTCTTAGGATACCGAACATCACCTGTAAATGAGTCAAATGGTCCTCTATATGCAGGGACTTAACTAGCATGTCATCAATATAAACTTCAATAGATTTGCATATTTGATGCTCGAATATCCTATTAACTAAACGTTGATATGTGGCCCATGCATTCTTTAGCCCGAAGGGCATTACATTATAGCAGTATGTACCAAACTTCGTGATGAGCGAAGTCTTTTTCCTGATCTTCTAGGGTCTATTTGAATCTGATTGTACCCAGAGTAGGCATCGAGAAAGGTAAGGATCTCATGGCCAGCCGTAGCATCGATCAATCGATCGATGTTAGGCAGTGGGAAAGAATCCTTAGGGCATGCTTTGTATCCTTGTAGTCTACACACATTCTAAGCCTATTCCCCTTTTTAGGGTCTACCACTACGTTAGCTATCCATTCGGGATATTTTACATCCCTAATGGATCCTATTTTGAGAAGTTTGGATACCTCTTCTTTGCTGAACACATGCTTTACCTCGGACTGAGGTCTCCTCTTTTGCTTCACCAGCTTAAATCTGGGATCGAAACTTAGTTGATGGGTAGTTATCTCTGGTGGGATCCCTGTCATATCTAAGTGAGACCAGGCAAAGCAATCAATGTTATTGATAAGAAATTGAATGAGTTTTTTCTTGAGTTCAGGGGTTAACCCCATCCCCAGGTATACCTTTCGTTCTGGAAGATGCTCGATCAATATGGCCTGCTCGAGTTCTTCGACTATGGACTTTGTTGCATTCGATTCCTCGGGGGCAACGAAGGCTCGGGGGGTGAGGAATTCTTCTTCTTCGTTATCGTCCACCTGTTCGTTGATCATCTGTTCCTCAGGCTCAACCGAGGTCATAAGTTGTGATTATTATTTGGCGGCTTGTTTGTCCTTTTACTTCTCCAATGTAGAGGGTGTTGATACCGGTGCCAAATTGTGTACTGCAAACATCTCCTTAGCTACATGATGCTCTTCATATACTATTTTCATGCCATCGTTTGTTGGGAACTTCATCATTTGATGAAGGGTAGATGGCACTGCCCTCATGCTATGAATCCATGGCCTTCCAAGTAAAGCATTATACCTCATATCTCCATCAATGACATGGAACTTGGTGTCTTGTATGGTTCCGACCACGTTGACTAGGAGGATGATTTCTCCCTTTGTCATTTCACTCGCCATGTTGAATCCATTTAAGACTCAAGAGGTAGGTATGATTTGGTCAAGCAGCCCAAGCTGCTCCATGACCCTTGATCTGATTATATTTGCTGAGCTACCTAGATCCACGAGAACACGTTTAACTTGAACTTTATTTAAAAGGATAGAGATTACCAGTGCATCATTGTGAGGCTGAGATAAGGTCTCGATGTCTTCCTTGCTGAATGTGAGTGTGTCCTCGGGCACATAGTCCCGAGTCCATTTCTCCCTTGTGATGAAAACTTTGGTATGTTTGAATATAGGTCCTTGTGGGATATCAACTCCACCGATAATCATGTGAATGACATGCTGAGGCTCTTCCAGTTCATTTTTCCTGTTTGTATCTCTTTCTCGGAAATGGTTCTTGGCCCGATCACTGAGAAATTCACGAAGATACCCTTCGTTGAACAACCAGGTTACCTCTTCTCTAAGCTGCCTTCAATCTTTGGTCATGTGCCCATGAGTACCGTGATATTGGTACATCAAGTTGGGGTTCCTCTGAGAAGGATCAGTCTGTATAGGCTTGGGCTATCTAGTTTCTCTAATTTGGCCAATGGTTGAGACGATCCCCGAAGAATCGACGCTGAAGTTGTACTCCGATAATCTAGGTGCCTCTGCTGGTCCTAAGTGCCTATCAAACCCGATTTTGCTCATGAGTCCTCGGTAATTTTGACCTTGATCTGCTTTTCGATCATTCTGAGGTATGTTACGCTTTGAAATGTTCCTTCGATCCTTGACGTATGGCTGATATCTTTCCTTATTCGATCTTGACCCTCACTCCGCATTTCCTGACTCCCTTGCTAGTTGTAGACAATAAATTTGCGTTAAGAAAATAAAATCAAGAGCGAAAAATATTGCAACAATCATAGTATTTTATTTCGAATATTTGAGTGTACAATCTCTATGAATCCTCTGATTCTTCTTTTCAATTGTAAATAAATTCAAGGGCCTTCGAGCTTGATCTTGAATCTATGTTTGTTGCCACGAACGATGATCTTGTTCTTGAGCTTGAGCTTGAGCTTGATTGCTTGACCTTGACTTTGATTCATTCTTCATTCTTGAGCTTGAACTTGATTTCTTGAAGTTGAACTTGATTGCTTGAAGCTTGAAACTTGTAGAGAAATTTGCGGCGTTTGATCCACAAGCTCTCTCTTGCTTCTTGTTATAGCTTCTGGTCTCTTTTTTTGGGGTTATGAAGAACCCTATTTATAGTTGTGGATGGGAGGAGTTGTGATAAGAACAAATTCTTTCTGACCAATCAAATTGAAGTGTGACATGACCTCATTTGATTGGCCAGAACATGTCACTTGCACACGTGGCATAATTTCATTAGCCTTTTAATGTGACTTTGCATGTCTTGTCATTTTGACACGTGGCATGATCCTATTGGTACTTTCATTTGACTGGCGTGCCATGTCATTTCACGCGTGGTACCAAACTGGGCCTCTAGGAAGATGATATCTTTGGCCTAATGAAGTGGGCCCATCACTTGTAGCCCAATTAAATGGGTTAGCCCAATGGATTAAGACTTATTCATTTAACCCATATATATTGGACTTATATATATAATTTCATTATATTAGTCCATAATATTTATTTGGACCGATAAAATCCAAATTATTTTATAATTTAATTTTAATAAAATTTGTATGTTTACAAATGCCCCTACTTCAAGACTTGTCAAAATATCAACTAATCAATTTTAAAAGACGAGGCTTGAAGTATTAATGAATTGATTGTTGCGTTTACAACTGCCTAGGTATCTTAAGAGTATTCATAATAATAAAGTAAGGGAAAATTTCTTAATCTTGGTCTACATGGAAAGGAATTGTTTCCTTTATTGTACACTTAAATTGAAAGGATGATTTCCTTATTTTATTATGAATACAAGATCCTTTTGGATTTTCTGTCTTAAAGTGAAAGGATTATTATGAATACAGAATTTCCTTATTCATGCAGTCCTAATTGAATCCAACAAGGTAATTTCCACGTTAGAGGATTCAAAGATGATTTCTGTCTTCGCCAGACTCACGGTACCAACTTCAATTAGTAGACTAACTTGTACAATTCAAATCCTTGTTGGATTTCGATCACAGCAGCCATCCCACATCGGGAATTAATTTTCAACAGCCACTTTGAGAATTCTATATAAATTCCACGCACTCATCTTTGTTCAGTATCAATTTGCATATTTGCAATCTATTTGAATCTAGTTTTGTGGACTCGGAAGCATTGACACGAAGGTAATTTCTTCTTCTTTTTTTGTGCTTTTCTTCTTTTGTCATTTTCTTATAGGTCAAACAAGAAGGAGGTGTCCTTGTTTAATGAGATGATCCATGCGTGAAGAAGACCATCATAGGATGTGAGGGATGGGTACTCATCCTTGCCCGAATATCGGAGAGATTACTCTCATGACCCGACTATCGGAGAGATTACTCTCAAAAAGACCCGACTATCGGAGAGATTACTCTCAAAACGACCCGACTATCGGAAAGATTACTCTCAAAACGACCCGACTATCGGAGAGATTACTTTCAAAATGACCCGACTATCAGAGAGATTACTCTCAAAACGACTCGACTATCGGAAAGATTACTCTCAAAATGACCCGACTATCGGAAAGGCCAACTTAAGATGCAAAGGGACTCATATGTCCACCTTAAGATTGAAAAGTTATAGTTCCTTTTAAGGACAAACCCACGAAGAGGCCAACTTAAGGTGCAAAGGGACTTAGATATCTCAACTTGAAGGTTAACGAACGTGAAGACTTCAATTTGAAGACCGACGAACTTGAAGATTTCAACTTGGAGACTTCGAGGGCTTAAATGTTTCAGCTTCTCTTTTGCTTTACATTGTCCGACTTTTATCTTAGTCGCATAATTTTCAGCTTTAAGCGCTTGAAACAAAAGATTTGTATTTTGTCGTGGGAGAGTCCAAATAATGAACCATTTGATTTCTCGAAAATTAGACTTCAATATCTAAGATATATGCAAAATTTAGAATCAAACACATTCATAATTGCCCCAGATAATATTTTGAAACCAACATTAGATTCCACCACGTTGAAAATTTCAGATTTGCGCAGTCTCACCAAAAAAAACATATCTAGGCGTAGAAATATCGAAATTGCAAACCATTTAATTTCCTGAAAACTAGACTTCAAAATCTAGAATATATCCAAAATTCTCAATCAAACAACTTCAAAATCATCCCAGATAATATTTTGAATTCAACTTTATATTGCACCACGCTATCAATTCCAGATTGGCGCAGTCTCACCAAAAAATTCATATCTCTGTGTAGAAATATTGAAATTGCAAACCGTTTAATTTTAAGAAAACTAGACTTCAAGATCTAGAACATATCCAAAATTATCAATTAAATAACTTTAGAATCGTCCCAGATAACATTATGAAATTAACTTTATATTGCACTACGCTATCAATTCTAGATTTGCGCGGTCTCACCAAAAAATTCATATCTCGGTGTAGAAATATCAAAATTGAAAACCATTTAATTTCAAGAAAACTAGACTTCAAGATACAAAATAAAACGGGGTTGTAATCAAACCGAGGAGCTAGCCGTCCGAGCCTCGGGCTAACCGATGAAAGGCCTCGAGGTCGATGCATGGGCTCGAGCTCGAGCTGTCGGGGGTAACCGGGAAGGGAATAATAGTTAGGATATAACTAAAGAAGGCTATTTATGGAAAATATCAAGCAATAAATGAAGAATAAGTATGAGAGCAATAAATGAAGAAGGTAGCCTCGAGCGAGTAAGCTAGAGAGAAGAAAGAGAGAGAGAGAGTTGTTATTGATCTTGTGTAGAATAATTGGAACAACAACAGCCCTTTACAAAGTGGTGAGGATCCCCTTTATATAGGAGGGGGTATTCAAACATAGTACAAGAGTGCATTAATTGTAAAGGCATATAGATGGGATGGTCAAACGTGATACCAAGTTCTGCTAGTGCTACCCGTTCATCTTGGGAACTCCCCCTTTCCCGTACTGTAGCCGTTGGTATGCAATGCCCCCCGGGGCCAGCACCCGACGACCCCTGAGGGTGGGTCTCGACCTTGGCTTCAAGGCTCAAGGAGCATGACGCGAGGCGACCTAATGACGGGGAAATTGGGCCCCCGATTTTACCGCATACAGATAGTCTCCGCATTTCTTAGAGTTAAAGCGGTAAGAAATGATAAGAAACGACCCTGAATTTCTTCTTCCTTCAGTGTTCTTGCAATTGACGACGGCTACAAGCTGCCAAGATGCAACACGCACATTGCTCCTGCAGGTTTGCATTGACTGCGGCAGTTGGCTGCTTCTTGGCTTCCTTGAATGTGCACACGGTGCTTTTATAAATACTCCCCTTCTTTCTTTATATACCCCATTCCATGCCCAAACCCCTAATAAGGTTCGTTCTTCCTTTGCTCTTGTTCTCTTTCAGGAACACACTCTTTTTCTTCCTTCAGAATCTTTCAAAGATGATGAAAACTTCCACCTATGCTTCCCAGGAGGTTGCGGGCTCATCCTCATTGCTTTTTTCTCAAGGCGAGGTGGCTACGCCTCTCCGTGCTGAGGAATGCGTCCCAGGATCTTTTGCGATAACTTCTGATTTCAAGGTCGAGAGACCTTCCTCAAAGCTAGAGCGTTGCGAACCCGTGACTCGGTATATCAGCTCGGTAACGAACGGCGGGAGAGTGAGGGCTGATTGCCACTAGGGGATACCATGCTTGTGGAGATTCCTGCTCGGGAGGACGATATTACGGCCCACAAAGCCGGCTTTCTAAGTGTATATACATATCCATTCACCTTTGGGCCGGTGGGGCCATTCTCGCCCCCGATCGACCCCGTGATTCTCGACTTCTGCCGACATTATCAGGTGACTCTGAGCCAAATTCATCCTTCGTTCTGGCGCATTGTTTATATGATCAGGCATTATTCTAACATGATAAAAGAGATGCCCTTCACCCTCAACCACCTGATCTGGATGTATAGTCCCCATCTCCTCCGAGGGGGTTTAATCAAGCTTCACTATCGAGCCCCAAGGTCCCTTTTTGCCTACGCCGAGGAGCCTGAGAACGAAGGATGGATAAGCCGGTTCGTTCGAGTGAGGACTTCCGACCTGATTCTGGTGGAAAAGATGTTGTTCCCTAAGAAGTGGAACGCTCGGCGTAAGTAAACACGTTGTCGGGTCTTCCTTCGCTTTTCTTTGGCATTGTTTTTTCAAGCATCTAACTCTATTTTTCTTGTCTTTTTAGCCGTAGAAACCTACCCAGGTGCGGTTTCGGACCTCCAGGGCTAGATCAGCCACTTATACTCAATTTGGCCATACGCCGAACGAGTGTGGCGAGATTTATCCCGAGCTCGGTGGGAAGCCAAAGACCACAGTAAGCTTCGAACCTTGTTGTATCTTCATACTTTGATGCAAATCACTATTAGTAGCGTTCTCTGTTCTTTGTGTTTAACTTCTGCATTTGTGTAGGTCTGGGGGAAGTCCCTTTGACGAAGGGGGCACCACCCATTGAAGATGACGCCCTAGTGCCTGGCGAGAAGAAGAGAAGGCAGGGGGCTTTGCCGGTCGAGCCTCCGGAGTTCAAGAGGGTTAAGATGGAGGAATCCAAGGTTGACCTGGCAGCTCTGACCTCGGAGACGAAGGGAAATCCTCGAGCTGAAGGTGAGGGGGAAAACAGCTTCCCAACGGCCCCCGAAGAGCGTATAAACTTGGCCGATCATCGGGCCGTAGGGATGGAGGCTTCCGAACTGGAGACTGATGCCGCTATGGCCTAGCTTTGCGGTGGGGAGGCAACGGATGGAGTATCGAGTACTATCCCCGAGTCAGCTGGTGGCCAGAATTCTTCCCGAGTTGAGGCACCTTTGGTGGGCAGTTCGGAGGGGCCCAACCCCGGGGTCCAGGGTGAACAAGGAACGAAGGCTTTGACTGGGCCCGTTAGCCCTGTGATCGTTGTTGATTCACCTCATAGAGTGATCCTACCGTCGTATGCAGTGCAAGATGCCCCGTGTGAAGAGCCTTATAGAGCAGGTGCATCAGTCGAAGGCGAAGATGCGCCCAAGAGGTTGCCAACCGTACTCGAGAGAGGTCCAGAGGTTGATGTTTCATTCTTTTTCGGTGATATGGGCAGACTTTGCGAGCGGGTAATTTTTGCTAACCTTGCCCGCTGCTCTAGGCTGATCTGATACTTGCTTTTTTAATTGGTCCTTTTTCGCGGCTTCAGGCTAAAATGCTTTACAACCAGGCTCTCACCCAGTACCAGGATGAGGTGAACCGTCGTGAGCGTAAGAAAACCTATCTTTTCGAGCAGGTTACTCATCCTCCGTTTACTATTTTTTGAATCTTTGTGAGATTCTATTGCTTTTAATGTCTCAGACCTGATTTGTGCAGTTTGAGAAGACAAATGCCCTGCTGAGAGGGGAACTTCGGGCCAAAGATGCTAAAATTTCCGAGCTCAGTCGGCACATAAACGAAATGACTTCCGAGAGGGATACCCTACAAGGGAAGGTGACCTTAATCGAGCGTCATCTCCGAGATGCAAAGGAGGATAGTGACAAGTACAAGGGTCTCCATTCCGAACTAGTGGCTGCATTATCTCGGATCAAAGCCTAAGCCAAGGCGCTTGTATCCTCGCATGGGGAGGGAGCTGTTGTCACAAATTCTTGCATTGAGAGGGCGTCTGAGGGGGCCAGCCCGAATTTACCTCGAGCTGTTGATCGTGCCTGGCCAGTTTCCCGCAAGCAGACCGTTGGCGGTGTATCGGATGGTAGCTCGGATGGTGCTAAAAATAAGGGTGGATCCCCAGGGAGAGAGGATGCTGTTAAGAAGGGGCCGTCAGGGGACTCATAGTTGTCAGGGTGTGATCCTTGGGGAGCCATTGAGGATGGGGGCTCGGCAATAGATTAGGATCCTAATGATTTTCTTGTCAATTTTCATGTTTGTATAAAGTATTTTCATACTAGCATATGTATAAAGTGAACCCTGCGGCTTTGTTTCTTCCACTCCCCTTTTTTGTCTGGAATTCAGCTGGGTGTTCCTGGTTTTAGATTCGTGATATGGCCCTGGGGCTTGTTAGGCAAGCTTGGGGGCTTTTACGCCCCTGGTCGATGTGACCTTTAATGTAAACTGATGTTAGAGCCCTTATACTTTTGCTCAACTATGTTGGGTTTAGTCTCCGAGTCGGGCTTCGACTCGAGCCCATTCGACCCTCAAGCTTTTATGTTTTTGTAGGCTGGCAACAACGGCTACAATGTTTTGGGTTGAAGCGACCTTTTATGTATGTGGCCCTGAGGCTCATGAAGCTAGCAACGATGGCTCTTACGCTATGCCCTTAGGCATGTATAGTTAACTATTTTGGATCCGGTCTTCGAATCAGGTTACGACTCGAGCTCACTTTGACCCTCAAGTTTTCAAATTTTAAGCTGGCGACAATGGCTCTTACTCTTTTGGTCGTTGCGACCTTTTAGTGTGTGGCCCTAGGCTCGTTTGGCTGGTGACAATGGCTCGTACTCTATGCCCTTAGGCATGTATAGTTAACTATTTTGGATCCGGTCTCCGAATCGGGTTATGACTCGAGCTCACTTTGACCCTCAAGTTTTCAAATTTTAAGCTAGCGACAGTGGCTCTTATGCTTTTGGTCGTTGCAACCCTTTAGTGTGTGGCCCTGAGGCTCATTTTGGCTGGCGATAATGGCTCTTACGCGTTTGCCCTTAGGCATATGTAGGCTTTGTTTTCCTCTCGTTAAGGACTTTTTGAAATAATTTTGCCTGACCCGTCGTCGATTCGGGAAGAACCTCGATTTCAAGTCGTTTGCAGCGATGTTCGAGCACCTCGGAAGGTTTAGCTCGTAGGCTGAGTAGCTCGAAGCCTTGTGATTTGGAGCTAACATTCGTTTGTCTGTCATGGGTAGCCTATTTAACCGGTTCTTTTCGAAGTAGATTCGAAGTAATGGCCTGTGATTTTATAGCGACGGTCGGGTGTCCCCAAGTCGCGTTAATTTGGCTGGTGCGGCCATATTGACCATAGTCATTTGCATTTGGTCGGAGCCATTTATGATCTCGAGTGTGATAGTTTAGGTGTCTACATCGAGGGTATGCCCTTTCGGGTGTCTTACAAATGCAACATATAGCCTAAACTTTGGGATCGAATTTTATGCCTGTAGTAAGGTCTTACAAAATTTTCATGCCTATTGAGGTCTTATAGTTTTTCATGCCTGTTGAGGTCTTACAGCTTTTTCATGCCTGTTGAGGTCTTATAGTATTTTCATGCATGTTGAGGTCTTACAGTATTTTTATGCCTGTTGAGGTCTTACAGATGTAGTTGTTGATACTAGATGTGAGTTTTCATTTGAGACCATGTCTGCCCGCTTGGGTCTTACGGCCTCGAGTTTTTTAGTGAATGGCGATGGGTGACAGTCTCCGAGTCATTGAGTTTTCTTAGGCTTGGGGGCCGTCACTCGTGAGCTCGGAGTTGCCTCATTGAGGACTCATATTTTTAGAGATTTCGACCCTAAGGTCGTGTGGGTGCCGAGTTATTGATGCTAGTCTCCAAGTATTTCGGAGCATTCTCGGTGGCGGAATCCTTGCTGTAAAAATGTTGTACTTTCTTTGGAGTACGAAACACTTTGGAAAAGGGTATTCTTTGATCATTTGGCATAAGTACATGTTGTTTTGTTGCCGTGAGCCCGACCTGTGCGGACACGACTCTTTTGACCGTTTGGCTCGGTACATTGTTTCTTATTGGAACTTAGTCTGTCGTTCCCCAGCTCTTCCGAGCGGATGACCTCTCAAAGGGGGTGCCCTCTAGTGTTCGGGGTTGATTGCAAAAGAAGCCCTGCAAGCTTGTCGGGTTCTCCTTAGGTAGCACGTGGACGTTGCCTCGTTAAAAACCTTGTCGGCAAAAACCCATTTCGGGATAAAAACTCGGTCGAAGGAAAAGAGTGCAACGCTTGCTCAAGGATTTTTGTGGAATATTCTGATCGGGTGTTCTAGCAGTAATACCGTTTAAGCATCGATATATTCCAGTTGCTCGGAAGCTGTTTGCCCTCCATGGTGACAAGCTTATAGGATCCCTTGACGACTATCTTGAGGACACGGTACGGTCCTTCCCAATTCTGGCCCAACTTCCCTTTATTAGGGTTTCAGGTGTTGAGAGTAACCTTCTTTAGGACTAAGTCCCCGATCCCAAAATGCTATAGATTTGTTCTCCTGTTATAGTATCTTTCGATTTTTTGCTTTTGGGAGGCTATCTAGATCAGCGAGGTTTCTCGCTTTTCATCGAGTAGTTCGAGGGCCGTTGTCATGGACTCGTCGTTCGAGCCCTCATTAGAATGCTAAATTTTGGCGCTCGGCTCCCCGACTTCCACTGGTATCAAAGCCTCGGCGCCATACACTAGAGAGAAAGGTGTTTCCCCGGTGCTTGACTTCGAAGTTATTCGATATGCCCACAGCACCTCGGGCAGCATTTCTCTCCATTTTCCCTTGGAGTTCTCCAGTTTCTTCTTTAGGTTCTGAATGATGGTTTTATTCGTGGATTCGGCCTGGCCGTTTGCACATGGATGGTTAGGCGTCGACAGGATTCTCTTGATTTTGTTGTCTTCAAGTAACTGTGTTACCTTGCCCCCGATGAACTGCCTTCTGTTGTCGCACGCTATTTCGGATGGGATTACGAATTGGTATATGATGTGATCCCATATTAAATTGATGACTTCCTTTTCTCTTATTTTTTCGAAGGCTTGCGCTTCCACCCATTTTGAAAAGTAGTCAGTCATAAATACAATGAATCTAGCCTTACCTGGCGCCGTCGGCAAAGGGCCGACGATGTCCATCACCCATTTCATGAATGGCCATGGTGATAAAATGGAATGTAGTTGCTCACTGGGTTGGTGGATCATAGGAGCAAATCTCTGGCATTTGTCACATTTTCGGACAAAATCTCTGATGTCTTTTTCCATGCTGTTCTAATAGTAGCCTGCTCTAATCATCTTCCGGACCAAGGAGTCGGCGCCAGAATGATTCCCACAGATACCCTCGTGGATCTCTCGGAGTACGTAATCTATGTCACCTAGCCCTAAGTATACCGCCAAGAGGCTATCGAAAGTTCTCCTGTACAAAGTCCCATTTTCGTCGAGCGAAAATCGGGCTGCTTTGGTTCGCAGGGCCCTTGATTATTTTAGATCTGCGGGTAGCTTCCCATCTTTTAAATAATCAATATACTTATTTCTCCAATCCCATGTTAGATTGGTAGAGTTAATCTTCGCGTGACCTTCCTCGACCATTGATTTAAACAATTGGACAACAACTCTGGGGAGTAGGTCCTCTTCTTTAGCAGAAAATCCCAGATTTGCGAGGGTATCGGCCTCGTTGTTCTGCTCTCGAGGTACATGGACTAAGGTCCATTCTTTGAAGCAACGTAATGGATTTGGATTTCGTCCAAGTACCTCTGCATCCTGTCCTCTCGGGTTTCGTAGCTCCCATTCACCTAGCTTACTATAAGGAGCGAATCGCATTTCGCCTCGACGGTCTCGGCTCCTAAGCTTTTGGCCAATTCTAAACCTACAATCATAGCCTCGTACTCAGCTTCATTGTTAGTTAGTTAGGACTATACCGATCCCGGACCCTCTTATGTTTGTGGCATCGTCTGTGAATAGGGTCCATAGCCCGGAGGACGTGCCTGATTTTAATAAAAGTTCCTTTTCTACCTTGGGTACGAGGGATGGCGAGAAATCAGCCATGAAGTCTGCCAGAATTTGGGACTTGATGGTCGTTCGAGGTTGATATTCAATATCATACCTTCCGAGTTCGATGACCCATTTGGCCAATTGGCCCGATAACTCGCGTTTATGCAGTATGCTCCGGAGGGGGTACGTCGACAGAACGCAGATATGATGACATTGAAAATAGGGCTTCAGCTTACGCGAGGCGCTTATCAGCGCGAGAACCAATTTTTCTAGATTGGGATACCAGGTTTCGGCGTCCCCCAGGGTTCGACTTACATAATAAACAGGAAATTGTGTACCTTGCTTATGCCACTTACCGCTATTTCAGACACGGCCAGGTACAGGTATAACGTTTTATCCTCCTTGGCTGTGTGCAACAAAGGTGGGCTAGTCAGGTATCGTTTCAGTTCTTCTAGGGCGTGTTGGCATTCTGGAGTCCATTCGAAGTTGCTCTTTCTTTTGAGTAGAGAGAAGAAATAATGGCTTTTGTCTGATGACCTTGATATGAATCTGCCCAGGGCCGCTATCTGACCTATTAGCCGTTGGACGACCTTTACATTGTTTACCACCGTGATTTCTTCGATGGCATTTATGTTGTCGGAATTGATCTCGATTCCGCTGTTTGAAACCATGAAGCCTAGGAATTTGCCTAAACCCACTTCGAAGGCACACTTCTCGGTATTGAGCTTCATGTTTTAGCTTCCGAGGATGTCGAAAGTTTCCCGCAAATGGGTCAAATGGTCCTTTGTGCGCAGGGATTTGACTAGCATATCATCAATATATACCTCCATCGATTTACCTATTTGATGCTCGAACATTTTGTCAACTAGGTGTTGGTATGTTGCCCCTGCGTTTTTTAGCCCGAAGGGCATTACGTTGTAGCAGTATGTACCATACTTTGTGATTAACGAGGTTTTTTCCCTGTCCTCAGGGTTCATCTAGATTTGATTATACCCCGAGTAGGCATCGAGAAAGGTGAGGGTCTCGTGGACGGCAGTAGCATCGATCAGACGGTCGATATTAGGCAATGGGAAGGAATCTTTGGGGCACGCCTTATTCAAGTATTTATAATCTACCACATTCTTAACTTGTTTCCCTTTTTGGGCGCTACTACTACGTTGGCTAGCCATTCGGGGTACTTTACCGCTCTAATAGATCCGATTTTAAGAAGTTTCGTTACCTCTTCTTTGATGAAGGCATGTTTTACCTAGGACTGTCGTCTTCTCTTCTGCTTCACGAGTTTAAATTTGGGATCGACGCTCAGCCTGTGGAAGATTATTTTCGGTGGGATTCCTGTCATATCTAGGTGGGACCAGGGGAAAAAGTTGATATTGTTACTAAGAAATTGAATGAACCCTTTCCTGAGTTCGGGGGTCAACCCTGTTCCCAGGTATACCTTACGATCTGGGAGGTGCTCAATTAAAATGGTCTGCTCCAGCTCTTCGACTGTTAATTTAGTCGCGTCCGATTCTTCAGGGGTTACGAAGGTTTGGGGAGCGAAGAAATCTTCTTCATCGTCCTCAGGGGCCTATGTGTTTCTATCCTCGTCCGAGATCGGGCATGTGGGTATCGGCGCCTCATGGTGGACTGCGAACATTTCTTTCGCTACCCGCTGTTCTCCATGTACTCCCTCGTGGGAAAATTTATCACCTGATGTAAGGTTGACGGTACTTCCCTCATGCTGTGTATCCAAGGCATGCCGAGTAATGCATTGTACCTCCTGTCGCCATCGATGACTTGGAACTCGGTGTTCTGGATCTCTCCTTTCATTACTTCGTTAGTCATGTTGAAGCTGTGGAGGACTCGAGGGATGAGGGCGACTCGATTGAGTAGCCCTAGTTGTTCTACTACCTCTGATCTAATTATGTTGGCCAAACTGCCTGGGTCCATGAGCCCGCGCTTTATCCTGGTATTGTTTAAAATAAACGAGGTCACCAGCGTGTCATTGTGAGGCTCTATCATGGCATCGAGGTCCTCCTCGTTGAATACGAGGGTGTCTTCCGGCACACAATTTTGGGTCGGTCCCTCTTCCGTGGTGGACGTTCTCTTCCATTTGAACATGGGTCCTTGGGGAACTTCGATTCCTCCAATAACCATGTGGACGCCATGTCGGAGAGTCTCCCCTTCTGGTCGGGTTGAGTTCGTTTGTGTACCGACACCTGGAGTTGTCGTGTCCTTCTCTTTGCTGTTTTCAAGGTTCTGGTTCCCCATTCTGTTCACCGAGCCAGACGTTTTATCCTGAAATCGAAGATCTTGAACAAGAAAAAGTGTGAAAGATAACTTGCGTTGTGTAACAAAACTTGTTAAGGCAGTTGATGCTAGATATGTGAAGCTTAACAACAAAATACGAACTAAAACGGGGTTGTAATCAAACCGAGGAGCTAGCTGTCCGGGCCTCGGGCTAACCTATGAAAGGCCTCGAGGTCGGTGCCTGGGCTCGAGCTTAAGCTGTCGGGGGTAATCGGGAAGGGAATAACAGTTAGGATAAAATTAAAGAAGGCTCTTTATGTCCAATATCAAGCAATGAATAAGAACAAGTATGAAAGCAATAAATGAAGAAAGTAGCCTCGAGCGAGTAAGCTAGAGAGAAGAGAGAGAGAGAGAGAGAGAGAGAGAGAGAGAGAGAGAGTTGTTATTGATCTTTTGTAGAATAGTTGGAGTAACAGCAGCCCTTTACAAAGTAGTGAGGATCCCCTTTATATAGGAGGGGGTATTCAAACATAGTAGAAGAGTGCATTAATTGTAAAGGCATGGAGATGGGACGGCCAAACACGATACCATGTTCTGCTAGTGCTACCCCTTCATCTTGGGAACTCCCTCTTTCCCGTACTGTAGCCGTTGGTACGCAATGCCCCTCCAGGGCTAGCATCCGGCGACCCCCGAAGGTAGGTATCAACCTTGGCTTCGAGGCTCGAGGAGCATGACTGCGAGGCGACCTAATGACGGGGAAATCGGGCCCTCGGTTTTACCGCATACAGGAAACAATATGGTAAGAAATCCTCCAAGGTCATTGTATGTCGTGTCTTTTGAGGGTGGTGCATCTCCATTTTTGCTTTCTTCAAACGCCTAACTTGATTCTTTTTCATTGGTCTTCTTACCATCATCTTCCTTGTTGTTTATTCTATTGATTCTTTTCGTGGCACCTACGCTTGTTGATACCCAATTTTTCTCTATATATTTTCAATATGAAAAATAATTTCAAAATAGCATATATATATATATATATATATATATATATATATATAAGCATGCCCAAGCGTTTTATTATTTTTCCCATAATTTTTAAGATTTTTAAATTGATTTATTTCCCTTTTCATCCATAAAATCCCAATAATTATTTTCAAAAGTATTATTTGTTATGATTCATCTATTGGGTTTTTATATTTATTCCAAAATATGGCTAAGGTGATTTTTACATATTTTTACAATTTTATTTAATATTTTAACGCTAAATTGCATATAATTGTGATATTAGCCCTTTCAAGGTTTAATTGGGTTTTATATTTATAAGATGGGGTCCTGTATTTTTAAACTGTTAATTATATGTTATAAAACATTTTAGTTTTTTAAATTAATCCTCAAAAGCCATTTACTATTTTTTATAATTTAAAAAGGAAAAAATTGGCTATTTAAATAACAGCCCAATTGTATTTCAATTTTAGCCTAAATTAAAACCCAATTCCCCAATACAATTTTAATTTTAACCCGACCCTTACCCAATTAAATCTTACCCAAACCCAGATCCCCACCTACCCCTTTTAATTTAGGTCGTTGATCATTCAGATCAACGGCCACCGTTTCACATACCTAAAATAAACCCAAACGACCCCCTTACCCTAAATCATTTCCACCAACCCGCCGCCCTTGAATCCCATTCCTCTCCAATTCTCTCTGCAACCTCACCTAAACCCTAGCCTCCGCCACCCAAATCCACCCTAATCCCTTCCCAATCCATGGACTCCCATGGCTGTTTGAGCTGTGTACTCGTCTCCTATGTCACCTTGTGGTCTGTTTTGTGATTCCATGGAAAGATCTCAAAGAGATCTAATCCAGATCCTGCTCGACTTCTGTCTATGGTCTTTTTTCCGGCTATCCATGGCCAATCGAGTCTGATCCATGGCTTTTCCGGCTAGATCGGTAACTTTTCAAAGTTTTTCTCACTTTTCTGGGTTCTCGGAAACCCTAACTTTTAAGATCTTTCGATTTTCTTTCAGATCTATATTAGATCTATGTATGTTATGAACCTCTTAAGTGTTTTCCTCAAAGCTTTTCCGATTTTTCGAAGCAACCCTCCGTCTTCAAAAAATTAGGGTTTCTTAAACTCTTTTTAAAGATAACTTCTCCGATTTTCAGTGTTGTTTTACTATGTTTAAACGATTTGCTTATGTTTTTCTTCTATTTGGTTCGTCGTGTTAAAACCCTAGGTGTTTCTGATTTTATCCGAGTTCTGAAACTGTCTGTCTTTGTTTATTTTGTATGTATACTTGTTTCGATTAAGTTCTTTTGTGTTTAGATCCTCTTCTTTCTTTACTGATTCAGAGTTCTTACCATTTTTAACTCGACTATTGTTAAAACCCTAATTTCTTAAAAGGTTTTTCCCACTTATTACTGTGAGTTCTTTACTTGTTTCTGACTTTCTTTACCTGTTAGACTGGTTTCTTCGCTTTGGTTCTACGTGTGAGCCATGACTGCTTGACCTTACTGATTACCATGCTTTGAATAGTCCTTAGCCTATTCATGTCATTCCTGTATGTTTATGTTTATCTAGTTTGCCCGTTTTTTGTCAATATGATTGACCCTGCATGTCTAATACGTCTGTTCATTCATTTCTATTTATATGATGAAGTGCAGAATCATGATTCTTTCTTGATTGATCTTGATTGATTGTGAAGGTTTTATTATAAACTCCTAATTCCACCCGTTTGTTTGAATTGATTGATGTCTTTCCTTTGTTGTGATGTTTTACCTATGTTGAATCCTTTCCCAAATTAAGTATATTTTGTACTTAGACTGAATTATTTACTCTATACTTTTAATATCCCCTATATGGTCAGAAATCAATCTTTCTCAAATTAGTTTTCTTTCCTTAATTATTTCTGTCAGTATCCGTTTGAACAGTAATTCCTTAATTAAAGGAAAGTACATGTATTAATCTTTTTTGATTGTGATTATTTCCTTGTTTGTGTTAAAACTTTACTTGTTACCTTATTTTTCTACTCGTTTTCAAAGCTATAAATACCCTACCCTCTCTTCTCTAAATAGATGAACAACTGAGTTCAGAACACATACTTACACACTCAAAACTCTCTCTAATACTACTTGTGCTACTACTTTGTGTGGCTGGCTAAAAGCCAAGGCTAGACTGTGGTATCCTACTTGCTTTACCTTTTTGCACTTTGCTTTCTCAACTGGTATGTCCTAGTTTAATGTTAAAGCTTCTACAACAACATGCTTCCTTATTTGTTTCAACTTCTTTCATCTTTGGTCTACTTCTGCTTGTGGTTTTGTTAAGACGCATTACTAGCATGCTGTAATATGTCTCCCTTTCCCCTTTAGATTAATGAACTCCCCTATGTGTGTTTCAAGGCATACTCTGTCAGTCACTTATTGTGTACTTGTCATCCCAAGTTCCTATCCCTTCAATATGCTTATATTCTTTCTAACTAGCTTGTGATCATGACAGTATCAGCTATTGTTGTGCATGTCCCACTAGTTCTAAGACCTTTGATGGGGTTATGTATTTACAGTCAAATGTATGTGTGTCCCAAACCCCTTGACCTCCTTGTATGACTACTGATTCTATATGTGATCCCATCTTGGGAGTTTGAGTTTTGTTTACTACTACAACTGCTTTCAAATCACCTCTGTTACTGATTACTTTCAACCCAGTTTTAAGCAAACTCTTTTTCAAACTATATCAAGCACTCTCACCTACACTCTTAGAATCTAGGTTCTGCCCCTTTTGTGTGAGCCTTGCCTTGGGACCCTTGAGATCCCTATGAACTTGGACACATAAGAGCTGGCCCTTCCATACTGCACTCATTCTGTTTGTTTATGCAAATCAGGGTGTGAGCACTGCCCCGGATCCCTTAAGTTCCTTAGGGAACTATGACACACCCAGATATGAGAAGGCTTTAGAATAATATTGGCATTGAAGTGGTTCATTACATAACTCAGAGAGGAAGTCAAGATCAGGCTTCCTATGGTTGTAACTTCTTATTTTTACACTTCTTTTGTAATTTAATCATTTGGTCTGTAATAATTTGTAAACAAGTATGGGGTTGGCTAGTGAAAAAGGGATGGAAAATACGCATGTTTTAGCTATCAAAGGGGTAGAAAGCATGTTATTAGGTTTACATTTCTACTTGCGCAATAGAAACTATGCCTAGGACTCATTTCATGCATTAGAGATCATGATCCTTAGGATTTATACTTACTGTTTTCAGCATGTCCATTTCACTATC
The DNA here is from genome assembly GCF_000715075.1 of Nicotiana tabacum. NCBI lineage: Eukaryota > Viridiplantae > Streptophyta > Magnoliopsida > Solanales > Solanaceae > Nicotiana > Nicotiana tabacum. The sequence continues at coordinate 158,156,300 of NC_134080.1, forward strand.
ATATCACTTAGAAATTCCTGCGCTAAATATGTTAATAACTGGTGTTTTCTGTGATCATGCTCCTACTGCCATGCACACTTAGAGATCTTGTTTTAGGCTAAACAACACTAACCAACATATCATCTCTGCATATTCTGGTAATCATGCCTAAACGTTGTAATATTTGTGCATATAGAAATCCTACTTAGGATTCTGCATATACATCACTCCGCATCTCTACACATTAGATACCATGTCTTTAGGATTTCACTTATATTCTCTTAAGCACACTTAGGCTAAATATGAACGCATAAAGGGGAATAAAATAATTTTACTTAGTCTTTACAACCAACTAGCAATAATTCTATGTACTGAACACCTAGAACATCATGTCTTAGGTAATAATAATCTCCAAACTGTCTTAATGATTCTGAATAACTACTAAGTACTGCTACGCCTAGGCAAGCCTTAGGTAATTATTTAAACAAAAACTGGATTTGTCTTTGTTTAATTATCAACTGCTACAATCAGCAGGCAGGCCTAATTCAGACTTCTTTTTTGAGTTATATAATGAATCTGGTTCTAACTTGAACACCATGCTTTAGGATTTGAAATTCAGACCCTAACTGTGTTTGAGTCATGCTATTTATATGCATTATTTGCGGAGGTATACATGAGCCCTCTAATTGCTTATATGTTTCCCCTTTTAAATGCATTCCTACTTGTTTTGTATGTCGCCTTAGAATTTTACCCTTAAACCTAAGAGTCAGCCTAGAACCTCTTTCTTATAGTAATAGGAGTCCTAAATTCCTCCGGGCCTGATAGGAATGGGACGGGTAACAACATGCAATAGAGGTCGAGACCAATCCTCGTTTTAATACCTTCACGTGGCGGGAAAGGGTAGATATGGATATGATGATCGGTGCGTTAATACCATGTGTATCCCCTCTTCTGAGGAGTGTCATACCGGGTATTACATTGATGTGATCCATATTACAAACAAACCTAGGACCCCTTTTACATTCATAAGCATGTTTAGATTATAACTCTTTCCAAAACCTTCCCTTTCAATAATTGTTTTCAAATGCTTGTGTATTCAAACTTAAATCCCCTCTTACTTGAGCCCTACTTGTCTACTTGCTACTTGCACAAATTCACAAAAACTATCTGGCCGGGAACTACACTAGTGGATCCTGAGGGGTGCCTAACACCTTCCCCTTAGTATAATTTCAAGCCCTTACCCTATCTCTGGTTATCAAACATAGTTGTAGTTGAACCTTATAGGTGCCCTAATGTACCTTAAAAATCGTTAGGTGACGACTCTTCAAATACCCAATTCCAAAAGGAAATGAGTCATCACACCCCATGAACGTCGAAACCCAGAACTCCTCTTCGCGGAGGGGAAAAAAAGGGGGCGCGACTATGACGAGTCACCAACGTCCAACCTTCATCATCATCAGGTTGATCATCTTTAACTTTGTTGTTCTCCAGTAATTCCTAATTTTTTAATCGTTTGAAACTACATAACTAATCTAGACTGAATGAGCCAAAGGTGATAGAGACTTGGTTTGTGCTTGCTTTCTCATCTTCAAGCACGATCTTCTTTTCACAGACCACGTCCATAACTTTGTCCTTCAAGACAAAGCACTTATCCAAAGGGTGGCTTACAAGTCGGTGATATTTGCAGTAATTTGGGTCATTCGTTTTTCCAGCTTCATTTGGTCACTTCATCTTCGGAAGCTTAATGAGATTCAACTCGAGGAGTTCTTCGAAAATGGCTGGCACACCTTCGTCCAGAAATGGGTACTCTTTTTCTTACATTTTTTTAGAGTCAACTTTCCACTTGGCTTATCTTGAAAGAAGTTGATTTCATACTCTGCTTCTTGCACACCTTCGTCTTGAACTTCACAGCCGACGTGTTGACATTCATAGCTTCTTTGCTTTCAGACTTGGGTACGAACTTGTCCCACTTCCTGACTTCTTTCTTGTCGTTGCCTTTGCAAGGCTCATAGATGGGCAACCTTTCATTTCCAGTGGAGGCCATGCTCAACTCCATGTCATGGGCACGAGTCACAAGTTCTTCAAATGTGCTAGGCTTGATACCTTGCAAGATGTAGAGCAATCCATAATGCATGCCTTGGATGCACATCTCTATGCCTGAAGCTTCACTAAGCCTGTCTTGCAGTTGAGGCTTGCATTCCTCCAACGATTGATAAAGTTGATAACTAGTTACCCCTTTCGTTGATGAGTATTTGTAAGTTCTATTATACTCATAGTACGTCTCATACTATAAAAGCGATTGAGGAACTGTTGCTCTAGTTGATCCCAGCTATTGATAGATCCAGCCTCGAGGTCTGTGTACCAGTCAAAAGCATTTCCTTTTAGCGAGCGGACAAACTACTTGATGAGGTAATCTCCATAAGTCCCAGCATTGTTGCACGTCTCCATAAAGTGTGCCACATGTTGCTTTAGGTTACCTTTCCATCAAATTGTTGAAACTTTGGAGGTTGATAGCCAGCAAGTATCTTCAACATATTAACCCTGGCAGTGTACGACTTTGCATATGTGAGGGAGGATTTGGCAGCAACTTCATATTTGTTCTTAATGGTTCCTTCAATGAACTCCTTTAGTTAATCGATTGGAATAATCCCTTCAGATGAGACAGGAATAGCCTTAGTGGATGCTACTTGTCTTGGGGGAGAGTCACTCTCTAGGACTTCTGGAAGCTTGCCGGGTGCATGGGTGGATTCTTCTTCCATCAAGATTCTCACCCTCTCTGTTAACTTGTCAATTCTAGCCTCTTGATTTGCATGCATTTGGTCAAGCTAGCGATTGCTTCCGTCAAGTTTGCCAATTGCTCCTCCATAGATGAAGTATTTGTCACCCTGGGTTGCATGATTATTGTGGACAATAGAGAGTAGCATGGATTTTCACAAAGATTGATCCTTGATTGGCTCACTCTATGTGGTGTAAGTGGGGAGGATCCATCACTTGAAGCATCATCATCTTCCTTTACAGCAGAGTTCTTGGATTCGGAGAGGTCAAGCAGAGCAAGAGTTTTTTTTATCTTTTCAGCAACATCGCTTCCTCCTTCAGGTGTGTTTGTGGAAGATCTTGCTCCTTTTGAGGATGAAGATCCGAAAACAGGGGTTGATACGGACAGCACTTGGGGTGCTTGTTGTCCTAAAGAGCTTGCTTTGCTCCTCGTAACTGGTCCGAAGCTTCCAAAGGTAACATCGAGGATGCTTTCCACATCAGCATAGAACCTGGAGTTAGCAGCCTTGGTGGATGTTGATCTGGAGTTGATTTTCTTCGAAGCCATTTCAATGTTCTTGGACTTTGGTGATTGAAAAGTTGAGATGAGAGGTAGAGATTGTCCCACTGGGCGTGCCAGAATTTGTAGACAATAAATTTGGTTCGAGAAAATAAAATCAGGACCGAAAAATATTGCAACAATCGTAGTATTTTATTTCGAATATTTGAGTGTACAATATCTATGAATCCTCTGATTCTTCTTTCGAATTGTAAATAAATTCAATGGCCTTCGAGCTTGATCTTGAATCTATGTTTGTTTCCACGAACGATGATCTTGTTCTTGAGCTTGAGCTTGATTTCTTGAACTTAACCTTGATTCGTTCTTCGTTGTTGAGCTTGAACTTGATTTCTTGAAGTTGAGCTTGATTGCTTGAAGCTTGAAACTTGTAGATAAATTAGTGGCATTTGATCCACGAGCTCTCTCTTGCTTCTTGTTATAACTTCTAGTCTTTTTTTTAGGTTATGAAGACCCCTATTTATAGTTGTGGAAGGGAGGAGTTGTGATAAGAACAAACTCTTTCCGACCAATCAAAATGAAGTGTGACATGGCCGCATTTGATTGGCCAGAGCATGCCACTTGCACACGTGGCATGATTTCATTAGCCTTTTAATGTGACTTGGCATGCCTTGTCATTTTGACACGTGGCATGATCCTATTAGTTCTTTCGTTTGACTGGCATGCCACGTTATTTCATGCGTGGCACCAAACTGGGCCTCTAGAAAGATGATATCTTGGGCCTAATAAAGTGGGCTCATCACTTGAAGCCCAATTAAATGGGCTAGCCCAAAGGATTACGACTTATTCATTTAATCCATATATATTGGACTTATATATATAATTTTATTATATTAGCCCATAATATTTATTTGGACCAATAAAATCAAAATTATTTTATGAATTTAATTTTAATAAAATTCGTATGCTTACACTAGTAACCTTCTTGGATAAACTGAGCCCGAGGGGGCTCCCAACTGGTCATCCTCGACCCTAATTTTTTATTGGTACCTGTTATGCACATCTGCCCAAGTCACAGTGGGATACTCGACCAAGTTCTGCTTCAGCTGCTTCGAAGCTATCGAACTTCGTTCATTTAGTCCCTGAGTGAAGGCTTGTATGGCCTAGTCATCGGAGATCGGTGGTAACTCCATTCGTTCTAATTTTAAACGGGATATAAACTCCGTTAGAATCTCGTTCTCCCTTTGCTTTATTTTGAATACATCGGACTTCCTTGTTGCAAATTTTATGGCACCGGCGTGTGCCTTCAAAAATGAGTCCGCCAATATGGCAAAGGAATCGATAAAGTTTGGGGGTAGGTTATGGTACCAAATCATGGAACCTTTAGATAGAGTTTCCCCAAACATTTTTAGCAAAACAGATTCAATCTCATCGTCTTCCAAATCATTTCCTTTTATGCCACAATTGTATGTGGTGATGTGCTTGTTGGGATCAGTGGTTCCGTTGTATTTCGGGATATCAGGCATCCGAAACTTCTTCGGGATGTACTTTGGAGGCGCACTCTGGGTGAATGGTTTTTGCATGAACTTCTTCGAGTCCAGTCCTTTCAAAATTGGAGGTGCTCCCGGTATTTGATCAACCCTTGAATTATATGCCTCCACTTTTTTGTCATTTTCTTCAATCTTCTTTTCTCCGGTCTCAATCATTTTGGCGAGATCTTCGAGCATTTTCATAATTGTGGGGTCAGTCCCCGAGCCACTTTCATTGGGCCTCTCTATTGCTGGTTCAACACACCGTGTGTTCACTGGTTCGACTGTGTTTGGAGTTCTATTCCGACTCTGAAGTTAAGCGATGGCTACTTGTTGGGCTTTCAACATTTCGAATATCACTTGGAGGCTGACTCCTCATTTTTCCATTCCTCGTGTTCTTTGGTCGTCGGGCCGGGCTTCCCTGTGTGCATTCCTTACGGGGTCTGTGCCTGCGTCCGTGTTGAGAGCGTTATGTGGACTGATATCAACTGACTCCATATTTGGCACTCCCTCAGGGTTTATGGGTGGTACACCGACCCCTATACTGCTGTCTTTTCCAAGACCTTCGTCCTCGTGAATCAGTGCATTCTGTGTATTAGACATGTTTAAGCCTGAAATCAAAGAATCTTTGACAAGAAAAAGTGTGAAGAATAACGTGTGTTATCAGAAAACTAGCACTAAATAATCACTATTATCTTTAGCCCCATGGTGGGCTCCCAACTGTTTACCTCGAAAAATGTGAGTAACAATTAAAAATAATTTGTGGTTTTAAAGATATGTAATTTATTCCAATATTAGTGAATACAAGTAATAATAGGTCTAAGTAAGAATAATTGATGAACCAAACCAGTATTGTTTGATCAAACCACTCTAACTATGCTCTAAATGATCTCGAGTTTGAAGCAAAGCCTCCAAATACAAACAAACAAACTTCAATCATCAATTTAGTCAAATAATACCAAATCAAGAAGAACCATTTGTCTTTTTCAACATTTTAAAGGACCAACAATAAAGTTTTGATATTTTTAAAGTAAATTACTAAATCAGTATTTAAACTAAAAGTGTAAGTATAAATAATCAACCCTCAAATAATTTTAATAGTAATTAATAATTAACTTTGAATTTTTAACTCCAAACAAGAACTTTAATCTTCTAAAATTGAAGAATTTTAGTGTTCTTGATGAAAAAGAAGAGATGGGGAAGAAGAAATTGAAGGTTGTCCCATAGCTAAGGCTTTTATTCTTTCTTTTTTCTTTTTATGTTATGTAAAAAAGATTTAAATCATAATAAAAAGAAGAAAAGAAAATGAAAAAGGTGTAGGAAAGCTACAAAGAACCATGCCCTAACCAATTTTGGCCTCTTTCTGACCCCACCTCATAATTCTAAGCGCCATTTATGTATTAAAAATTAGACGAAATACATAAAGCGTCCCTTTAAGTTGTTCCTAACGATCATTTGAACACCTTAACTTATCATGTGACCAGATAGACACTTGTGTTTGGTAGAACTATATTCTCTTAAACCCCTTACGCTGGCATGGCAAATTTTGTGTGTTACACTTACATTTAAGCACATGAAAATCTTTAATATTAGGCATCATTATCCTGTTCGATTTTTTTCTGAAGGATTAAGAATTATATTAGTATGTAATTAGATTGCTGAATAAAGAAGTAGAGGGAGGAGTTAATTTAATTACCTTGGCAGCGCCTATAGCTCCAGACCACCACCAGCTCATCTTTTGGTTTCCAAATTTCCAGCAAAGGAAAGCTCAATTACAATGATAGTTGGAGGAAAAAGGATAGAATCCAATAATAGAATCCAATTTTCACTCAATTTCATGGGTGAAAATTACCGGAAATCACTGACCATCACTCAATTTCACTCAATTATATGTGGGTTTGTGTCATCCAATTTCTTGAAAGGTGCTAGAAAATCTGTGTGAGGGGTTATTTGGGGGGAAGGGGGGTGGGGGCGAGAGGGGGAGTGTGAAGGAAGAAGATGAAGAGAAGGGGGGGGGGGAGGGGGGTTGGTTTATTACTAAAAAAGATTTTTTTTAATGTATTTAGTTTATATTTATTAAAAATTTTATTATAAATTACACATGTCATTCTTTAATTGGTTCATTTGACATGTCACAGCGAGTGCAACTCACACATATAGTCTGCCATGCTCGGGTGTTCACGAGATACATTTAATAGCCACTTGAAATGTTAAAATAAAAAAGGAATCAGTTAAGGTGTCTGTCTGATCGTTGAGGACAACTTAAAGAGGTTGTTTCTGATAGACTATCGGCTCAAGAAAAGATACAAAAAGAAATAATAACAATAATAACAACAGGATAAGATGACAAGATAATCAAAAAAAACAATTAGATAGATTGCACTAATAGTTTGATGTGTCTAGTATATAGAGACACACTTTAGGTAATATATCAATGGGTATGATAATTCGCTACACTTCAAATACACCTACGAGTTATATTTGTTTTATTCATTAAAACTTTGCCGTAATTGGGTAGTTTTGGATTCGATTATATAAAAAATTTCAAAATGAATTCTGGCCCTAAGAACAAAACATCTCATTTTTGTAAAACTTTCCAACTAGGAACGAAATCAGAAGAACAAATATAGTAGTAGTTCGCATACATGTTTCCACTAGAAACTATATGCGAAAATAGATAAAGGAATACTGAAGCTGTGTCCAGATAAACTCTTATTGGGCCTCAGATATGAGCCCACGAGTCTTTCACGTTGAACTTAGAAGGGGCATTTGTATCTATACCCGCTTTTTGTGTCACGTTTTAACTTGTGTTCGCGTTGCAAAAAAAATTGCAAGCGTACCTGTTTTTCGCATAACTTCAACATACGGTGCTGAAGTAGCAAAGACAATCACGCAAAACTTCAGCATTCTAGTAGTCGGGCCTGAAGTTCAGCTCTAGAGCTGAAGTTTTTGTTTTGTAACTGGTGAACATCAACTCTAGAGTTGAAGTTTTTGTTTTGTAACTGGAGAGCTGAAGTTTTGTTTTGTAACTGGCGAATTTCAGCTCTAGAGCTTAAGTTTTTCTGATTTGCTCTTGTCTCACACATGAAAATGTGTAAGCATCTATATTTATCTCTAATTACCTGTTACATTTTAGCAATATATTTTCAGCCAGAAGTGCTTTCTACCGCCAGTCGCTCCTCCTAAATGACCTATCAATGAGGCTTCGAAATCATGTTATCTGCGAAGAGAAATTGGAATTAAAGCCTTTGTTCCCAATTTCTTTGGAGTGAAGCAGCTAGAGATCCCCATATTTTAGCCCTATTCCTCTCTCTTCGTTAGATTACTAAACTAGATTAATCCCCAAGTAATATACGTTGAGATCAATTTACCTTACATGAATTTTATTACTCCATAACAGAACTTTGTATAACAATGATCTCTGGATTACCCTCCCCCCTCCCCCCCAAAAAAAAGAAGAAGAAGAAAACGAAGGAGAAGAAGGATGAGAAAGGGGGCTAAAGTTGTTTAAAAAGTGGGTACAAGTTAAAAAAAATTTAAAAAATGGGTATAGGTTAAATGGGACGACCAAATAAGGCGCCCCGTGAAATTTTTACAACTTAAAAAGGATTTTTTCTTATACACGCTATATTACTGTCACGTCCCAAACTATCCACACCACTCGTCAGCTGAACAATACTTTCATACCTTAGTAATTAATTTGGAGCATTTGATAAGCTGATAATTAATTATGAATAATAATATCACGAATAGAAAATTAAAAACTCTAGCCCAAATCAAACAGTAGTCCTTGGAGCATCTAAGAGAATTACAAATGATACATATGAATAAATGATAAAGACTCTTTTGGTAGCCTCCACGAACAATGTCGCGGCTTACCTCAATAACTGAATCAACTCTAGCGAACTCAGCTACTAGCTTCGTCTTCGCCAATAGTATTGTAGGTAAGAAGTGAGTTATACCTAAATATAACCCATTAAGATCCTAGACCGGTCACTCTGAATACCTCTGGAACAAGTGTTAGAAAATACAAGCACAGAACGAGTACATAAATAATATCTCACCATATAATTACTCTATAAGGTCCAAACAATTATTCTACAGCATTGTATATCTCAACACAGTCTACACTAAAGACTTGTCATAAACGGCAGTGCAGGAAATTAACCGAATACCCGAGTCCAAATCTACCACGGCGGTATACACAATACCCCAAATATATTACGGCAACGAAGAAATAATTTCTAACGCCCCAACGTCATAGCACGAGGCTACGCCACACCACATTACACTATAAGTCACTTATTAAATAATTTCAGCTTTTTAAAAAAGAATATATATTTGCGGCTGGTCAAAGACCATCGATTCTGCCATGTGCACGCTCGTCCCAACACATGGACCAGGCAAAATAAACATATTTTTAAAATGGATTTTAAAAAAACAAGTATCAAAGCTTAAAGTCTCACTTGCCTCGTTAACGACAAATTTTCCAATCTTGCGACATCCAAAACATTAACCAAAATTATTTCCAGCGGCCTCAATTTCGATCACGATCTTAACTTCCTTGGCGTGTTTCCTTTAAGGACGATACTGGTTTCAAGAGAAAATTCATTAGCATCGTGGCTATTCCCAAACTCTATTACCAATTCAAGGTCATCAAGCATTGCATCTTTAAGATCACTTCGTTACTGCTTAAAATATAAAAAGTGAAGAACTTTATTTCATCACCAAAATACCACTTCTTTATGGCTTTACTTTATTCCCACAAAATCCTTGTTCACTTTGCACCGTAGATACAAAGCAGCAATTGTCTGCTGCAATACCTTTTCCCAATCATAACGAAGGGAAGCTTGGTTTTCACCTCTTCAATTTGTTATGTCTCATAGAAGCAGACAAATTCGTCCCTTAGCTACTGCCCCAGGAACGTGAGATAACAAGGAGAGGAAAAATATAGGTGGGCTTGGCCCACTTCTAATCTAATTAAATACATTGAGATAAGACGCCAAATTCTATTTATTTTCAGAACGGTAAGACTTATAAGACTATATATGTCACGCCCCAAATCTAGGAGGCGAGACCGGCACCCAATGCTTTACCTATAGTTGCGTACCAACTTGCAACTAAGGAATTTTGAACATATGATGTCATACTTTGGCCATGGGCCACATTGCAAGACAACTGCGAATACTGACTAAACGTCAATATAAATCTAGGTTGAATATGCCGTCATAATTATTACGACCGACAAACCAACCAAATATACATACAAGGCCTGCAAGTCCAACATACTGCACTAACTGACAGGATATGTCTACAAGCCTCTATTGATGGATATACTATGATCGGAATAGCTCCCCGACCTACTCATAACATATATATATATATATATATATATATATATATATATATATATATATATATATATATATGTACATAAAACTCTAGACCCGGCAACTCCGAAAGGCATGGAGCTTACCGATTAAGTTGAACTCGGGCAACACTTAATGAGGAGGTCTATCCGTCTGTCTGTCTGAACCTGCACGCATGAATGCAGCGCCCCCCAGAAAAAGGGACGTCAGTACGAAATAATATACCGAGAATGTAAGGCAATATACTGAAAGGTGAACTGAACTGATAATAGAATAAGTGAAACCAACTGGAAGTCAAAGATACTGAAAATGTGCTTCCCTGATGATACTGACTCAACTCTCTCAATATAGTAAGTAAAAGCTGCCCGGCCTTATAAGGCTCGGTATATATATATAACTGTTCTGCCATAGTAGGCTCGCTCATAGGCGATCGATCATACTAGGCTCTGTATCTCGACCAACTAGGCTCACTCATAGGTGCTCGGCCACAGTAGACTCGGTATATAACTTACCATCCGATCAGAGGTTGCCCAATAGGGGCCTGCCCATCGATTATAGTTCGATGGTAATGAAAATACTGTAATACTGTATATATAGGCTCTCTGTTCTCTTGACTGGAAGAAGAAAATACTCAATTGAATATGAAGTCCCGATACGGAGAATATGGTAGCTTATAAAACTAGGAAACTATACGTAAATTGCGGGACATGAATTTTTCTTTATGTCTCGTTATCAAACTCGTGTAATTACGACATCATGCATAATGAAGGAAGAGCTTAGCCTTAACATACCTGGAGTAGGGAAAAATTTGTACGGTGTTCTTGGAAAAGATTGCACCATACTCCTTTAGAAATGCAAAATCTTACGTTGCTAGTGTGTAAATAAATTTTTGTTGGAATTATCAAAGCTTGTAGGAAAATGGCAAAGCTCACGTCTTCTATTGTAGTATTCATTTGTAGGAATGGTAAGTATTTCATGTTTCTAAAATGGCAAAGCTCACGTCTCTTTTGTAGTATTCATTTGTAGGAATTGTAAGCATTTCATGTTTCTTAAATGGCAAAGCTCACGTCTTTGTTGTAGTACTCATTTGTAGGAATTGTAAGCATTTCATGTTTCTAAAATGGCAAAGCTCACATCTATGTTGTAGTATTCATTTATAGGAATTGTAAGCATTTCATGTTTCTAATGGCAAAGATCTCAACTGAATTGTAGTCTTAGTATTTTAGATTCTAGAAATGAGTTGTCTTGAGATTAATATATTATGTTGCCACCTAGTCCAAATTGATCAAGAGTCATTTGGTGGGTTAATGACTTGTCGCCACATGAGGGTGGGGGAGGGGTTTTAATCTTATTCCGTAACCAATTAATTAATTAGGTAATATTCTGTTACCCGGTAATTAACCAATTACACGAATAATTAAGAATTGTCTCAAATTACTTAAAATTCTACTTATTTTTAATACCCTTTTATATACCCTACTATTATACTCATATGGTACCTTGTATGGTACTAATCCATAAATATCAGATATTAACGGTGGGCCCGAATTTTATCCTAACATGCCAAACTTGGACGAAAATTTATTTTCTTTGACTTGCTTCCTCTCTCACCTTCACGAATTTACTCATTACTTGTGAAATAACATAATCCTTATAATCTCCAATTAATCTTTTCCTTAGACTGATGTCAATTACCTTATGACAAATTCAACGTACAATACTGCAGCGTGCAACATCGTTGAAGTGTAACATCATCGTAATATTGCAAGGCGTAACATTGTTCCTCCCTTTTGAAATATTTGTCCTCGAATGTTGACTGATGCTCATATTATTTTCATAACTTATGTAAGCACGTAATTTTTGACCCGCGCAAATTTTAAAGTTAGTTTTAGTATTTTAATATTTTAAAAATATTTACTTGACTTTATTTTAATATAATTTTAATCTTTTTTACTTTTAGTCCTTAGACATAAAAAAAATATAAAATAATTTTATTTATCGTGTTTATCGCTTTTCTATATTTTTATCTTTAGTTTAAGATCAATTAGTATATTTTTATTCATGATATCTTAATTTTATCATGACTTTAGCCTATTTTCTTTACTTTTTACTTTATTGTTATGATATTTAAAAATACAAAAAAATAGTTTCATTTTAAAATTTTGTTTATTTACTTAGCTAAGTTTAATTAATATTTTTGTAGGATTTTTGAGTTTGTCTTTGTCCAACAAGAAAATTTGTAGGCCCAAAGGTGTTAGTCCATTTCTTTTAACTTAAACCCAATTATTCTTAGCTCATTCTTCCCAACCCATTAGCCCATTTATGTGCAAGATTTAATCCTAGCTATCTATTTACTTCCTATCCAATGGTCATCATCCCTTCCCACCTTCATATAAAATACCCAATTATAAAAACCCTAACCCAAGTTTTCAATTCCTAGTCTTGAACTAAAAAAAAATGAACCAGCCGCTCCTTTCGTACCACACATAGCTGCCGACTCGTCACTGTAACGAGAAGGACGGCAGCCTCTAACACGACACACACAGTCGTCTCCTCCAGAACAGCTGCCGCGGGAACTCCGCCAAGAACCCTTGAAACTCGTCGTCAACCAGCCCCAAACGACCACCCCGTCACACACGCCGGAAACTTCAACCAGACCAGCCACTCATCTCCATTCTTCACAAAACACGTACAGACACATAAGCACATTATCGAAAATAGAGGCAGGAACGATTCAAGTTCCTGATTCAAGTTTTACTTTCATTTTAAAATCAGAAAAACAAACAAAACAAGAGAAAATTCTGCTTCTTCATTCATTTTCTTCGGATTTTGGGTTTTGAACATGGAATTTGATTGAGTTGGGGTCGTTCCGAGCTGTGTGTGGCTGCTGTTCGAGTTCTGCTTTTGATCGGGTTTTGATTTGTTGTTCGTTGGTTGTTGCTGTTCTTCTAAATGCTTTTAAACATCCGGACAGAGACTAATTAAAAAGAAAACTCATTCAAGGTCCATTTCTATCTTTACTCTTTTACCTCTTGATTTTGTCACATATTTGTTTGAATAGCAGATCCGTATATTCTTCATGACTAGTTATGATATTTTTATCCTATGATGAAACTTGGCTCACTAACATATTTTGTCGTTACTGATTTAATCAAATGGTACTTGGTCTTAAATTGAATAAGGAATGGGAATTTGAAAGCTTATTTGGAATGGGTTGTTCGGTAAAATTAAAAGAGATTTAGGTGTAGGATAAACTATATTGTCCTTTTATTCTTGTTTTATTTATTTTAAAGTCGTTAAGAGCATGCTTAGGCCGGCAACACTCGGGTAGGCGAGCCTTAGAATTTTGTTAGTTTCGAGGCGAGAGGTCGTTCCCTTAGTTAAATTTATCCGGGAAATGTCCCGAAGGAGTTGTATATATATTTTGTCCGGGGTATGCCCCGTGGTATTTGTATTTGGAGGCTGAGAGCAAAACTCGTGGTACTTTTATTCTTGTTTTATATTTATTTTTCATTTTATTAGGTGAGGACGACTTCAAGCCTTTTTGATTGTTTATTTTCTTTTGTGTGTTTTATTTACCTCAATCTGAACATTCTTTAAAGCCAACTTGATCATGTACGCAACCGTACTAGTTACGGGACTTGGGGAGTGCCTAACACCTTCTCCCCGAGTCAAATGAACCCCTTACCCGAATCTCTGGTGCAGACTTAGTTTTGGAGTCTCAAGTATTTTGAAAGGAGAAAAATTATTTTTAGAAAAATGGTGACCTGACACACCGAAATCAAATGTTAGGTGACGACTCTGAGTTAATCCTTTTGAAACGAATTTTTGTCACTTTCAATATTGGAAAACTCTTTTCAAGCTTTACTAAATCCTTTTTATTTTTTAAAGAGGGTTTAGTGAGAGTTTTGTTAAAAAGGGGGTGTGACATCTCTGGCGATTCCACTGGGGACACTTGCGGGTTCGAGCTAGACTTGATTTTGTTGGCTTTTAGAATATTTGGTTGAGGTTTTTATGCTTTTTCATTAGCTTTACTTAATTTTTATTATGTTTTTATATCTTGTTATTTGCTAGTTATTTATGTGTTTACAGTTTTTACTTTATGTGTTTACTGCTTTATAATTGTCATCATATGCATTACCCAGTCAATTCTTTCTGCAACAAGTCTCGGAGCACGCGTCGCGTGCATGAACTCTTTGTTGAGTCACCCTTGATTTAGGGGGGGGGGGAGGCTGTCGGACGTATGGAGTGGGTGGAAAGCTTGAGCAGCCACCATCGACCATACGCTCCCCCGAATTGCCTTGTTAGTGAACCCCAAACTTAGGTCAACCTTTAGGTCATTTTTATTTGCATCATGTCATTTAGACCTAGTAGGGCTCGGTCCCAGGTACCGTGTCCCTTTGTAGGAAGCCTGTCCAAATTTTGTCAAAATGGGCTCGTGACCCAAAATAACATTTAATCATCTTATGTGCTAAATGTTACATCTGTGAGGGTAAAATGATCATTTGGTGGACCGATACTTGGGAAAGAAGGATGAAAATGAATAAAGTAGGGCCCACTCACATTTTGTTTTTCATAATTTTCCAAAAATCAAAATGAAAATGAAAAATCCAAAAAACTTTTTACACTTTCCGCTATTTTCCAATTTTTTTTTTTGAAAATAGAAAATCCAAAAAGATTTTATATTTTCCATCATTTTCCAAAAAATCAAAATTCAAAAAAAAAAGAGAAAATCCAAAAAGATTTTACATTTTCCATCATTTTCCCAAAAATTCAAAAAAGGGAGAAAAAAAAATCCCAAAAAAAAAAAAAATTCAATTTTCATCAAAAATAAAAAAAATGGTTTTTCCAAATTAGTTGCATATTTTTTAAAGGCTTCCTCCCATGTTTAATCTTCCCGAACTACGCGAACCTGATTCTCGTCTTTTGGGGTGGGATACGTAGGCAACCCACATAGGGTCCGGTCTTCCTAGTAGGTCCTAGGTTCTTGGCTTCCGGGGTCGTAGCCAAATCTTGCATGTATAGCCATATTTGGCCACATTGGCCGTTTTTGCAAAAATAGAAGTGTTTTCTCAAAGTAGTTTGTTATCTCTTGTCTTAGGATCTTGAGTCTACAATAAAGTGTCCTCTTAATTTTAAGGTTCATTCCTGTCAAATTTGCATGTCTAGCCACTTTTGGCCACATCGGCCATTCTTGCAAAGTAGGATAATTTTCGCAAGAGTGACTCAATTACCCATATCTTAGGATCTTGAGTTTATAACTCGGTGTCATATCACTTTAAGGTCCATCCATGTCGTATTTGCGTCTCTAGCCACATTTGGCCACATCGACCATTTTTGCAAAAAAATGGTCCATTTCCGCAAAGTAATTTTTAAGACCATGATTGTCGGGATATTAGAGTCATGTAAGCTTTAAATGGAGTATTTCTCATGCATTAGGGGTCAACTTTATCAAGTTTGCGCTAATAGCCACTTTCAGCCACTTAGGCCATTTTGCAAATATAGCCAAGTTGTGTCCTGCATTTGTCCACTAGGAAATGTGGTGGGGTCACGTAGTGTCCCGAGTCGCTAACCATGTTTGCTTCATTCAGGTATGGACCCGCTGATTCGATCCAAAGTGTTGATGGTAGTAAAGATTCCTAGAAAGTTGATCAAGTGGTGGAAAATGTTTTCATCGTTAGAGCAGCATGAGTTAATGCAGAAATTGGGCACCCTAACTTCCCTTCTTGATATCACACCCCATCCAGACTTAGTGGAGGCGATGCTGACTTATTTGGACACGCAAAATTTGACTTTCAAATTTGGAGAGTGTGAGGTGACTCCTACCTTGGCGGAAATGTCTGGTCTCACCCGTTTAAGCTATATAGGCAAGGACATGATACTTCCCTGAGACCACTCTAGGACGATTCCTCAGCGACCTGGGTCTGAAAGATAATAAGCATTTAAAATGCCTCGAGCAGTCCTAGATATTCTTGGATTATTTGTTTGCTAGATTTGGGCCACATGATAGTTTTGACGTTTTTTGGGATGAGTTCTGCACAACCAAGGCAAAGTGGCAAAGAGGCCTCGAAGCTTTCAGCCTTGCTTTGTTGGGATTATTCATTTTTCCATTAGATGAGAGGCATATTAGCACCCGTCTGCAGTCAGTGGTAATGACACTATTTCATGAGAAGCAACGCAAAACCGTTACCGTTGTGCCGACGATCTTAACAGAGTTGTACCGAGCCCTGAGTGAGGTTAGGGGAGGTGTCAGGTATTTTGAGGGAAGTAACCTTTTGCCACAATTGTGGATGATGGAGCATTTGCACACCGCTTCATTACTTTGTCCCATCGACCGTGCCTTGAGGGATCGGGTGGTATGCATCGAACGTAGGATGAAATCTCCTAAGTTTACGTACCCAGTAAGCGTCACGGCTTGGATTGAGTTCCTTGGTTTGAGGACAAATGGGAATGTTTTGTGGGCTTACCTTTGGCTACCTTTGGATGATATCTTGGTAGGGTGCCTAATGTAGCCTTTCCTGATGCTGATAGGACTCAAGTGTGTCA
Organism: Nicotiana tabacum; assembly: GCF_000715075.1. Taxonomy (NCBI): domain Eukaryota; kingdom Viridiplantae; phylum Streptophyta; class Magnoliopsida; order Solanales; family Solanaceae; genus Nicotiana; species Nicotiana tabacum. The sequence continues at coordinate 158,172,994 of NC_134080.1, forward strand.
GGCCGTACACTCCCGTTAGGGTAATGCGACAATTGGGCAGAAGACAAGAGGAGCCTCCAACTTTGAATCTTCGGAGGTACATCATAAATTTTAGCAAAAAGGCGGCTGATGAAATCAGGTATGTGTAATACTGGAATAATGCAAAGAGGATGAAGAAAAATACATTAGTAAAGGACGTTGGCAGGCCCGAGTGTACTCAGGAGTACATGATTTGGTTACAGTCCGTCCTACCAGGGGTCAACACCCCATTGCTAGCACAACTTAGGGGTCGGGCAGTTCAGACAGATGATTTTGAGGAGGCATCAGACCAAGATCCCTGGGATAAGCTTGAGTTGATAGTCTCAATTAGCAGGATTGGCAGCAAACGTGGAGCAACATGGCCAGTATTTGTTTAAGGTCAGCCTTCAGGATGCGGGGGCACATGCCAGAGCCTTTATTCCCAGCATCGGTATTTCTTTACGAGGCATGTTACAGAGTTTGAGCATGATGGACAGCCCAGGATCATCCCAGCCAGGACCGTCGCATTCAGGAGCAGCTTGAGGAGTTATTCTATTTAGGTGTTGTGAGATTGTCGTATGTTGTCTTTTACTTTCGTGTCTTGTCTAGAAGTATTGAGTCCTTTAGGTAGTGTCAAAGTCTATCATAGTGTAGTTGAGTATGTCAGATTTTTTATTATCGCACTTCCCATTGTATTTTAATATCGAAAAGTTTTTAAATGAAAAATCCCAAAAGATTTTGTTTTTAATTTATTTTCTATCACTTCCAGAACTACGCTTGGTCTGATTCATGAGGGACATGATACGTAGGCAACCTACACCGGGTTCGATCAAATCATTTTTGTTCAAAATAAAAAGAGAAAGAAAAAGAAAAGGGTGATAAGAGGTGTTGGAAAAGAAAGAGAAGGAAGGATTGAAATTAGCAAATCGGGATGATGCCATATGACCCTGCGACCCTCAAAGCCATTTTAGAACTGTTAATTGTTGCTAGGTGCATTGCACGTCATGTGATATTATTATTTGATAAATGCTCTAACGCTAACATGGTGGTTTTGTGTTGTTGTCCTCTGTTATCTCTATTAAGACTCAGGAAGGTGGTTAGTTTGTTAGCATCTTGGCAAGTCATCCATACAACACCCGATCAAAGCGTCAAACAGTCATGGCTAGCAAGGAAACAGACACTGGAGTTGTAGACCCACCAAGGGAGATTGGTGAGTCAGAATCGGAACTGCAAGAGGAGGTCCGGAGGTTGAAGCACCAGATGGCAGAAATGTATCAAGCCTGGATTAAGGGACACCCTCCACCCTCGTTCCCTACCAACTACACAGAAAACCCTGCTTCCATTCCACCACTCTCTCAATCCCAGTTGCCCAATACCATTGATCTTTCCCCACAACACGCACCTGGATTTACCCCTTACCACAACTACCCCGGCACTTCAGCCCAAACTGTTCATGCTCCGCCAACCAAAACATCCTCATACCCTGCTCCGACATCTGCTCCTATTTTTGTACCCCCTTTACAAACTACCCTCCACCGATCCTCTAGTGAGCCCGTATTCCCCGCTACAGATGCCCATTACTATGCACCGGAGCCCACCTTCAAAGTCCCAGATCCTTACTCTTACACTCCCCAATTTGAGCCTCATGTTGAAACTGACAAACCACCCAAGAACGCAGAGCAAGAAGAGATGTTTAGGAAGGTACAGAGTTTGGAGCAATCATTGAGAATTATGCAAGTGTTGGGAAACCAAGTGAGTGTGTCTTATAAGGATTTGTGTTTGTTCCCCGATGTCCAATTGCCTGTCGGGTTCAAGATGCCCAAGTTTGACTTGTATGACGGACATGGGGATCCTGTAGCTCATCTGAGAGGTTATTGCAGTAAAATGAGAGGCGCCAGGGGAAAAGACGAATTACTGATGGCATACTTTAGCCAAAGTCTGAGTGGGGAAGCTTTAGAATGGTACACCCGCCAGGATACCAGCAGGTGGTACACCTGGGACAATATGGCTGAGGCCTTTGCCCGGCACTTTCAGTACAATATAGACATTGTTCCAGACCACCTATCTCTGACCAAGGTGGAAAAGAAACCCAGTGAAAGCTTTAGAGAATATGGGTTCCAATGGAGGGAGCAAGCTACACGAGTCAATCCTCCGATGGAAGAGGATGAGATGGTTAAATACTTTCTTCAAGCCCTGGAGCCCACTTACTATGGCCACTTGATCTCAGCCATTGGTAAGTCTTTCAATGATGTGGTGAAGATGGGAGAAATGGTGGAAGAGGGGCTCAAGTCGAGTAAGATCATGAGCTATTCTGCTATAAAAGCAACCACCCAGGCAATCCAGAGTGGTACCGGAAGTTTGCTAGGCAAGAAGAAGAAGGAAGATGTCGCTATGGTTGTCTCCAGATCATGGCATGGCCAGAGGGGTTCACCTCATCAATACACCCATCCTCAACCCCGACCTCAAGCCTACGACCAAGCTCCATATAATCCACCTCAACATTACTTTTCCCCGCAAAACCCCCAGTACTCAGCCAGGACATCCCAATACCTTGTTCACCATGCACAGTCACATGCTCAACCCCTTCCTTACCCGCAATGGCGTGCTCCAGCTCCGTAGAATATCTACCCAACTCCACAAAATACCTATCCACCCCCACAACCCTATCAAAACCCCACTGGTTCAAATTTCCGATCAAGGCCAGAGTATAGGAGAGAGACAAGCAGCAGCGGAAACAAACTTTTACCCTGCTTGGAGAGTCCTATGCTAGTCTGTTTCAAAGGTTAAGGCAGTTGGACGTCTTGAGGCCGATTGAGTCAAAGATACCGAATCCCCCTCCAAAGAACCTCGACTATTCCCTAAGATGTGCCTATTGTTCTGATGCTCCAGGGCATGACATAGAGAAGTGTTGGCGTTTGAAAACGGCAATCCAGGAGCTTATTGAACCAACCAAATTGTAGTCCAAAGCCCAGACATGCCGAATATCAACCAAAACCCTGTGCCAGCCCATGCAGAGACGCATATAATTGAAATGGTTCACAAGGACGGGGAGCTCAGGAAGTCCGTCATGATGATTCAGGCCAGTGAAAGTAATTTGGTTAAAGCTCCTGACTCTACCAAAGCGAAGCCCTTGATAGTTGAAGGGGTGACAGAAAATCCGAGCTCGCTCAATTTGAAACCACCAGTGTTGGTCGTGAAAGGGTTGTCAAAAGATGTTAGGGCAAGTCCGGAAAGTTCAAAAGTGGTAGTACCAGGGATTCCAAGTAAGCCTGTCATAGTTGTGAAGAGGGATCCTACTACCCCTATTATCATTAAACCAGTAACCCAGCTTCAAGTGGTGGATGCCAAGGCTGTTCCGTGGAATTATAAACAAGTGATAGTGACATACAAAGGAAAAGAAATAGAGGAAGAAGTTAATGAACTGGAGGATTGACTCATTCTGGGAGATGTTTCACCCCAGAAGAATTAAGGAAAGCCAAGCCATTCAAGGATAGCCCAATGCCATTAAAGAAATCGGTCACCGACGAAGAGGCTGAGGAGTTCCTGAAAAAGATAAAAGTGCAGGATTATTCCATTGTGGAGCAGTTAAGGAAAACACCAGCTCAGATTTCTCTTTTGTCTTTGTTGATACATTCAGATGAACATCGCAAGGTCTTGATGAAGATTTTGAATGAGGCACATGTTCCTAATAAGATCACAGTGAACCACTTGGAAAAGATAGCTGGCAAGATCTTCGAAGCAAATAGGATCACTTTCTCGGACGATGAACTTCCTATGGAGGGTACAGAACACAACCGAGCTCTTTATCTCACAGTGAAGTGTGAAGATTCTGTTGTCTCAAGGGTTTTGGTTGATAATGGCTCTAGTGCGAATATTTGTCCCCTGTCTACTCTGCAAAATTGAAGATTGGCACCAAAAGAATCCACTTGAACAGTGTGTGTGTTCGAGGCTTTGATGGGGGAGGTAAAGATTCTGTTAGAGATATAATGCTCGAATTGTCGATAGGGCCTGTTGAGTTTACCATGGAATTCCAAGTGTTAGATGTGGCTGTCTCCTACAATCTATTGTTAGGCAGGCCCTGGATACATGCTGCTAAGGTAGTCCCATCTTCTCTGCACCAAATGGTGAAGTTTGAATGGGACAGGTGGGAAATAGTTGTGCACGGTAACGAGGACTTGTCAGCTTGTAATGATACAATTGTTCCGTTCATCGAAGCTAAAAATGATAAGGGACCTTTAGTCTATCAGACTTTCGAAACAGTGTCTGTTGAGAAAATTCTTGAAGGAAAATGCATTCCAGGTCCTAAGCTATCCTCCGCGTCCGTCATGGTTGCGAATGAAATGTTGAAGAATGGTTTTGTGTCGGGCAAGGGTTTGGGATCATCTATGCAGGGTATTGTGCATCCAGTGCGCCCCAGTGGGAATCCTGGTACATTTGGTTTGGGATTCATGCCCACAGAGAAGGACGTGAAAAGGGTTAAAAATATGAAACAGAAGGTATGGTCTCTCCCCAAGCCCGTCCCACACATCTCTAAGTCTTTTGTCAAGCCAGGGACCGAGAAACCTCCAACCTCCTCAATCCCAAAACCTGTGGTCGATGTTGATGAAGAGCAATCAAGAGGTTCCAAAGTCTGTTCGAAGAGGTCAATATGGTAGAAGTTGGTGAAGGCTCTAGTAAAGCAGATGTGCAGCTCGTTGGCCCAAACGTGAAGCTTAGCAATTGGGAAGCTACTCCTCTCTCCATCAGGAAGGAGTTTTGGTAGTTTGCTTTGTTTTCCTTTCTATTAGCTGGGTTATTCCAGGGTTGTAATCCAGATTTTTAGTTTTTGCTTGTTTTGATGTTCAAACCCTTCTATCTTTCTATTTTTTCAATGAAATGCAATTTCCAGTTTTTCGTTATTCTTAATAGTGTTTTATTTTTTCTTTTGTACAGTTCCTTTTATGCTGGTTGCAGTGACATGACATGCATGAAAAATTTTCAGCCGAATCTTAAAAGCCAATCTATTCCTGAAATAACAATCTAAGTAGAATATGATGATGAAATAGAATATGATGAAGAAGCAACATTTGAGGAAATCAGTAAACAGCTAAAACAATTTGAAGAAAAACCAAAGCCTAATTTGAGTGAAACTGAAGCAATCAATTTAGGGGACCAGGATGATGTTAGGAAAACCAAGATAAGTGTGCATTTAGAACCGCAAGTTAAGGATGAAATAATCAAAACATTGTTTGAGTATAAATATGTCTTTGCATGGTCATATGACGATATGCCAGGCTTGAGCACTGATCTGGTAGTTCATAAATTGCCAACTGATCCAGCATTCCCTCCTGTTAAGCAAAAGTTGCGAAAGTTCAAGACTGATATGAGTGTGAAGATCAAAGAAGAAATCACAAAGCAGCTTACTGCAAAGGTCATTCGGGTCACTCGATATCCCACTTGGTTAGCCAATGTTGTGCCAGTACCAAAGAAAGATGGTAAGACCAGGGTATGTGTTGCTTACCGTGATCTTAACAAAGCAAGCCCAAAGGATGATTTTCCATTGCCGAACATTCACATTCTGATCGATAATTGTGCCAAGCATGAGATTGGGTCTTTTGTAGATTGTTACGTGGGATATCACTAGATCTTGATGGATTATGAAGATGCAGAAAAGACAGCGTTCATCACGCCATGATGGACATATTTCTACCGGTTAATACCATTCGGTCTGAAGAATGCTGGGGCAACATATATGAGGGCGATGACCACCATATTTCACGACATGATACACACGGAGATTGAGGTTTATGTAGATGATGTGATCATAAAGTCAAAGAAGCAATCTGACCATGTCAGGGACTTGAGGAAGTTTTTCTAAAGGCTCCACAGGTACAACCTCAAGCTCAATCCAGCAAAATGTGCATTTGGTGTCCCCTCTGGGAAACTGCTGGGATTCGTAGTCAGTAGACGCGGTATTGAGTTGGATCCGTCAAAGATCAAAGCCATTCAAGAGTTACTGCCGCCAAAGAAAAAAATAGAGGTGATGAGCCTACTTGGAAGGTTAAATTACATCATCAAGTTTATTTCTCAACTCACGACAACCTGTGAGCCCATCTTTAAGCTGCTAAAGAAAAATGCTGCAGTCAAGTGGACTGACGAGTGTCGAGAAGCATTTGATAAGATTGAGAGGTACCTGTCTATTCCACCTGTGCTGGTCCCACCAGAGCCTGGAAGACCTTTAATTCTCTATTTGATAGTCTTGGATAATTCTTTTGGTTGTGTATTGGGTCAACATGACGTCATGGGAAATAAGGAGCAAGCAATCTATTACCTCAGTAAGAAGTTCACTCCCTATGAGGTTAAGTACACTCTGCTTGAGAGGACATGTTGCGTTCTGACTTGGGTGGCGCAAAAGTTGAAGCATTATCTATCTTCCTACACTATTTACCTCATTTCTCGCGTGGATCCTCTAAAGTATATCTTTCATAAGCCTATGCCCACAGGAAGACTTGCAAAGTGACAGATTTTACTTACAGAGTTTGACATCATCTATGTGACTCGGACCGCGATGAAAGCCCAAGCCTTGGCCGACCACTTGGCCGAGAATCCGGTGGATGATGAATATGAGCCACTGAAGACTTATTTTCCTGATGAAGAGGTCATGTGTGTTGACGAGGTTGACCATGATGAAAAGCTAGGTTGGAAACTCTTCTTTAATGGAGCTGCTAACACGAAAGGGGTCAGAATAGGGGCTATACTTATCTCTGAAACAGGGCAACACTACCCTGTAATAGCCCAGCTTCGATTTTATTGCACCAATAACATGGATGAGTACGAAGCATGCATTCTAGGTTTGAGGTTAGCTATATACATGGGAGTCCAGGAAATACTTTTTCTGGGAGATTCAGATTTGTTGGTTCACCAGATTCAAGGAGAATGGGAGACTCGAGATTTGAAGCTCATACCGTACCGACAGTGCCTGCATGATCTTTGTCAACGATTCAGGTCGGTTGAATTTAGACATATTCCCAGGATTCATAATGAGATTGTTGATGCCTTGGCTACTCTAGCGTCAATGTTACATCATCCGGACAAGGCTTATGTCGACCCCGTACATATCCAAGTTCATGATCAACATACTTATTGTAATGTGGTGGAAGAGGAAATTGAATGGCGAACCTTGGTTCCACGATATCAATGAATACATCAGGTCGGGGGTATATCCAGTACATGCTACAGGTGACCAAAAGAGAACCATTCGACGTCTGGCTAGTGGATTTTTCTTAAGTGGAGATATCTTGTACAAGAGGACTCCGGATTTAGGACTGCTGAGGTGCGTAGATGCTAAAGAAGCTTCAACTATCATGGCCGAAGTGCATTCTGGAGTTTGCGGGCCGCATATGAACGGGTATGTCTTGGCAAAGAAGATACTTCGAGCATGTTATTATTGGCTCACCATGGAACGGGATTGTATCAGTTTTGTTCGCAAGTGTCATCAATGCCAGGTACACGGTGATTTGATTCATTCTCCCCTATCTGAGTTACACACAATGTCTGCACCTTGGCCCTTTGTTGCTTGGGGCGTGGATGTTATTGGACCAATTGAGCCAGCAGCGTCACACGGGCACAAGTTTATTCTGGTGGCCGTTGATTACTTTACCAAGTGGGTCGAAGCTGTAACTTTCAAGTCCGTGACCAAGAAGTGGTGGATTTCGTTCATTCAAATATCATTTGTCGGTCTAGAATTCCCAAGGTGATCATCACAGACAATGCTGCTAATCTCAACAGTCATTTGATGAAAGAGGTATGCCAACAGTTTAAGATCATGCATTGGAACTCCACTCCGTATCGCCCCAGGGCAAATGGAGTTGTTGAGGCTGCTAACAAGAGCATAAATAAGATATTTCGTAAGATGGTGCAAGGTTCTAGGCAATGGCATGAAAAGTTGCCTTTTGCCTTACTGGGTTATCGCACTACTGTCCGCACTTCAGTAGGTGCAACTCCTTATTCGCTGGTATATGGAACTGAGGCAATTATACCTACAGAAGTTGAGATTCCATCCCTTCGGATCATCGCGGAAGCCAAAATTGATGATGATGAGTGGGTCAAAACCCGGCTCGAGCAGTTGAGTTTGATTGACGAGAAAAGATTGGCTGCAGTATGTCATGGTCAATTGTATCAGAAAAGAATGGCAAGAGCATACAACAAAAAGGTGCGTCCTCAGAAATTCGAAGTGGGCCAGATGGTATTGAAACACATCCTTCCTCATCAGGTGGAAGCCAAAGGCAAGTTCGCCCCAAACTGGCAGGGGCCATTCGTTGTGACAAGAGTGTTGCCCAAAGGTGCTTTGTATATAACAGACATAGAAGGTAAATGTGTAGATATGACTATCAATTCTGATGCAGTTAAGAGGTACTATGTATGATTTCTTTGCTTACCTTCAGTTGTATTTTGTACTTGGCATATTCAAAGTTGAAATGACGAAGGCATTTTGTTCCGCTACCCAGACACTTTCATCCTTTGTTACCCCTTTTGAACTTTATTTATTTTCTTTCATACCCCTCTTTTGGAATCAGTAGTAGAAGTAGAGAATGAAAAAAAAATGATGATGAATGAGTGAAAATAAGAAAAACGAAAAAAAAGGAAAAAGAAAAGAAAAAAAAGAGGAAGAAAAGAAGGAAAAGGAAAAAAAAAGAAAGAAGAAAAAGAAAAAAAAAGAAAAGAGAAAGAAAAAAAAGAAAAGAAAATGGGAAACAAAAACAAACAACTTTCTTTTTGAACTACGTTCGACCTGATTCCTTTTAAGGATACGTAGGCAGCCTCACGGTTCGGTCCCATCAAAATAAAAATTAAAACTCCCTGGACCCAAAGAAACTAGGGCAGAAGTTTTGGTTTTGAAAAGATCTGATTCCAAAAGTTGTAATTTTGACCCCTTTTCATCTTAAGTTAGTTTGAGCCTTCATGCCACCCTTTCTTTCTAACCCTGTCCAAAAGCCTACATTACCGTCCAAAGAAAGACCTTTCGATCAATCTTTGAGGATGCCAGGTCAAGCAAGATAGAGGTATGATTTACATCATGGGTAACACTTTGTTCACGGGCGCAACAGAGAAAATTTAAAATGAGAGAGTCTTATTGGTGAAAACCCTCGCGAGCACCATAAGGCGATGGTGAGTTGAGATATGAACAAATGAGAGAGGCTTGTAGGTGAAAACCCTTCGGGACGCTACAAGTCGAATGAGGCTTATGACTTTACAGAGAAATTGGATCAGTGAAAGCCCGGTTTTGAAGTATGAAGACAGGACATGAACTAAAAATATGATTGGTTGGACGGATTAGGCTGATCAATCCGAAATGAATGTCATGATCATTGGAGCTGGCTGCTTCCCTCTGATAAGTCTTCTTTTCTCATTCTTCTTCATATAGTCATCTGTGCTCAAAATTTTCCTTTGTTCCTTTTGTCAAAAATCATTTCACTTTGCTCTTTGAGTCTATCTTTATGGGTCTCTTTTGAGTTAGCCCTTGTTGAACAAGCAGGAAAGGATTTCAAAGACTACTACCAGCTTCTAAATTGCACAAAGCGGAGTCCGGCCAGGCACATCACAATTGACTTGATTTAGAATAAGCAGTATGGTGATAACTGAGGTTCAGGCAATCAAGTGAATCTTGAATTTTGAGAAAATACAAGGATTCAACAACTTTCAAAATGAAAACACAATGCAACAAGTGAGTGCGAGAGATTCAGGTCATGCAGAGGTTTTATGGTCCAGTTCCAATCAAAAGGTCAAACAACTTCTTGCTAGCCCGAAGCAGCTAATCAGAATGAAGCATGGAAGTGGCGGAAGCAGACACTCAGCAAGGATGCCAAAAACTAACCACCACGTTTTCAAAGTAACAAGATTTTATTTGTCTGAAATAGGGGCAAGAAATTTTTTAAATCCACAGGGACCTCCCATGAAAAAGCATTGTTTAGGGAGCAAGAAATTATGTTCAGAATCCTCAAAGATGAGAGCATGGCTCAGGTAAGTTCATTCTCAGTTCTCAGGACCCTCCTAGATAATAGGATTTAATTTAAAATTTTCAGGACCCTCCTAAATAATAGGATTTAGTTTTTAAATTTTCAGGACCCTCCTGGATAATGGGATTTAGTTTTTAAATTTTCAGGACCCTCCTGGATAATGAGATTTAGTTTTAAGTTCTCAGGACCCCCCTGGATAATGGGATTTAATTTAAAATTTTTAGGACCCTCCTAGATAATGGGATTTACTTTTAAATTTTCAGGACCTTCCTGGATAATGCGATTTAGTTTTAAATTCTCAGGACCCTCATGGATAATGGAATTTAATTTAAAATTTTCAGGACCTTCCTAGATAATGGGATTTAGTTTTTAAATTTTCAGGACCCTCCTGGATAATGGGATTTAGTTTTTAAATTTTCAGGACTCTCCTGGATAATGAGATTTAGTTTTAAATTCTCAGGACCCTCCTGGATAATGGGATTTAATTTAAAATTTTCAGGACCCTCCTAGATAATGGGATTTAGTTTTTAAATTTTCACGACCCTCCTGGATAATGGGATTTAGTATTTAAATTTTCAGGACCCTCCGGGACAATGGGATTTAGTTTTAAATTCTTAGGACCCTCTTGGATAATGGGATTTAATTTAAAATTTTCAGGACCCTCCTGGATAATGGGATTTAGTTTTAAGTTTTAGCGTAAGTTCTCCCTTTAGAAAATATAATTTAGCTTTAAAGTTATCACTCTTAAGATGAGATTTAATTCGAAGTGTTCAGGACCCTCCTGGATAATGAGATTTAGTTTTAAATTCTCAGGACCCTCCTGGATAATGGGATTTAATTTAAAATTTTCAGGAGCCTCCAGGATAATGGGATTTAATTTAAAATTTTCCGGATCCTCCTGGATAATGGGATTTAGTTTTTAAATTTTCAGGACCCTCCTGGATAATGAGATTTAGTTTTTAAATTTTCAGGACCCTCCTGGATAATGGAATTTAGTTTTAAATTCTCAGGACCCTCCTGGATAATGAGATTTAGTTTTTAAATTATCAGGACCCTCCTGGACAATGAGATTTAGTTTTTAAATTCTCAGGACCATCCTGGATAATGAGATTTAATTTAAAATTTCCAGGACCCTCTTGGATAATGGAATTTAGTTTTAAGTTTTAGCGTAAGTTCTCCATTTAGAAAATATAATTTAGCTTTAAAGTTATCACTCTTAAGATGAGATTTAATTCGAAGTTTTCAGGATCCTCCTGGATAATGAGTTTTAGTTTTAAATTCTCAGGACCCTCCTGGATTATGGGATTTAGTTTTTAAATTTTCAGGACCCTCCTGGACAATGGGATTTAATTCGAAAGCTTTCAGGACCCTCCTGGATAATGGGATTTAATTTTAAAAGGTCTCAGGACCCTCCTGGATAATGAGATTTAATTTTAAATTTTCAGGACCCTCCTGGATAATGGGATTTAGTTTTAAAATTTTCAGAACCTCCTGGATAATGAGACTTAGTTTTAAAGCTTTCAAGATCCTCCTGGATAAGCTTTTGAATTCTTAGAGCTCTATAGGTAACATGATCCGATTAACACTCACAAATATGCCCAGATCCCAAACTGGGGCAGAAGAATTTCTTTTGTTTTGTCTATTTTATTGCAATATCAGGCGTCCACCTGGGTAACGAGGGAATACAATTCAAGTTTTAGTAATCAGGCACCACCTGGATAACGAGGGAATACAATTCAAGTTTCTGGTAATCAGGCACCTACCTAGATAACGAGGGAATACAGTTTCGAGTTTTGGTAATCAGGCACCCACCCGGATAACGAGGGAACACAATTCAAGTTTTAGTAATCAGGCGCCCACCTGGATAACGAGGGAATACAATTCAAGTTTTTGGTAATTAGGCACCCACCTGGATAACGAGGGAATACTGTTTCGAGTTTTGGTAATCAGGCACCCACCTGGATAACGAGGGAATACAGTTTAAGTTATTGGTAATCAGGCACCCACCTGGATAACGATGGAATACAATTCAAGTTGTTGGTAATCAGATGCTCACTTGGAGAACAAGGGAATTCATTTTAGACTTACTTCAATTCGCAAATTTAAGAAGCATCAGGAGCCCGCCTGAAGAACAGGGTCCACTTTCCAGTCTCATGTTGAAGATCAAATAGAGATTGAAGGAAGATTCATTACAAGAAGTAGATAGGATCCAAACTATTGTTGTGCTATCTCTCTTGTATCTCTGATATTAAGGGTGATTCTGCTATGTTCTCAATCGAAGGACCCATACATATCCATGAAATACTCAAGTGTAAAGGGATCTGAGTGGTCCATACTTCTTGTTAAAAAAGGGGTGTGACAACTTATAGATCTTGTTAATATCTTAATACTCTCCTTGTCATTTAGGCAGTTTCCCTGTGAATAAATCCAAAGGCCAGGGCGTTCCCCCTTTAGGCCTCTTTCTCACACCACGACTTGTGGTCGAAATTCTTCCAATCTCGCAATTGTTGCTACGTTTTTATCATAGATCCATTTATCCATCCGTATGACCTTACCACCATAACTCTTTTTTTATTTATGGTTACTGAGGTCTGCTACCGAACTCACGTTACTTTTGTTGCTTATCCGATATGTATAAATCTAAGTCCATTAATGCTTCCTCGGTACTGTTTATCTTAAGAGTGGCGGCCTAATCTCATCTCATACTTTGTGACTTTTGTCCATCCATTGTTAATTCGTCTCAATATTAGTCTACAATATACCATTGATAACTTGAAACTTCTTACGTCATTCCTTGCCACTAGGGCTTACGTTGCATCGAGGAATATTTGAAGTGTTTTCCTGATCCACTTAGGACCGCATCTTATAGCATCCCAATGTGATTAACTTACGCGGGTATTTTAATCTCGTACACCCATGGAATCCTCTTCAAATCATTACTCAATCGAAGGACTAAACGTCATCCTTTATACATCACAATTACGCCCGCATTGTACTATCACGACAACATTCCATCTCTTTCTAAATGCTACTAGTCTTAGACTCCTTTGAGTTCATTCAGGCTATACTGAGTTTTCTATAACTTAGAGAAACCATCAGCTCTTCTTGTTTTCATGGGTTTAATCCTGAGGACTTATATATTCTCCTCACCTTCTTACTCGTCCTTTATTATCCTTACTCCCATCTTTCTACAACCTTTTTGCTCTACCTTACGTTTAGCTTGTGACCCATACATATCCATTTATACTACTTGCAGTCTTCCTTCAACTTCCTTGCACCATAGATTTCTTTGTGTTATTATGGAATATCAAGCGAGACATCACCTTGTCTCTAAGTCTTCTTTAATATCTTAAATAGACCTTTTAATATCTAGAAACCATAGGCTAAAAAATATGCCACTAACAATGCTTCTATCATTCTTGGATACTGAATCCCAACACTTTTAGTTTTTTACCTGAAGTATGGACCACTCACATCCTTTTACACTTGAGTATTTCATGGATATGTATGGGTCCTTCGATTGAGAACATAGCAGAATCACCCTTAATATCAGAGGTGCAAGAGAGATAGCACAACAACTAGCTTCCTCCTTCTTCTGATCAGCCTTTATATAGGCTTAAGTTATCTCCCGATCTGAGGTTCATGGTATTAGTTATTCTATTTAGCCTTTCATGGGTGCTGAGGAATATTTATGATACGATCCTTTAACAATTCAATCCTCCGTCTAAAACTTGGACTCAATTCTTTCTTTTAACGTATACCAGAATCTTCTACGGCTGTATATACTGTATGTTTAAAACTCCAAACTCTTAAGTGTGTCCATAATGTAACTAACCCTGGATCATTAACTGAATAATTCTTTTTGTTCTATCTCAGTTTTTTTCAGACGTAAGCAATTACTTTTCCTGATCCTTCTGTCCCCTTTTTGCGTGTATACTTAACTTATCTTAGTTCCTATGCATGCCAGAGTCTTCGTGCAACTCATATGATCTCGAATATTACTTTTTAATTTTTACTTCCCGTTCATTAGCCACGATAGGTGCCACTTTCCTTTGGAGTGCTTACAATGTTGTTGTGAGACTGTTGTTACACGACCATTTCCTCTTTAGGTCGTTGTTCTTAGGTTGAAACCTTCTTCCTTATTTTCCAGCTAGTGTTTAGTCGTAGTAATTAGGGAGAACCCTTGACTCTTGTAATGTTGTGAGCTTATTATGGATCTTTTGATGTCCTTCCTTGCCTATAATTATCCGTAGTTGCTTACCTCTATGCCTTTGTGTTTGTAGGGTTTCTTCTGAACTGATATTTTGACTATCTTCCCAGTGGCAGTCTCTTTTATTCTCGTAACATTCATATAATACCTTTAACTGCCCCAACTCCTCTTTGAATATATCTCAAGTATTATAATAACGTTACTTCAAGGCTGAATTCTCCATGTTGGGGTTCACTATATTTATCTTGCGCGATGTATTTATTTGTCTGTATCCTCTTATCTAGCCATAACTAGGCTCTTCCTGATTCAACTACAAATAATTTGTTGGCCCATTCTTATATCAATATTTAGTGTAATCCTTCTTGGGTTATTTCCTTTGTCTTAACTTACCTCTCGCTGGTTCCTTATTTATCAATAACATCCTAGGCAGGAACCCTTACTTCTTTTCCTTGATGTCGTGTTTGCATAATGTTCTGGAATCGTAGCATATTTGTAGGATTTGAATAAGTGCAGTTTCATCCCTTTCTCATTTTTATCGCATTCTTCCTTTATCACTCCATAATTACTAGATCCACTTAATTCTGACTTAATGCTCATCACTCCATATTCCCCCTTTAGGTAGGTACTAAGATTTAGCACTACGATGATCTACGTATAGTTGTTTTACCTCATTGGCATCTTTTCACATCATCGACGACTCTTACCCGCCTTGCGGTAATCCTTTTGTACTAGGGATAAAAAATTCCTTACTCACGAGGGTGACACTTAATGTAACTGGCACACTTAGTCCCTTAAGCTTAACTTTGCTCACATTGCTTTCCTTTTAGGAAAGCGCCCTCCTGAATGGCCTTTAAGGGTTATTCTTCTGTCATCCATTCTTTTATCGCCGGGACGCAATCTAATATTCTTATGGTGCCGACTATTATCAAATCACTCAATTCCCAATTCATGTTTAGTTTACCTTTTTTCACTAGCCCATACTGATTTCTTATGACTTTGGGGTCTAACTTTTCTTTCTGGTAATCACGTTAGAGTTGCGGACTTATTTCTTGAAATTAGGATATGGCTTTATGGCCTATACTCTTTTGTTGTCTCAAGGTCTGTCACTTTTCGTCTTTTCCTTCACTTGACTATAGACTCTGTAATACTGTCCTCATTTTTATTTTTTTTTCTACCGTTGTCATCCAGGTATGACATCTTGCTTATAATTCTTCACTAACTCTTTTCTTATTTCCCGCTAACATCTATGTCTATCACTTTTATTCTGAAAACGTCAACAAGATATTCTTTTGCTTGTAGCTCCCCTTTGCTTCATCCACTGGCCCTTCGGGTTGCCTAGAATTATCTCTCTACTAGGGACAAGAGCCATACTTAAGATAATATTTATCCCTTCCAGGCTTCCAATGCCTATCTTTGTAGCACTCATATCTAGCTGTACTATTTTATAGTGCACCATCTAGGTGTCTCACAAAGAGATCCATCGCCGCATTTGCATTATCTTTCGAAAATGTCAACTAACTCGACCAAACCATCCACTATTTTGGTTTACTCTAACCCCAGTCGGATCCTGATAACCCGTACTTCTCATAAACTATATATGTTAGCTCCCATAGGGCATAACTAAGATCAGTGTGGCCGATTGCACTTACATCTGTCACTGTTGATGGTAACTCAAAATGCCCATATCTCCCTTCCTGAATGGTAAATAATGATAATCTTTATTAACACTTCCACCGCTATATCTCTTACCGACCGTCTTTCTGAATGTAGACATCGTTGTATTACGAATACGATAGAGTTTAGGAAATTGAGTCCTTACAACTGAGCTCTACCACACGATCTAGAGTAAGAAGAAAGAGTGACAGTCCTAAATGCCCTGTAGCCTCCTGCTTATAAGTGTGGTGCACGGCACACCCATAAATAAAACTCTACTAGACACGACTTGTAGACTCCCTAGAAAAGAATTGGTTATCCATTCGTATGACTTTATCATTACTGAGGTTTGCTACCGAGCTACAGGTTACTTATCCCATATGTATAAATCTAAGTCCTTTAATGCTTCCTTATTAGTTGTTAATCTTAAGAATGACGGCCTAATATCACATCATACTTTGTGACTTGTGTCCATCTATTATTGATTCACCTCAATATTGATCTACAATATACCATTGATAACTTGGAACCTCTTACGTACTAGGGCTCATGTTGCATCGTGGAACATCTGAAGTGATTTTTCTGATCCACCTGGGCAATACGATACTATACTTCCATAACCATATTTCATAGCATCCTAGTGAGACTCACCTTACGTGGCTATTTTAATCCTATCCAATTCATGAAATCCTTTTTCTTTTATTTGTCAGACCATTACTCAATCGAAGGTCCAAATGTCATCCTTTATCTATCACAATCACACCCTCATTCTACTACTATGGCAGAATTTCATCTCTTCTAAATGCTATTAGTCTTAGACTCTTTTGAGTTCATTCAAGCTATAGTGAGCTTTGTATAACTTAGAGAAACTATCTGCTCTTCTTGTTTTCATGGGCTTATCCTGAGGACTTATCTATTTTCATCACTTTCTCACTCGCCCTTTCTTGTCTTTACTCTTGTCTTCTAGAACCTTGTTGCTTCACCGTACCATATCTTGCGACCTACACATATCTATTTATATTACTTGCAACCTTTCAACTTGGTTGCATCATAGATTTCCTTATGTCATTCTGGAATATCAAGAGAGACATCACATCGTCTCTAACTCTTCTTTACTCTCTTAATTAGGCTTCTCGATACCTAGACCATAGGCTGGAGGATATGCTACTGAAGATGCTGCTATTATTCCTAGATATTGAATCCCTACACTTCTAGCCTTCTATCTGAAGTAAGGACGATTCACAATCTTCTATATTTGAGTATCTTGTACATTGTCCATCTTTACCTTACTTATCTTAAAGTCTCACATCATATCTTTTATCTCTTTCATGACCTCCCTTCCACATAGGTATAATTCATATCCACAACTTGAAGCTCTAATTATAACACTATGCATATGTGAGCACGTGATTTTTTGCCTCATCCGAACTACTCCAAAATAATTCCCAAAATTAGGTCTTGTCTTTAATTATGTGTTATTTTTTAGGAATTATTGTGCGATTTTCCTGATTGTTTGCATATAGTTGTATGCATGTTTAATTTTATTAATGCATTAAAAATACAAAAAATATAGCATTTGCATTTAAGATTTATTTTTTTTACATTTTTGGATTTAATTAATAATTAGGTGTTTTATAAAAATGAAAATTCGCAAAAAATAACATATTTTTGTATTTTGGTCAAATTGTGTGATTTTCTTTTAATTTAGTGTTTAATTATTTGTGATAGGTATTATTTAAAGTTAATTAATATTTTTAAGCTAATTTAGGTCTTTTATAATTTTTAAGTTTTAATTTTTGAAAGAAAAAGGAAGAAAAGAAAGGAAAAAGAATTAATGAAAGAGAAGGAAGCCAAATTTGGGCCAAATTCAATTTAATTCAAGAGGCCCAAATCAAATACACCTGAACCCCCCCAGTCCGGTCCAAACCCGCCCCAATACCCAGCCCAACACCATACTAAACCAAACGGCGTCGTTTGGATATGCTTCAATCTGGGTCGTTAAAAATTGTTCATCCAACGGTTTAGAACGCACCCCATCACCCGTATCCGACCCGTTTCATCTGAGACCGATCCGGTCTCTAATTCACTCAAACGACGTCGCTCCATTTAGACAGATGATCCAAGCCGTTGATCTCGTTTGATCGAACGGCCTGGATCCAATTTCACCCCCAGTATATATTTGTCCAAACAGACCCCACCCCCTCAGAATACCCCCAGCTCATCGCTCATATTCCTCACCCAAACCCTAGAGACCAGCCGCCACCATTCCCCACCGCCTTTCGATGGTGGCGCCAGCTCCGTTCACCTCCAAAATCACACCCCAAAACCACCCCAACCCCCTCTTTCCAAATCCCCGATCGGTTTCCCTCGAATTACCCTAGTACTTCTCGAATCTTCAATCGAGGCTGTCCGGTCCCAAAATCCCTGAACCCTAGCCTACCCAATCGACCCCAAATTAACACCACACAACCCCCATAACTCCCTCATACCAAATCCATCATTGGTTTCCTTCGAATCTGACCGGAACTCGTCGAATTTTAAATCTAAGTTCAAACCTTAAAAGTTCAAAATCAGTTTCCGTTGAGCCTGATGACATGCATCGATCCAAGCCTCTAGTTTTTGTGATTAGAAGATCGATTCACTACAAAACCGATGCTGTTCATTTGTTCTTGATAAAGAATAAATGATTAGCATCAGTTTGGGGTGAGTTAGAGTATCAAAGCCAAATCCAAGTTCGAGCATGTCCGGTGAGTTCTTTCTTAGTATTTGTTTATTTACATTAGTGTTATTCTGATATTCGTCTTCCTCATCTCTTTTTAATTTCCTGTTCAATTTCAATTGAAATTCGATCAGTACTTTGGTATAGATTATTCTGTTCACTGTTTGTTTCTTTAAGATTGGTTTCGTAGATTTTTTTTATATAACTGGGATATCAGAAAACATTGAAATCGTATCTTGTTTAATCACTTAGTCAGAATAATTAGGATTAGTTCAGTAGTTTGGTATAATTTTTTGTTTAACATTGTATTAATAAGAATTGACTATTATAAGTTTTATGCAAGTTGTCACTAATTGAGAAGCTTCTAATAGTGGTAGGGTAGTATTTGCATTATTGAATTAACTAAAAGCACTAATTTGAGTGGATAATTTAAAATGGAGAAGATAAGTTGTAGTGGAAAATGCATTAATTGAATGCCCATTTAAGGGAGCTGAAAATCAGAAGAAAAAGAGTGATAGAGCTTAAGATACAGAAGAGAGAGGCTGGTAGTTAAGAATACAAAGAAAATAACTCTGAAAATACTGGAAAAAAAACTGGAAATTACTGTTTCATTGATTTCTATTTTCTGGTTTTGAATTTCGAATTGGCTGAAACCATCTTCCATATACTGTTTCATTGAACTATCTGGGGTTAATAGCTATTTTTCTTGGATTAAAACTGGGATTGTTTTGTCGCTGCTGTCGATTTCTGCTGTTTATGTTCTGATCTCAACTCAGTTTTTCTCCTTTTGTGTTGCTGCTTATTACCAGGTATTCATCTCACCTTCCAAAGTATGAGATTGAATAAATATGAATATTGGTTCCTTTAAATAGAGATTTGTACTAATGCAGTTGGTTATTCAATATTTCTACACTTTCGGAACTGTTTAGCTTAGCTTGATCTTCTTATATTTCTTTCTGTTTTATCTGAGCATGGACTGTTGTAGTAGTATTAGTTGGGTAGTTCATTGTTGGGCATCAAAGGTGCATAAAAGGTCATGTTAAATGTTTGGCAATGTTTGAAAGTCGTAGGTATATATGAGATTGGATAATTAGTACATTTGGTGATCAGCATGTAGGCCGGCTTCTATATTTATATTGTTGAAAGGAGTGTGTTCAAAGTTAAGTTGTAAATGTGATTAAGTATAGAATCTATGCTAGAAAGGAGATATGTGATTATATAGTTAGTTGTTTCAGTGGTGTTTCAATTCTTAATATGTGAATAATATCTTGTGAATGTGTTTCATGGCTGTGGATTGCATGATATTCATTCCAATCCATCTCTGCAGTAGTTTAGTGAGTTTGATCTAAATGTACCTTCCATTAAACATGTATTAAGTAAGAGCTTCTTAGTTTGCCGTAATATATTTGGACCTGCTATGCATAATGGATGTGTAATTACTAAAAATGGAATTTGGTTTATTAATTTCAGGGGTGTTTCTAATTTAGTGGTATCTATGTTTATACAATGTTGCAATTTTTTTTACTTTTATATGTTGAAAGGGTCGTTGGTGTAATTTGGAAAACCTATGAGTCGATCATGTTACTACAGGGATTCGACCTTGAATCCTTGCGTGGCCATTATACTGTGTCATTGAATTGGGCTGGCATTGGTAACATGATACTGGGCTCCCTTTGGGCCCAGGATTTAGATAGTATCTGGACTCATTAGTAATTAAAATAAGGTAGGCTGATGGGCTCAGGTTTGAGCCTAAACTGGGCAGCCTTGTGTTAATTAAACCATCAATCCGTTAATTGAAGAAGTATAAAAGAATAGTCATTAGTTGGGTTGTTGGGATTACTGCTAAATGAGACAGGAATCCGGGTAATCGGAAGAATGAACGGTTTGAGTTTTGGTCATGTTATGCATTGGGCTTAATATCAACTTCATTTTCTTTCTTCATGTATACTAGTAGTATATTTATTTAAGGTAAATTGCTTGCATTCGAATGTTGAATATTGTTTGGTTTATTAATTATGCGAGTTTGCTTTAAGTGGTTTAGGCTAGTCCATATAATAAAATCTGGGTGTTGTAGTGCCATGATAAAAGTCATTTAATTGTTGGAATTTCACATTTCAAGCCTAAGGCTCAAGAATGCAAAAGGTGGTTATTCTCGTAAATGTCTCTACTTTAGTGTAAGGCTAGTTATTCTTGCAAATGACTGTTTAATTAATGAGCAATTAAGGCTGCAAATTAAAATAGTAAGCGCAGTTTCATAGGTGGGAGCGAATTAACTAATTAATGTAAGAATTTAATTGAGTCATGCCGAACAAAAATGGCAATTGCGTGACCCTCGCTTTAATTAATTTTTAACTCAACTTTAGAATTCAAGGCATGCCATTCAGCAAAACTCTATGGCACTCGCAAAGTTAAAACGCGTAGTTGCTTTAGGCGCGTATTTTAATCCTAAACTCGGGTGCACATTTATGTGACCCAAATCCAAATCTTAACAACGTTAAATAAAATATGTCGCGAATCGCAGGTGCATTTCATATGGCATGATTACGGGTTCCAGAATTAAGACCAACGTATGCGTTCGCGCAACATCGGGCGAAACAATCTTTATCTTAATAAAATACTATCGTGGTTGTGTACATGTTCGCGTGACATAACTACGATTCTAAAAGCAAAATCGGAGTTTGCGCAATTTTGGCCCAATTTTCTTAACATTAATAAAGAGTTATTAATCTGGACACGTACGCGTGACATGATTTTTGACACGCCAAACAAATGGGTATACATACGCGTAACCCGTTTCACGGTAATTTTCTTAATTAAAAAGCGGTTAAAGTTAAAGTGCACGTAGGTTCAAATTGTTCTAAATCAGATAATTAAGCCGGATATAACAGTTAAGCGACCGTGCTAGAACCACGAAACTCGGGAATGCCTAACACCTTCTCCCAGGTTAACAAAATTCCTTATCTGGATTTCTGGTTTGTGGACTGTATTACAGAGTCAATCGTTCCTCGATTCGGGATTTTAAACCGGTGACTTGGGACACCATAAATCTTCCAAGTGGCGACTCTGAATTTAATATAAATAATCCCGTTTCGATTGTCCTTTAATTGGAAAAACTCTCTTATATTTACACCCCTTTCTTCGGGGTGTGGTAAAATGGAGGTGTGACAGCTCTGGCGACTCTGTTGGGGAAGAGAACCTAGAATCTCTGGTTCAGGGTTCAAGAATTTGAGCTTAGAATAATTGTTATATTTGGTTTTATTTATTATCTGGTTTATTCACATGTTTGGGCTTAATGTGCTAAATGTTGCTTTTTACCGCTTTGATATTATCTGAACTGTATATATAAACTGTTACGAAACCCTTCTTCTTTCTGAGTCTTCTGAATTTATGGTGCACACGTGCGCGTGACCCACCTTTCTGTTAGAAGTCATACCAAATAGAACAAAGTTGGGCCAAGTAACTAGGCCGGGTAGACTTTCGTGCTCCCGGTACGTTGCCCCCACTTCGGCTCAAGATGTCCGCTTGGGTAAGCCAGGTCTAGAACAGTATACCCCAGGTTTTACACTTAGAATAACTCAGCTTCATGCCGGATCCCTAGTAGGAACGTTTGTTTGCATCATGTGCATTTGACTTCGGAGACTCAACACAGGGGTTGGGTCTGTCTAGGACAGGTATACCCGAAATGAAAAGACCATCTTGATACATCTTACTTGCTACTTGTGCATTCATTTATTTCGGATTTGCATGTTGACCAGCTTATAGGAAAAAGTTAGAAAAGGAAAATCAATGTAAGAATCGATAAAGAAAATTGGTTGTTTTCGAAAAAAAATAATTTCCAAAATATGTTGAAATTCTGTCGAAATTTTGAAAAGAAAAGGAAATGTTGTGTTTCTTTTAAAAATAGTTTTATTATTACAAACTACGTAGTTTGATTCCCGCCGGATGTGAGATACGTAGGCAGCCCACATCGGGCCCAACTATTTAAAAAAAATATAAAAAAATAAAATAGATAATAAATAATTAAAATGTGGGTGCGTAAATTTTATTGTGTTTTCATAAGTAAGGCGATGCCATTCTTGTCCAAGATATGCCGAACGTCCCCAAAAGGGCGCCGGAAGGCTGTTTTTGCAAGAACAACCGCCTTTGGTCTTTTTTTTTCAAAAAAAAAATAATATTTTTTTTGCCGGTTAGCAAACACAGCCTTTAAATCTTCTTCATCGAAGTTTTTTTTTATATTAATGATTTTTTCAAAATGAGTCTTGATTTTGTTTTTTTTTTTAAAAAATAATTAAAATCACTCACAGGTACAAAATGAGTACCGTCCAAAACCCACCGCTCACAGATGCAGATGAGTTTCTATTTCTGCTTCAGATGTGGTGGCGTGAGTTAGGAGGAGATGGTCAGATATGGGTCATTAAGTATTTGGGAGCTCTCACAGATATTATAAAAGTTAAACCACGCGATGATTTGATTACGACACTAGTGACTTTTTGGGACCCTGTTCACAATGTCTTTCGCTTCTCTGATTTCGAGCTTACTCCCACATTAGAAGAAATAGCTGGATATTCCGGTTTTGACGAAGATTTGAGAAACCAGAATCTTATCTTCCCAAAGGCTCCCCCAGTACACCGATTCTTTGGTCTTCTGAATATCAGTAATCAAATCAGAAAAAGCAACGTTGTCAAAGGGTGTTGTTCTTTCAACTTCCTTTATTCAAGGTTCGAAAAGCTGGATGGATTTTAAATTCATGAAAAGGGCCATACTAACAAACAAAACAAGGACACCTGGCAGATTCACCGACGCTTCGCTTTAATGGTGGCTTTTCTAGGAATCATGGTCTTCCCAAACAAAGAGCGGATGATTGATATTCGCATAGCCAGAATCGTACAAGCCCTCACTACCAAGGAACATCACACTCTTGCCCCGACCATTCTCTCAGACATTTATCGGGCGTTGACTTTGTGTATGTCCGGGGCGAAATTCTTCGAAGGTTGCAATATTTTGTTGCAAATGTGGTTGACTGAACATCTCTGACATCACCCCAATTTCATGCACTATGGTCCAAGTAAGGACAATTTCATCGAGAGTTATGAAGAAAGAATAAAAGATTATAAATCTCCAGAAGGGGTGGAAGCCTGGATATCCCATTTAAGATCTTTAATGGCAAGTCAAATTGAGTGGACTTTGGGATGGCTCCCGGTAAGAGAGGTGATACACATGTCAACCTTAAAGAGTTATTTGGTGCTGTTTGGTTTAAGAAGCGTCCAGCCATATGCACCACAAAGAGTTCTAAGGCAGCTAGGGAGATACCAAGGGGTGCCTGATGATGAAGATTTGAGTGTGCAAGTGATTGAGCTACACCCCGAAGCCACTCTCCCTGAGGCTTTAATCCAGCGGATTTGGAATGGTTGTCGATACTTGAAAAATGATACCCAAGTTCTAGATCCTGCGAAAGGTGAAATAAATCCGGGTTATGCTAGGTGGTTTGAGAAAAGATCCCGAGTGGATGATGCACCAGAACCTGATCCTAGAAGGCCCATAAAAAGACCGCATGTTCAAGCCTTTAATGACAAAATCCAAGAACGGTTGGCTTGGGGTGAAAAGGAAAAGGGGTACAAAGCAACTATTCATGCCTTAGAAGAAAGCCTGAGGAACCTCAATTTAAAAAAAGACTTACAAGCACAAGAAGCAGAAGGTGAAAAGAAGAGTCTGATTAGCGAGAATAAAACTCTTCGCGCTCAGTTTCAACAGATGAAGAAAGCCTCTGAAGCACCAGTGAGAAGTTGGAAAGATAAGAAAATCATTGCCAATCTGATGGAAAAAATGCAAGATTATGACTCCATCTTGACAAAGACTGAAAAGGCGTTAGACAAAACTAAGGAGAAAATCATACAGTTAAATGAGGAGGCCAAATCTAGTAAGGAACGCCAAGCAATGAGATGTGAAGAAGAAATGGCTCAATTCAAGAGAGAAAGGACCATTGGATACATTCAGAAGCTCAACTCCATGCACAGTTGGAAGAAATGAGAAGGTACAACAGAGAACATCAGCACGCAGATATTGATAGGGAGAGAGCACAGGCAACACTCGATCAGGCCAGACTTCGAGCTCAATTGGAGTTAGCTTTAGATCGCGAAGACCACATAAGATATATAGCCACCACTCGCCAATATCAATTGCAAAACCAAGACCAAAATCTCCAAGATTTCAGAGCACAAATCCATGATTTGGCCGTTTATACTTCTCAAAGTTACGTAAACTGCCAAGGGATGGATTATGAAAGGTTTCTAGAGCATGCACCTACTTTTGCCCGTCATCTTGCAATGGAGTTAGAGAGGATGTACCGTACACTAGGAGGTCAGCCGGGTCAAGCCCCACCGTGAGCAGATGTTCCAGTGATTAAAAGCAAAAGATTGTAGAGTGAAGCGTAGTCATAGTTGTTGGAACTTTTCATATAATAGTCATGTTTTAGTGTAAGTCCATGTTGAGTCTTTTTAAACCATTTTCTTAAAGTGTTTTCCAAATGTAATGTCATTTCTGTCTTTGTACTGTTTCCTTTGTTACAAAATAATAATAATTGTTTCCGCCAGAACTACGCTCGGTCTGATTCATGCAGGGTCATGATACGTAGGCAATATTCCTAAGATTCGACCACAACCAAAAGAAAGGAATAAAATGAAAAAGGGGAGGGAATAAAAGATAGACGTGAGTGACAATAAAAGGGAAAGGTCAGGAAATGCTGGGATGACACAAGCAACCGAGCAAATACATGGTAGAAATGACTAATTGCCTAGGTGCATTGCATCCCTATGTGTGGTTGTTTATTTGTTAAAATTTTGATCACTAACAAGTTTGGTTGTTGTTATCAGAATTCAAGCAGTTAGTACACCTAAGCATACTGGCAACCCACCCCTACCAAACCAGTTCCAAAGGAGAAATAATCATGTCTATTCCAGATGTAGACACCAGTGCCATTGAAGGAGAAGAGTTGGACGTTAACACCATAAAAGAAGAGATGTACAAATTAAAACAACAAATGGCCGAAATGTATCAGGCTTGGGCTAAAGGACAACCGCCATCGGCCTACCCGGCTAACCCTACCTTCACTCCACCACCGACTCAAACTCAGGATCATCCTGCCACCGATCTATCCCCGAGCTTTCCCATTTACCAACACTATCGGGGCACCACTTCTCATATACCACAATCTCCACCCCCTAAACCAATTCCATACCCTCCTCCACCAGTAACTCTGTCTTCGTAGCACCTCCACCAGCTACACTCCACAAATCTCCTAGCGAGCCTATATTCCAGGCCCAAGACAACAAATACTACCACTCGGAGCCCACTTTCAAAGCTCCAGAAACCCATTCCTATACTCCTCACTTTGACCTCCCGATAGAAGCAGATAAACCAGTCAAAAATACCGAACAGGAGGAGATGTTCAGGAAAGTTAAAATCTTAGAACAATCATTTAGAGACATGCGAGGGTTGGGAGGGCAAGCCAGCGTGGCTTACAAGGACCTATGTCTATTCCCGAATGTGCAATTACCGGTAGGTTTCAAGATGCCCAAGTTCGATCTATACAACGGGCACGACGATCCGGTTGCCCACTTGAGGGGTTTTTACAGCAAGATGAGGGGAACTGGAGGAAAAGATGAATTGTTAATGGCTTACTTCAGTCAGAGTTTGAGTGGATCAGCATTGGAATGGTATACCCGCCAAGACCATGGGAGATGGTACATATGGGATGATCGAGCGCAAGCATTTGCTTGTCACTTCCAATACAATCTTGAGATCATTCCAGATCGACTGTCCTTGACTAAACTTGAGAAGAAGCACAGTGAAAGTTTTAAAGAATATGGTTTTCGATGGAGGGAGCAAGCGGCAAGAGTAGATCCCCCAATGAAGGAAAGTGAGATGGTAGATTACTTCCTACAGGATTTGGAACCTACTTACTATGGCCATTTGGTCTCAGCTGTGGGAAAGTCATTCAACGAAGTAGTAAAGATGGGGGGCATGGTAGAAGAAGGCCTCAAGTAGAATAAAATCATGAGCTATTAGGCTATCAAAGCAACTACTCAGGCTATTCAGGGCGGCATAGGGGGATTGGGAAGAAGAAGAGAGAGGAAGCAGCGATGGTTGATTCAGGAACTTGGTCCGGATCCAGAGGTTCACCTTACCACTACAATCAACTTCGACCCCACCAACAAACTTATCACCTCAATCCACCCCAACACTACTATCCCCCACCAGAACCTCATTTTTCCATCCACCCTGCACAAGTATACAACCAACCTCCTGCCCACACTCAATGGAGTGCTCCTGTCCTACCAAATACTTCTCCACATCCACGAGCCTACCAAAACACTCCCGGACCAAGTTTCAGGCCGAGTCAAGCACTCAATGGTGAAAGGTTGCAGAAAAAGAAAATCTTTACTCCGTTGGGAGAATCATACACTAGTCTGTTCCACATGCTAAAACAGCTAGATATGCTAAGGCCGATACAGTCCAAACTGCCAAATCCTCCTCCAAAGAATCTTGACTATACTGTCAGCTGTGAGTATTATTCTGGTACTCCGGGTCATGATACAGAAAGGTGCTGGCACTTGAAAAATGCGATACAAGAGCTTATTGATACCAATAGAATTGAAGTTCAAGCTCCCGAGGCACCCAATATTAACAAGAATCCAATGCCAACCCACCAGGAGGCAAATATGATCGAAATAGTGCATGCGAAGGGAGAACCCAAGAAGCCATCACAGACCGTCATGATGATTCGTTCTAGTGGAGTCAAGACAGATGAACAATCAGCAGATGAGAAGTTGGTGCTCAAGCAGAGCAAAAAGAGTGTTGATCCATCTGTGGCTGTAGAGAAGGGGTCTTTAAGCAAAGTTTCAACCAAACAGGAAGGGGTAAAGGTGATTGTACTGGGAGCGGCCAACAAACCCATCATAATTATGGAAGGAGCCCACATAGATCGGGTTATTATCAAGCCAGTAACCCAGTTACCAATAATCATATCCCCATATCTACCCTTACCATACCCTTAGTGGTTATTAAGTGAGTGTTGGTTAGCAATCCCTATTGCGTGCTGCTACCCATCCCTTCTTAATGGTCCTGTAGGAGGACCGCTACCTATAGATAGTTCTAGACAGACCCCTAAGGTTTAAAGGAGAAAATACTAAGGCGACATGCAAGAACAAATAGGACCTTAGCACATAAGGCAGAAAAGAAGCAATTAGAGGCTCAAATTTACCTCCACAAACAACACACATAAGCAGTACGACTCAAACACAAATAAAGGCTGTATTGTTAAATAGTATCCTAAGACATGCTATCTAAGTGAATATTAAGACACAGAAGATAGGCAGTGTATTTTATAAACTCAGAAGTAATGGCCCTATTAGTTTGTCTACTAATTTTAAGCCTGTTACATCAGAACAACATTAAGTAGCAGAAACAGTTCCAGAATTGTTGGATTTGAAAACGCCCTATAGTCTTGCCTACATGCTGAATAGTGGTGTCCTAAGAGCATGGTAACTACGTTTGATATAGTAAAACAGTGGGAAAATTTTAAAATAGACTCTTGAGTTCCTATAGGCATGCTTTCTAATAATAAATTAGAGCAGTACTCGAAAGAATTCATTTCAGGGAAAACAAACTACTAATCAGACCAGTTTCGAAGTAAACTAATCATGAACTGGATTGACTTATTTAAACTAAACTGATTTTAGATCTATAGGCAGAATTTCTGACGTTGTTCCCTATAGGCATGATATCTAATTGTTAAGAGCCGATGTTAGAAACTTGTAGGCATGATAACAAATGAAAATATGTGTAAATACCCGTTATAACAGAAATTGAACTGAATCATATTCTATAGGCATGGTATCTACTAGTGAAGTTGATTTAAGACTTATAAACATGATTTCTATCATTGGAACCACTTGAGACCTTTATGCATGATCTCTAACATGGTAAGGCAGACATAGCGAATAGAGAATCCTATAGGCACAGTTTCTACCCATATAACCCTACAAATATGTAACTACCCACCCTTTATTCACTACTCACCCCAATATTCGTTTATAAACTATTACAAACCAGATGAATAAATTACATAAATAGATAAAAAGAAAAAAAAGAAGTTACATTATAGGGAGCCTAAAGTAGGCCCAAGTGATTTCCCAAACCTCCAATAGCCTCAAATGCCAATTTCATAGACAATATCATTGTCTAGGTGCATCAGAGTTCCCTAAGGATCTCAAGGATCCCGGGCAGAGCTCACACCTAGACTTTGTAATCAAGTTGAGTAAATGCAGTGTGGAAGGGCCAACCTCAGTGTGCCAGAGTTCAGAGGGTTCTCAAAAGGATCCCAAGGCAGTACACACACTAGAGGGGGTAGAACCTAGTGACTTAGGAGTAGAGTGAGAGTGCTTGACATAATTTTAAAATGTTTTAGTAGGAAAAGAGTGTGACAAGAGATTTTCTTGAAATAGTTTCGTAAAAATAGAGAATAAGACAACTTTGAAAAGGGTAAGGTAACTAACAATCAATCAAACCAAATACAGAACCAGAAAAAGTTCATCGGCACTTCAATACACTAAATCAAATAGGTACACATCCACTCAAGGGTAATGGGGATTTGGGGTAAGTATAGGGAGCATAGTAAGCACAGATGCATAGAGGTACAGAATCAGAGAAGCCTTAAAAGGGGTTCACAGGATTTTAAGGGATAACTATTGGTACCAATATAGTAGGAGTTTCAGAAACAATCATAGAATTAGCCATTTAAAGTTACATATCAAAACTGGATAACAAGTAGACAAGAATTCCAAGCAAGGTAGAGTCATGTTGAGACAGACTACTAGGGGAAGGGGTAGAACATGTTCTGAAAAATCCTAAGAAGATTAGACTAGCATGCTAGATGAAGTAGTAATGCATATCAATTGCATGTTGAACAACAGAATCATAGATAGAAACAAATGAGAAACATGATAAACTGAAGTAGTAAAAGAAATATATTGGTTTTGAGACTTGAATTAAAATCAGAACATACCAGTAGAGGGATGGTAAACACAAAGTGAGGAATAGGAAATCAGAATAGCTAGTCTTGGCTTGCAGTCGACAAACTAAGAATAATAGCAAGTAACTAAAGAGATAGCAGAAAGTTTTGAGTGTGAGAAAGTTTTTTGAACCAATGTGTTTGTGTGTTTGTGTTAATGAGAGGGTATGTATATATAGTAGTTCGAAACTAGGTAAAATAAGGAAAGAATCACAATAGTCTAGTAATTATGGAACTCAGAATCAATTAGAGCAAAATAAGTACAAGTACTCCCTTAAGTTAAGGGAATCAGTTCAAACGGTAAGAACAAGTAACAAATAAGGAAAGAAATCAATGTACGACCAATAAGGAAAGATTTCAAATTCAATAAGTTTAGGGTAAACAATTAGGGCTAAGTTCAGAAAACTCTAATTAAGGAGATAGTTAGTAAGAATAAAGTACCAATGCAGACAAGGTAGGCGAATCAATCAATTTGAATAGAAAGGGTCAGAATCGAAGGTTTAAAGGAAGGTCCAATCAAACCATGAAACATGGAATCCGGAATCAATTAAAGAGAAAGTCATGAGTAAGTGTTTAGCATATAAATAGAGTAAGATAGGAATAACCAGACATAACAAGCAATGAGGAAAGTCTTGAACAGTCAAGATGAACACAAGCACATAGAGCTGATATAAGTTAAGCTAAAAACATAGTAGGAACATATTCGAGGCAAGATAGGCACAGAAACTCAAACAAGAACTGGTCAGTCATGCTAATACACAAAACCAAACGAAGAAACCTATAAAATTAGGGCTTTCAACATAGATGAGTTGAAGAGGTAGTAAAATCATAGAATCAGTCAAAATACGCAAGAAATAGAAGTTTAAATACAAAGAATCAGTTAAACAAAGTTTTAAAAGAAGTTTCGAAACCCTAATTTTTAGAAAAAGGTGAAAAACACTTAAAATCAGCGATTCTTGTAAGGAGTTCCAAGGACAGTGTAAAACATTAAAAAAACAAACTCAAATCGTCCTAGATCTGTTATAGGAAGAAATTAGGGTTTCAAAAGAAACCTATATAGAGATGAAGGAACCTGTCTTGAACCCCAAGGATTGTAACAATACAGCCTGATTTTGCTCAAAATCACACTGGAGTAGCCAAGAACAGACAAGTGACGAAACCTAAAAACAAGTTGGCATGGCTCTGGGCCCTTGAAGACCTTAGAGAAGGAAGACATGGCATGAGAGAAGTCATTAGAGGCTTAGGAGACGATGAGAGGTCACCGGAGATGAACGGAGAAGAGAGGTCGGCATTTGAAGGGATAGGGTGAGGTTGAAAGTGTTTTGAGAGAGGAGAGAATCTTAGGGCAGCAGATGAGGGAAAATGGTTAGGGTTGGGGGGTCGTTTGGAATAAAAAGGCAAGACTTAACGAGGGTCGTTGATCTAAAAGATCAACGACCAGGATTTGATAGGTTTTAGGTTGGGTAGGGGCATTTAGGGCCTGGGTCGGGTTATTTATCCGAAATTGGGCTAGGGTATTTGGTTTAATTGAGGCTAAAATTGAAATGCAATTTGGCTAGATTTTAAATAGCCAATTTATCCCCATATAATTTATAATAAATAACAGATAATATTTCAAAAATAACTTCATGTACTAAAATGATTTAAATAGATATTCACATTTTTAAAAATATAGAAGGTCGATTTTATGCATATAAATGTAATTATACATTAATAGGGCTAATATTGAAATTATATGCAAATTAGTTTTAAAATATAAATGTAATTATAAAAATGCACTAAAAAATATTTTAACAATATTTTGGCATAAATATAGAATTTAAATGACTAAATTACCACAACAATAATTTGTGGGAGAATTATTGAGCATTTTATGAGTAAAAAGGGAGGAAATAAATCAATTTAATTTTTTTAAAATTATAGAAAAAAATTATAAAAACCTTGTGCATGCTTATATATGCATATGTATGCTAGTTTGAAAGTATTTATGCATATTAAAAATATATAGGGAAAAATTGGGTATCAACAGCTGCCCCTCTTTACCCGGGAAAGATGAAAAGAGTTTTCGGATAAAGAAATGATGGCCAATTTTGATCGGCGGGATGCTTTGGAACCATTACAAGAACAGACACGAGGTGCCGAAGCGGCTATGGTGAGCGGTTAAAACTCAAAACAGTTTGATGGAACTGGAGCGAGATCTCTCTTGCTAAGATAGCGGTTGCTTACTGGTTACCTGCAGATAAAACATGTATTAGCGAAAATTTAAACATGATGCAATTTCCCTTTGGACCATGAAGGTTGTCTTCGGACGGTTAAAGATGACGTCCTTAGACCATGACATCCCAGGCCATGATTTTCTCAGTGAGGGATTCGTAGGCCATGAAATGACGTTCTCGAGCCAAGAAGATGGTGCCTTTGAACCATGATGCCTTTGAATAATGATATGCAAATTTGAGAGATCCTCAGGCCATGGCATGGTGTCTTTCGACTATGAGGATGATGCCTTTGGATAGGTTGGTGATATTTCAGCCCATGATATGCAATAGTTATGATGTTAACAAGACAACGCTTAGTCTTGCGAAATGGAGGGCAGAGCTTAGCCCGTCAGAAGAGCGAATTGATCGTGCTAGAAATAGAGCGAAATTTGTTCGAAAAGGGACAGTGCTTAGTCACCTGCGAATGGGGAGGCAATGATTAGCCCTATGCAAGTGTGGAGGCAGGGTTTAGCCTCATGCAAATATGGAGTCAAGGATTAGACTCATGCAGATATGAAGGCAAGGATTAGCCTCATGCAAGTACGGAGTCAAGGATTAGACTCATGCAAATATGGAGACAAGGATTAGCCTCATGCAGGTATCGAGTCAAGGATTAGACTCATGGAAATAGGGAGGCAGGGGTTAGCCTCATGGAGTCAAGGATTAGACTCATGCAAATAGGGAGGTAGGGATTAACCTCATGCGAGTGTAGAGGAAAGGATTAGCCTCATCCAAGTATGGAGGCAAGGATTAGCCTCATGCAAATAGGGAGTCAAGGATTAGACTCATGCAAATATGGAGCCAGGGATTAGACTCATGCAAATATAGAGACAAGGATTAACCTCGTGCAAATAAGGAGGCAGGGATTAACCTCAAGCGAGTATGGAGGAAGGGATTAGCCTCATGGAAGTATAAAGGCAAGGATTAGACTCATGCAAATAGGGAGGCATGGATTATCCTTATGCAAGTATGGAGGCAGGGATTAGCCTCATGCAAATAGGGAGTCAAGGATTAGACTCATGCAAATAGGGAGGCAGGGATTAGTCTCATGCAAATATGGAGGCTGGGATTAGCCTCATGGAATCAAGGATTAAACTCATGCAAATAGGGAGGTAAGGATTAGCCTCATGCATGTATGGAGCCAAGGATTAGACTCATGCAAATAGGGAGGCAGGGATTAGCCTCATACATGTATGGAGTCAAGGATTAGACTCATGCAAATAGGGAGGTAGGGATTAGCCTCATACGATTATGGAGTCAAGGATTAGACTCATGCAAATAGGGAGGCAGGGATTAGCCTCATGCAAGTATGGAGACAGGGATTAGCCTCATGGAGTCAAGGATTAGACTCATGCAAATAAGGAGGAAAGGATTAGCCTCATGCAAATATGGAGGCAAGGATTAGCCTCATACAAATAGGGAAGCAGGGATTAGCCTCATGCAGAGAGCAAGTAGCAAGTAAGAGTAGTATATGTCTTAGCTGGAGATATATTCGGTGTCTGATGGCCGAATGGATAATGAGTTTGCTTTGTGTATATATGTTTGCGAGCGTTATCATTATGTCAACTGTGCCTGCATTCAAAGAAAAGTTGTAAGTTTTGTGGAGGGAGGTTGGTTCGTGCTTCTGTTTGTTGGCCTTGCTTTTCTCCATCCTAGAAGCTCCTTTCGAGTTCCCCTAGGTAACACCTGACTGCTATGGAAAAAGAGTTTTCAAAAATATGCAATTATTGATAAAAATAGAGTTGATATATCAAGTAATTTTTGATGAGCTAGTGACTGTAACACGACTCAAAGGCATTGCAGCTCTCGTATGGAATTTTGAGGGTCCTCCTTAAAATTCTACCCTAGTTTGGTAGATGATCTTTGACCGTTTGCGAATAATAGGCTTTGCTAAACCTTCTTCAGAATTTTGAGAAGAATTCTCAAAATTCTTCCCCAGTTTCTTAACTGACTTTCTAGCATGCGATGGCGTTGGCTGGACTTGCTCCGGAATTTTGAGGACCCTCCTCAAAATTCTGCCCCAGTTTCTGAGCTTGGGGGAAATGGGAATTTTATTATGATATGACCGAACCTATAAGGCTGCCTACGTATCCCCTCTTAAACAGGAATCAGGTCAAGCGTAGTTCAATTACATCAAATGATGAAATGTAAATAATCTAATTATAGTATCTCTTGACTGCTTCTGAATTGATTGGTTTTGGCCAAATTTCTCCATCCATTTTCGCGAGTATGAGTGCGCCTCCTGTCAACACCCTGTGAACCATGTACGGACCTTGCCAGTTGGGGGAGAATTTTCCTTTGGCTTCATCTTGATGCGGGAAGATCTTCTTCAGCACCAACTGACCTGGTGCAAATTACCTTGGTTTGACTTTTTGGTTGAAAGCTCTGAACATTCTATTTTGATAAAGTTGGCCGTGACATACAACGTTCAACCTTTTTCCATCTATAAGGGCAAATTGTTCATAGTTGCTCCTTATCCATTTTGCATTGTTGAGTTCAGCTTCCTGTATGATTCTTAAAGAAGAAATCTCTAACTCGGCTGGGATGACATCCTCGCTACCATAAAACAACATGTAGGGAGCTGTCCCGGTTGATGTGCGAACCGTGGTGCGGTACCCCAATAGAGCAAAGGGAAATTTCTCATGCCATTGTTTGTAGTTCTCTACCATTTTCCTTAGTATCTTCTTGATGTTTTTGTTGGCGGCTTCTACAGCTCCATTCATCTGAGGTCTGTAGGCTGTGGAATTCTTGTGCTTGATTTTGAAAGCTTCACACATAGCTTTCATCAGATGACTTTTGAGATTGGTCGCATTATCTGTAACAATGGATTCGGGAACACCGAATCGACAAACAATTCGATCATTGAAAAAATCTGCAATGACTTTCTTGGTTACAATTTTGTAAGACGCAGCCTCTACCCATTTTATGAAGTAATCAATGGCTACCAGAATAACCCTGTGTCCGTTTGAAGAAGTGTGCTCAATCGGACCAATAAAATCCATTCCCCAAGGGGCAAATGGCCAAGGTGAGCTTGTTGCATTGAGCTCGTTTGGTGGCACTTTTATCATATCGGCGTGCACCTGGCATAGAAAGCACTTGCGGACATACTGGATGCAATCTGTTTCCATGGTCATCCAAAATTAACCGGCCCTAAGTATCTTCTTAGCCAAATGAAACCATTCATGTGTGTGCCACAAGTCCTAGCATGTACGTCCTCAAGCAGTTTAGAAGCTTCTTTTACGTCGATACATCTTAGCAAACCCAAATCAGGAGTTCTCCTGTAAAAGTTTCCTCCGCTGTGGAATAAGTGATTGGATAATCTCTGGAGTGTGCATTTCTGAGTGTGGTTCGCGTGCTACGGATAGTCTCCTTTCGCCAAATACTCCTTGATGTCATGGAACCAAGGTTTTCCATCTATTTCTTCTTCGTCCATCCAGATCTGGTGATAACCTGCAAAACAATCTACAAAGGATTGGAGTTCATGCTTGGCGCAATTATCCATCCTGATGTGGGAAGTCATCCTTGGGACTTGCTCTGTTTAAATCCCATTAGTCAACACATACTCTAACCTTCCCATCTTTCTTCGGAACTTGCACAATGTTAGCTAACCAAGTTGGGTACTCAACCACACAGAGAACTTTGGCTTTGATCTGCTTGGTAACTTCCTCTTTAATTTTCAGGCTCATATCTGGTTTGAACTTTCGAAGTTTCTGCTTGACTGGCAGGCACATGGGTATTAGTAGGCAACTTGTGAGCCACTATAGACGTGCTCAAGCCGGTCATGTCATCATATGATCATGCGAAAATATCCTCATACTTTTTTAGGAAGCGAATGTACTCTTCCTCCTATGTTGGTGACAAGTGAATGGTGATGCGAGTCTCCTTGACGATCTCGACGTCTCCCAAATTTACTGCTTCTGTCTCGTCTAGATTGGACTTAGGCTTATTCTCAAAGTTTTCAACCTCCCTGACAATTTCCTCGGGTATCTCATCTTCCTCATCTGAATCACTATTCTCATGTTGTGTTACCTTATTACATGTCATAGTCACTGGTTCATCAGGAAAAGTAATAATAACACTGTAGAAAGGAAACGTGTAAAGATAGTAGTGAATAATAAAGAGCAAATGCATTTGATTAAAACTTGAAAAATCATCTGGACAAAGTACTGCTCGATGAATCGAGCATTTATTTTGAAATAAGTAAATCTTGAAACAAAATTACGGGAAATCTTAAATGCCTAGAATGGCTACAGAAGTAAAATCTGCCAAGCTACCTAGAGACTCGGCGAGCTCGGGATGGTGTAGCGGTCCAATTCCTGAGAAATGCTCCCCTCTTGGAGGAGGAGGATGTGGAGGACCTCTAGATCTGGTGTGGTATGTTGATGAGGCCAGTATGAGTGAACCAACCTAAAGGGATGGAAATAATAATAAAAAAATAAGCAAAAACAAATAGGTAACAAGTCAGTGAGGATTCAAAAATATTTGCTGTATTTAAACACATATTGCGGAAATGTAAATTCGTGTCCTACTTTGGGAACCTCGTTGTGCTCGAGGTAGGCCTAGCGACAAATAAACTTGGAGAACTTTTAATGCCAATAAATGCTTCATTTCATAATATAAAAATAGACGAATCCCAAAATGACACTAAGATAATAATAAAATAAGTCACTACTGGCACTTGACCTTATAACATTTTTAGGAAAAAGCAAATAAATCTAGCCTATTTGGTCCCAGAAGGACCTTCCTCAGGTTGAATGTTCTCGTTGATCAAATACTCCAATTCGCGTAGGTTCATCAGTAAGAACGCCTTTGCTAAATGTCCTCCTTCGTTTCCCTCAGCGTTCTGGCAGTCGGTGACTCTCTTCCTCACTTTTCCTTCCAATTCCAACAGACTATATTCCAGATATTCCAGCTTTTTGCTAGATTTGACGGCCCTCTCTTTCCATTCATTGATTTGGTCACTTGATGGAAGATTCCTCCACCAGTCTAGCAAGACTGAGGGTGTGCTAACCATACCGATGCTGGGGACCTCGTTCTTCATTTTATGTAAAACAAAAGGGTTAGGCCTTACCCCCACCAGACTTGACTATTTATACATTTATGATCAGCATATCGGCATTTAGTTCTCCAAATTAATGCACAGAACGTGGTTGTGTCCGTTGGAATTATCGAAAACCTGATGG
Source organism: Nicotiana tabacum (assembly GCF_000715075.1). Taxonomy (NCBI): domain Eukaryota; kingdom Viridiplantae; phylum Streptophyta; class Magnoliopsida; order Solanales; family Solanaceae; genus Nicotiana; species Nicotiana tabacum. The sequence goes on from NC_134080.1 coordinate 158,210,074, forward strand.
ACCTTGGATAAGGCTCATCTTAAAGGATCATTATGTGGACAACATATTGATCCGACTAGGTTTGACCATGATGCATGCACAATTTTGACCAGAGTAAGGCTACTATGGGGTTTTAGACTGGTACCCTCAAGCGGAAAACTCGAGGGGAAAGGAACGAAACCGTCGACTGCACCGTTTATCGACTGGTTTTACCACAAATAAGCCTCTCCAAATTTAAGGATAATAAATAGGAAGAGCGCAACCACTCATTTAAGCATTGTTATAGGATTTGATACGCACGAGTGGAATATGATGTGGAGCATGATTTATGCAGCAAATAATAACATGTAGTCAAGTATTTGCACGTAGAAAAACTAAATATGGTATTTAAATAATTGAAAGACAGTTACAGAAAAAAGAGACAAAAAAACAAGTCAGTTTCAAGGATAAAGAATCATAAATGCTTAAAAGAAAACAAACAGTTAAATTAAAACAAAGGGAAAGGGTACCGGATAAAGCATGCTTGGTCTGATTCATAAGAATAAGTTCGTTATGGTAAGAGCCTAAAGGTATCCCCAACAGAGTCGCCATGCTGTCGGACCCCCTTTTTTTCTCTGTTGAGAAAGTCCGTGTTTCGACATTCATTGGGAACAACTCATTTCCTTTTGGGAATTAGGTATTTGAAGAGTCGCCACCTAACGGATTATGGTGCGTTACGGCACCCAGAGTGATTAACTCTTGAATTGGTTTACATTACTAGAGATTTAGGGTAAGGACTCGAAATAACCTTGAGGGGAAGGTGTTAGGCACCCCTCGCGGTCCATAATTGTGGGTCCCGGCCGAACTTAACTTATGAATTAGTCCATTAACAAATAAATATTTGAATCAAATAATTTGCAAGTAAAGCACGTTGGACGTTGTATAACTCAAATAATAAGACAAAGATTTTGAACAAGTTGTATACATATAAAACAAAGTTTTAAACATAAGGGATTTGAGAAAGGAGGGGTCCTAGGTTGGTTAGCCTACAGGATCACCCCACACAATGCCCGGTAAACACTCCTCGATGAGGGGCGACATGTGACATTAGCGCGTAGTCATCATATCCCCATATCTACCCTTTCCACACCCTTAGTGGTTATTAAAGTGAGTGTTGGTTAGCAATCCCTATTGCGTGCTGCTATTCCCTTCTTAATGGTCCTGGAGGAAGTTTAGAACCTCTACCTATAGATAGTTCTAGACAGACCCCTAAGGTTTAAAGGAGAAAATACTAAGGCGACATGCAAGAACAAATAGGACCTTAGCACATAAGGCAGAAAAGAAGCAATTAGAGGCTCAAATTTACCTCCACAAACAACACACATAAGCAGTACGACTCAAACACAAATAAGGGCCGTATTGTTAAATAGTATCCTAAGACATGCTATCTAAGTGAATATTAAGACACAGAAGATAGGCGGTGTATTTTATAAACTCAGAAGTAATGGCCCTATTAGTTTGTCTACTGATTTTAAGCCAGTTAAATCAGAACAACATTAAGTAGCAGAAACAGTTCCAGAATTGCTGGATTTGAAAACGCCCTATAGGCTTGCCTACATGCTGAATAGTGGTGTCCTAAGAGCATGGTAACTACGTTTGATATAGTAAAACAGTGGGCAAATTTTAAAATAGACTCTTGAGTTCCTATAGGCATGCTTTCTAATAATAAATTAGAGCAGTACTCGAAAGAATTCATTTCAGGGAAAACAAACTACTAATCTGACCAGTTTCGAAGTAAACTAATCATGAACTGGATTGACTTATTTAAACTAAACTGATTTTAGATCTATAGGCATAATTTTTGACGTTGTTCCCTATAGGCATGATATCTAATTGTTAAGAGCTGATGTCAGAAACTTGTAGGCATGATAACAAATGAAAACACATGTAAATACCCGTTATAACAGAAGTTGAACTGAATCATATTCTATATGCATGGTATCTACTGGTGAAGTTGATTTAAGACTTATAAACATTATTTCTATCATTGGAACCACTTGAGACCTATAGGCATGATCTCTAACATGGTAAGACAAATATAGCGAATATAGAATCCTATAGGCATGGTTTCTACCCATATTACCCCACAAATATGTAACTACCTACCCTTTTTGCACTAGTCACCCCAATATTCGTTTACAAATTATTACAAACCAGATGAATAAATTACATAAATAGATAAAAAGAAAAATAAGAAGTTACACTATAGAGAGCCTGAAGCAGGCCCAAGTGATTTTCCAAACCTCCAATAGCCTCAAATGCCAATTTCATAAACAATATCATTGTCTAGGTGCGTCAGAGTTCCCTAAGGATCTCAAGGATCCCGGGCAGTGGTCACACCTAGACTTTGTAACCAAATTGAGTAAGTGTAGTGTGGAAGGGCCAACCTCAGTGTGCCAGAGTTCAGAGGGTTCTCAAAAGGATCCTAAGGCAGTACATACATTAGAGGGGGCAGAACCTAGTGACTTAGGAGTAGAGTGAGAGTGCTTGACATAGTTTTAAAAGGTTTCAGTAGGAAAACAGTGTTACAAGAGATTTTCTTGAAATAGTTTCGTAAAAATAGAGAATAAGACAACTTTGAAAAGGGTAAGGTGACTAACAATCAATCAAACCAAATACAGAACCAGAAAATGTTCATCGGCACTTCAATACACGGAATAAAACAGGTACACATCCACTCAAGGGTAATGGGGATTTGCAGTAAGTATAGGGCGCATAGTAAGCACAGATACACAGAGGGACAGAATTAGAGAAGCCTTGAAAGGGGTTTACAGGATTTTAAAGGATAGCTATTAGTACCAATACAATAGGAGTTTCAGAAACAATAATAGAATCAACCATTTAAAGTGATAGATCAACTTACATATCAAAACTCGATAACAAGTAGACAAGCATTCAAAGCAAGGTAGAGTCATGTTGAGACATACTACTAAGGGAGGGGGTAGAACATGTTCTGAAAAACCCTAAAAAGATTAGACTAGCATACTAGATGAAGTAGTAATGTAAATATATCAATTGCATGTTGAACAACAGAACCATAGATAGAAACAAATGAGAAACATGATAAACTGAAGTAGTAAAAGAAACATATTGGTTTTGAGACTTGAATTAAAATTAGAACATACCAGTAGATGGATGGTAAGCAAAAAGTGAGGAATAGGAAAGCACAATAGCTAGCCTTGGCTTACAGCCGACTAACTCAAAATAATAGCAAGTAACCAAAGAGATAGTAGAAAGTTTTGAGTGTGAGAAAGCTTTTTCAACCAATGTGTTTGTGTGTTTGTGTTAATGAGAGAGTATGTATATATAGTAGTTCGAAACTAGGTAAAATAAGACAAGAATCACAATAGTATAGTAATTATGGAACTCAGTACTAATTAGAGCAAAATCAGCACAAGTACTCCCTTAAGTTAAGGGAATCAATTCAAATGGTAAGAACAAGTAACAAATAAGGAAAGAAATCAATGTACGACCAATAAGGAAAGATTTAAAATTCAGTAAGTATAGGGTAAACAACTAGGGCTAAGTTCAGAAAACTCTAATTAAGGAGATAGTCAGTAAGAATAAAGTACCAATGCAGACAAGGTAGGCGAATTAATCAATTTGAATAGAAAGGGTAGGAATCAAAGGTTTAAAGGAAGGTCTTCCAATCAAACTATGAAACAAGGAATCCAGAATCAATCAAAGAGAAAGTCATGAGTAAGCGTTTAGCATATAAATAGAGTAAGATAGGAATAACCAGACATAGCAAGCAAAGAGGCAAGTCTTGAATAGTCAAGATGAACACAAGCACATAGAGCTGATATAAGTTAAGCTAAAAACATAGTAGGAACATATTCGAGGCAAGATAGGCACAGAAACTCAAACAAGAATTGGCCAGTCATGCTAATACACAAAACCAAACGAAGAAACCTAGAAAATTAGGGCTTTCAACATAGTCGAGTTGAAGAGGTAGTAAAATCATAGAATTAGTCAAAATACGCAGGAAATAGAAGTTTAAATACAAAGAATCAGTTAAACAATGTTTTAAAAGAAGTTCTAAAATCCTAATTTTAGAAGAAGGTGAAAAACACTTGAAATCAACGATTCTTGTAAAGAGTTCCAAGGACAGTGTAAAACATTAAAGAAGCAAACTCAAGTCATCCTAGATCTATACATATCTAGGAGATATAGAAAGAAATTAGGGTTTCAAAAGAAACCTATATAGAGATGAAAGAACCTGTCTAGAACCCCAAGGATCATAACAAATACAACATGATTTTGCTCAAAATCACACTGGAGTAGCTAAGAATAGACAAGTGACGAACCCTAGATGCAAGTCGGCATGACCCTAGACCCTTGAAGACCTTAGAGAAGGAAGACATGGCATAAAAGAAGCCATTGGAGGCTTAGGAGACGATAAGAGGTCACCGGAGATGACCGGAGAAGAGATATAAATGTAAGTATAAAAATGCAGTAAAAGATATTTTGGCATAAATATAGAATTTATATGACTAGATTACCAAAACAATAATTTGAGGAATAATTATTGGGGATTTTATGAGTAAAAAGGTAGGAAATAAATCAATTTAAAATCTTTAAAATTATAGAAAAAAATTATAGAAACCTTGTGCATGCTTATATATGCGTATGTATGCTATTTTGAAAGTATTTATGCATATTAAAAATATATAGGGAAAAATTGAGTATCAACAACAGGGTTGCTTCTGAACTGATATTTTGACTGCCTTTCCAGTGGCACTTTTTCTTATCCCAGTAACACTCATACTGTACCTTTAACTACCCCGACTCATATTTGAATATATCTCAAGTATTATAATGACATTACCGCGAGGTTGAATTCTCCACGTTTGGGGTTTACTATATTTATCTTGCATGATCTGCTGATTTGTCTGTAACTTCTTGTCTTGTCATGACTAGGCTCTTCTTGAGTCAACTACTAACTACTCATCGACCCATTCTCATATCCATATTTTGCGTAATCTTTCTTGGGTTATTTTCTTGTCTTAACTACCTTTTGTCACGCCCCAAACCTGGGAGGCGAGACCGACACCCAGTGCCTTACGTGTACTTGCGTACCAAATTGCAACTAAGGAACTTTGAACATATGATGTCATACTTTGGCCATGAGCCACATTGCAAGACAAGTGCGAATGTTGACTAAATGTCAATATAAATCTGGGTTGACTATGTTGTCATAATTTTTACGACTGACAAACCAACCAAATATACATATAAGGCCTGTAAGCTCAACATACTGCACTAACTGACAGGATATACCTACAAGCCTCTACTGATGGATATACTATGATCGGAATAACACCTCGAGCTACTCATAACATATATACATATATATACAAGATGTACATAAAGCTCTAGACCCGGTAACTCCGAAAGGCATGGAGCTTACCGATCAAGCTGAACTCGGCCAACACATAATGAGGAGGTCTACCCATCTATCTGTCTGAACTTGCACGCATGAATGCAGCGCCCCTAGAAAAGGGACGTCAGTACGAAATAATGTACCGAGTATGTGAGGCAATATACTGAAGGGTGAACTGAACTGATAATATAATAAGTGAAACCAACTGGAAGTCAAAGATAATCTGAAGATGTGCTAACCTGCTGATACTGACTCAACTCTCTCAATATAGTAAGTAAAATAAATGTCCGGCCTTATAAGGCTCGGTATATATATAATTGTTCTGTCGTAGTAGGCTCGCTCATAAGCGCTCGGCCAGAGGCGCTCAGCCATATTAGGCTGTGTATCTCGACCAACTAGGCTCGCTCATAGGTGCTCGACCACAGTAGGCTCGGTATATAACTTACCATCTGATCGGAGGTTGCCCAATAGGGGCCTGCCCATCGATTATAGCTCGATGGTAATGAAAATACTGTAATACTATATATATAGACTCTGTGCTCTCTTGACTGGAACAAGTAAATACTCAATTAAATATTTTAACTTATAATACTAGGAAAATATATGTAAATTTCAGGATATGAATTTTTCTTTATGCCTCATTATCAAATTCATGTAATTACGAGATCATGCAAAATGAAGGAAGAGCTTAGCATTAACATACCTGGAGTAGAAAAAAATCTGTATGATGTTCTTGGAAAAGATTGCATCGTACTCCTTTAGAAACGCAAAATCTTACGTTGCTAGTGCGTAAATAAATATTCGTTGGAATTATCGAAACTTGTAGGAATTTGTACGCATTTCATGTTTCTAAATGGCAAAGCTCACGTCTTCTGTTGTAGTATTCATTTGTAGGAATTGTAAGCATTTCATATTTCTAAAATGGCAAAGCTCATGTCTCTGTTGTAGTATTCATTTGTAGGAATTGTAAGCATTACATATTTCTAATGGCAAAGATCTCAACTGAATTGTAGTCTTAGTATTTTAGATTCTAAAAATGAGTTGTCTTGAGATTAATATATTATGTTGTCACCTAGTCCAAATTGATCAAGAGTCATTTGGTGAGTTAATGTCTTGCTGCCACATAGGGGTGGGGTAGGGGTTTTAATCTTATCCCATAATCAATTAATTAATTAGGTAAAATTTTATTACCCGGTAATTAACCAATTACTCGCATAATTAAGAATTATCTCAAATTACTTAAAATTCTACTTATTTTTAATACCCTTTTATATATCATACTATTATACTCATATGGTACCTTGTATGATACTAATCCATAAATATTGGATATTAATGCTCGGCCCGAATTTTATCCCAACATGCCAAACTTGGACGAAAATTTATTTTCTTTGACTTACTTCCACTCTCACCTTCACGAATTTACTCATTACTTGTGAAATAGCGCAATCCTTATAATCTCCATTTAATCTTTTCCTTGGATAAATGTCAATTACCTTATGACAAATTGAACGTACAATACTACAGGGTGCAATATCGTTGAAGTGTAACATCATGGTAATATTGCAGGGCGTAACAATATAACAGAAAATACAACAATTTCTTATATTACATTAGATACAACTTTTGGTTACCAGATATAAAGAAAAAAGATCTCCATCTCCCTCAATTTTTGCAAAAATTAATCAATTGAATTAAAAGCCCAAAAATTTTAACGTACTTTAAGAAATCATTATCATTTAGTATCTCCAAACTACCATCCCCCACCCCCCCATAAAAAAAGATACTTCTACCAGTTTTCTTCGACTGACAGCTTCACCTCCAATTGATTTTTTTAATATACAAATCTTTTCAATTTTTTCTTACACCAATATAGCTAATTATTTGCAATCTTCTTCAACCGCCATCCCAATGGGTGTTTATGGAGTAATTATACAATCTTTGCACAAAGGAAAAAAACACATCTTCTAAATTTGGATTATCATCAATATTTTTATATAATACATTTCATTCTTAAACTTTAAATGTACTTCGTAATATCATAATTATCATGAATGAGATACTTAAGGTGTCCATGAAATGAATTGTATAATGGACATATATATATATCAAGACCCAAAATTCTTCCGAAGGAGTCGTGATGACACCTAATCTCTAAACTAGGTAAGCCTAGCATTAACTGCGATAACCTTGACATTTACTAACTTTAGATTAATTAACTCTGAAAATTTAGAACTTCCCAAAATCGGTGGTACAAGTCATAAGCTTTTCTAAGAGTAGTTATACAAAATAAATACATCACTATCCCAAAACAAAGGAACAATGGAAGTAAGTACAAATGAAGGTGACCTCGAGGCCTGCGAACGCAGCAACAGGTTTACCTTAAGTCTCCACTGCAATGACCCGCACAGCTAATACCGATCAAATACCTGGATCTGTACACAAAAATATATAGAAGTGTAGTATGAGAACACCACGGCGGTGCCCAGTAAGTATCAAGACTAACCTCGGTGGAGTAGTGACGAGGAACAGTCAAGACACCTACTGATCAAATAAATTGAACAGGATATGATAATAAACTTTCAACATGAAGACAACAAATTAATATCGACCAACAGGGAGAAAACAAACTATAATAAGCAGAAACAATAAAGGAACAACACAGATGAAAATGAAAGATAACCAAGTAACTCAACATCAACATAGATGGGACACAGACAAGTAAAATGTACTCAAATAAGGAAAATAATGTCAACTCAATTAATCATATCATTTCTGATGCGCCATTTCAACCATCTCAGAACTCGATGTCTCATATCATAACCTCAACTTTCAAACCTTTAGAGTAGAGTACAACTTCTTAACCAATTAGGAAATCGGCAAGAAAATATGAAGTTATTTTCAGAAATCATTTGAATGAAGAAAGTTCCCTTTTCAATTAAAATATGATATTGAATGAATTATTACCCTTAACATGAGTTTTAATAGATTACAACTTAGTAGAAATTCCTTTTTAAGTAAAATACATCTCAGACGGTTTAAGGAGGTTTAATTGAGAAACTAATTGGATAATAAATGTAACAATTATTGATATTTGAAGTATTGATATATATATATATATATATATATATATATATAATTACGGCGAGCTCAAATTAAAAAGAAGATCATGCAAAGCAACGTAGTATAAATTCCTTTATTTTAAATCACGATATTACCAATAACTCAACGAGACGGGAGCAAAATATTGAGGGGAACATCAAATACTGACAGTAAATAAGTAGAGAAGCAAGGAAATTATCATTGTTGGAACCAACAAAAATAGTAAAAACAATAATAAGCGCACGACATCACCCTTCGTGCTTTTACTCTCGTCCTCACCATAAAAATCAGCAAAAGCGGCACGGCATCACCTTTCATGCTTTTACTCTCTCATAATCATGGCACGACATCACCCTTCGTACTTTTACTCTCAATAATGTGGCACGACATCACCCTTCGTGCTTTTAGTCTCACAAAATATAGCACGACATCACCCTTCATGCATTAACACTCACAATATCGGCACGACATTACCCTTCGTGCATTAACACTCACTCACACTATCATGCACGACATCACCCTTCGTGCTTTACACTCTTTCTCACCCAAACAACAAAAATAATTACATCCCGACAAGGGAATCAACAATAGAAACAATAACATCCCGGTAAGGGAATCAACAATAGAAACAATAACATCCCGGCAAGGAAATCAACAATAGAAACAATAACATCCTGGCAAGGGAATCAACAACAACCAATCTTGTTTCAATAGTTAGCTTCGCAATATAGATCTTAATTTGAGTCAATACTCAACAATGGTTAATTACAAAGAGAATATCATAGGACTTGTTCAACAAGAATAATCGTCAATTTAAGCATGAATAATACATAATAAGGATCTCGGAAAAACCAAGAAACACAATAACCTTAACAAAACACCAAGTCATAAATAGCACGTGATAACTACACGATAACCACAACAATTGGACATATAACATATTTGCAAAAAGTCATAGAGAAACTCACAGTCAAGAAATATCAAACAATAAGGAAGGCAATCACTTTAATTAAGGCAAATAATAGTAAAGTAATAAGTAGAATTAGAGGAACTCTAACCACAACATATGGAGCATATAAGGGTAATTTAAGCAATTAGGAAACTCAATCATAACAGAATACTTCCCACATAATAAACATAAGGACCTAAGAACCCTAAAGGCAAATTTTCCACAAATAAGTCCGAGCACACACTTGTTACCTCGCATACATGGACAACAATTAGCATAAAAGACTCAAATTCTAAGGGGAAGTCCCCCATGCAAGGTTAGGCAAGATACTTACCTCAAAGACGACAAATCGATACTCTAAAATATACTTCTCAGGTGAAAAGACCTCCGGACGGCTCAAATCTAACCAAATTAACTTCAATGCATAAATAAAACACACAGGAAACTATTGGGGATCATAAAGTCTCAATCTTTAACAAAATCCAAAAAACGGTCCAAAAGTCGACCCCCGGGCCTGCACTTCGGAACTCGACAAAATTTACAAAAATTGAATACCCATTCCAATACAAGTATAACCATACAAAATTTATAAAATTTTGATACCATTTGGTCCCTCAAATCATGATTTTTCATTTTAGAAATTTCCTTCAAAACCCAACATTTTTCCCAACCCAAAATACAATTTAAATGATGATAAAGAAGATAAAATCATGGAATATGTTTGATTCTAGGTAAAGAACACTTACCCAGTCGATTTGTGTAAAAACCCCTCAAAGAATTGCTCAAAACCGAGCTCCACAAGTCAAGTTATGGTGAAAAAGGTGTAACCCTCGATTTGGAATTATATTCTGTCTGCCCAAGATTTTGTGCATCGCGAACACGGAGGGAGTATCGCATTCGCGAAGAAGAAAGATGAAGGCTGCCCAGGTTGCTCATCGCGAACGCAAAAATGCTTCCGCGAATGCGAAGAAGGAAAGTCTGATGGCCCAAAGACTTCTCTTCACGAACGCGTGAACTAGTACGCGAACGCGAAAGGTGGGATGGCATAACTACACGAATGTGATGGACAGATGCGAACGCGATGAAGGAAGAGACAAAGCTTCACGAACGCGAGGCGTGTTATGCGAACGCGAAGAAGGAAAATTGAGGCGACCAGCAGGGACACTTCACGAACACGGGAGGGCCTTTGCGAACGCGAAGGAGGATATCAGACACCAGAAACAGCAGTTCAAAACAAGGGAAAATGGCCCGTAGCCCATCCGGAACACACCCGAGGCCCCTGGGACCCCGTCTAAACACACAAACAAGTCATATAACCTAACATGGACTCGCTCGAGGGCTCAAATCACATCAAACAATGTCGAAACAACAAATCACGCCAAGGATCGAACTTAGGAACTTTTCAATCTTCCAACTTTCAAAACTCGTGCCAAAACATATCAAACCAACCCGGAATGACGTCAAATTTTGCAGACAAGTCCAAATTACATAATGGAGCTATTCCAACTCTCAAAATCTTATTCAAACCCCAATATCACAAAAGTCAACTATGGGTCAAACTTCCTATTTTCAAAACTTCAACTTTTCCAACTTTCGCTGAAATACCTCAATTTACCATACGGACCTCTAAATATGAATCCGGATGCGCGCCTAAGTCCAAAATCACCATACGGATCTGTTGAGACCACCCACAACCCATTCCGGGGCTGTTTACTCAAAAGTCCTATTTCGGTCAAATTCTCATAGTTTAAACTTCAAAAACTAGTTTCCTTCCATACGGATCTGTTGAGACCACCCACAACCCATTCCGGGGCTGTTTACTCAAAAGTCCTATTTCGGTCAAATTCTCATAGTTTAAACTTCAAAAACTAGTTTCCTTCCTCTAATTTGACTCTGAATCATCCGGAACGGAATCCAACCATGCACACAAGTCGATACACATAATATGAAGTTGCTCGTGATCTCAAACTGCCGAACCAGATGCAATTGCTCAAAATGGCCGGTCGGGTCGTTACATCCTCCTCCACTTAAACATATGTTCGTCCTTGAACATGCTTAGAGTTGTTCCAAAGCCATCGAACCACTACATGAGCTCACCATACATACACCCGGGGGTTATTCCCCATCATCCAACCTAAGCAGAACTGACAATGCAACTTACTGAAGGTCTCATCTCTTCCTTAGCCCATAACCTTAGAATAGAACCCAAACGTCAACATCTAAAATTCATCATAGGATCCGAATTCCACATCATCACACTGCATTAAACTTAACAAGCTTAATCGAGCCAAAATCCCAATCCCGAATACAATCACATGCTGCTCTACACAACTCAAATTCCCAAAGCAATAACCTCTGACCACCATAGCTGCTCAAATAACATCCTGGATGACGGCAATACACTTCACATTGAATATAACCTTGTTTCGGACCTCCACATCGCTGCTCATGATAAAGAAACATGCGGGAACTCATAGCCTCCCATGAAGACAACAAGTCAAGAAGCTCTCTCGCCCAGTTAGGTAATTTACCGGGTCAACATTCATCTTGATTTCGGCCTTTATTTTCTTCCTTTGAAATGTGAGGCGAGTCCACAAATCCAATTTTTTCATTTTTTCTGCATCTGTTGATGATTCTGAAGAGGATTTCTTGCTGGAAGGAGCATCCCCACTTAGTGATCGGTCCACTAGTTCACGCAAATGCCAAGGGCTATTATACAAATCTTAGCAGAAACACCCTCATACTTCCAAACACTACTCACCCCCAATACCAGAGTACTAATCTCAAGTCTAAGAACCTCATCTCAGCCAATACAAGCAACCTAACTAATATCTCATCACGGAACCACATGGATTCTCACACTACACAATTTGTACACCAAACCAGCAATAACCCAATTATGCATCACAAATAAGGAAAAGCAAAGTATAAGAATTACCTAACGAGTACAACATGTGTAACAACAAAAGTATAGTTTTCATCAAATCGTCCCACAGAGGGAAAACACAACACCATAAATACAAGGAAAGGGTATCCCACATAACATCTGCTACGGCGTGCAGCCCGCTCCCAAATGCTTATCGAGCGAAAATGCTCCACTTTGTTGATTATATAAATATTGGTATCAAGTACAACAGAGTGCACAAATAAAGCTGTGGAAAAATGAATGAAAGTTCTAAAAGATGAAAAACAACAAGCACAACTAAGGTGCAATGAGAAAATCAACATCACGAGGGCTATCTCGCCCGCATCGCCATAAGGCCTGAACAGAATTACACTATACGTGGGAAATAATCATACAATCTCACTACCTAACACAACATAAAAGAGTAGCACATATCATAGGCTAGGAGCACAAATAACATCCATTCCGCCTGATAACATAACCATAATGACAATCTCACAGGAGCACACAAACTTGACCTGATACAAGAAACATATTCTCATTGAGCTTTCAAATAGCCCCCAACCAATTCCTGATGATTTCCAAATAGGTAACTATCCTTTCCAAAATTCCACAGTGACTTATCAATCATGCATGTTATTAACTATCTCATCCTCAGCGTTTCTTCACAATCCGCAAACAGGAAACGGTCCATATATGAGGGTATCTAGCCCCAAAACCTTAGGAATATCAAAATTTCCATACTCAAGCTCAACTACGCAAATCAAATGGCTGATATATCACTTACATCCTATCATTCTACTGAAACACTCATATAGAGTTTCTGGCCGCGTAACAAAACATGAACCTTGAAAGCCTCAAAACCCAGTAATCACCATGCTACCAGCCATGCACTACAAACCAAAACTCAAGGTCCTTTCCAAAAGTGCACACTCTTCACATATGATAGCCAACAATACCAACACCCTATTAATTGTTGATACCTATTCAGGAGAAATCCACAATATACAGCATATCCCTTATGGTCATAATAGCAAGCCGACTCATGTCGTTTCCCAAACCATCGAGAACTCCCCAAGATCCGCCCGCATGCAACTAAGCAATCAGAACTGCACCTCCCTAACTCAATCGAGTCACACAAACCGTCCAATCCAAGAGTGCTGCCACAAATGCCAGTAGAGAATTCCCATTCAAAGGACCATTTACTTCCATTGCTATGCTGACCCAACACTACTGAACTGACTCATTTCTTCGGATAGTTGTTATGCAATAATTATCATCAAAGCCCCACATACATATGACCGTAACATGAACCACGTAGCTCAGAAGCTCATAAACCATCACATTTCCTCTGAAGCACCCCGTCTTACCGCAACCACGACGCCCACGTTGAATAGACCTTCTGGGAATCAGGAGTTGTTCCTACGACTCCCCTTAATGTTGAAATGTAGATCCATTAATAACATAGAAATACTGTAAGCCCCAACATCATCCCTTGTAAGATCTCAGACCCTGGTCAAACCCCAAATTCGGGAACCTACCAATACCACATATACACATACCTCAGGCTAAAACTGATACAAATCTGACTCTGCAATCTGAATACTGCTATTGGACTCCTCCACTTGGCGCAAAGCCATAGAAAATAATGTTTGATGATCCGCAAAACTAACCTTCATAGCTCGTACAACACAAATCACAAGATACTCCAATACCACCAACTATTCCTAATCAATACCCACCTTGTGACCTTGCCACAATCGCGACGACTAATCAACCAATTAAACCTTTCCAAGCTAGCACTCGTCAACCAGATGCCGGAAACTGCTGCGCCTCCATATGATCAGCTGAATAGTCTCTCAGTACCTCTGTATCTTCAGTCTGGACATCACGTTGAGACAATGTTTGAGAATCCCTAACTCCCTCGTAGTTCGTCTGTAGCATCATAAACCACTGGCGCATAGCGGACACTGAGAGTGTAATATTATACACGAGTGGATGTAAAGAAACATAAGTTACATAGTTCGAGCTAAACCAATATCGCACGATAAGGAATGAAAGAAGTGGAATTTCCTAACAGTGTTGTACCCTTTCGAGGATAAGTACAGACGTCTCCGTACCGATCCGCAAGACTCTACTAAATCTGTTTATGACTCGTAGCACATATGAACCTAGAGATATGATACCAACTTGTCACGACCCAAAATCCATCTGAAGGAGTCGTGATGGCACCTAGTCTCTAAACTAGGTAAGCCTATCATTAACTGCGATAACCTTGACATTTACTAACTTAAATTAATTAACTCTGAAAATTTACAATTACCCAAAACCGGTGGTATAAGTCATAAGCTTTTCTAAGAATAGTTATACAAAATAAATACATCACTGTCCCAAAACAAAGGAATAATGGAAGTAAGTACAAATGAAAGTGACCCCGAGACTTGCGAACGCAGCAGCAGGTTTACCTTGAGTCTCCACTGCAACGACCCACACAACTACTACCGAACAAATACCTGGATCTGTACATAAAAATGTACAAAAATGTAGTATGAGAACGTCACAGTGGTTCCTAGTAAGTATTAAGACTAACCTCGGTGGAGTAGTGATGAGGAAAAGTCAAGACACCTACTGGTCAAATAAATTGAACATGATATGATAATAAACTTTCAACATGAAGACAACAAATTAATATCGACCAACAGTGAGAAAACAAACTATAATCAGCAGAAACAATAAAGGAACAACACGGATGAAAACGAAAGATAACCAAGTAACTCAATACCAACATAGTTGGGATACAGACAAGTAAAATGTACTCAAATAAGGAAAACAATGTCAACTCAATTAATCATATCATTTCTAATGCGCCATTTCAGCCATCTCTAAACTCGATGTCTCATATCATAACATAAACTTCCAAACCTTTAGCACACCCGGCACTTTGTGCCCACGTATTTCTATCTCATTTTGCACAACAAAATTCTCGTTTACATATCCATAATTAGAGTACAGCTTCTACACCAATTAGGAAATCGGTAAGAAAAGATGAAGTTATTTTCAAAAATCATTTGAATGAAGAAAGTTCCCTTTTCAATTAAAATATGACATTGAATGAATTATTACCCTTAACATGAGATTTAATAGATTACAACTTAGTAAAAATTCCTTTTTAAGTAAAATACATCTTAGACGATTTAAGGAGATTTAATTGAGAAACTAACTGGATAATAAATATAACAATTATTGAAATTTTAAGTATTGAAATATATATATATTTACAGCGAATTCAAATTAAAAAGAAGATCATGCAAAGCAACGTAATTACTTTATTTTAAATCACGATATTACCAATAACTCAATGGGACGGGAGAAAAATATTGAGAGGAACATCAAATACTGACAGTAAATAAGTAGAGAAGCAAGGAAATTATCATCGTTGGAACCAACAAAAATAGTAGAAATAGTAACAAGTGCCACGACATCACCCTTCATGCTTTTACTCTCGTCCTCACCATAGAAATCAACAGAAGCAGCACGACATCACCTTTCGTGCTTTTACTCTCTCATAATTATGGCACGACATCACCCTTCGTGCTTTTACTCTCAATAATGTGGCACGACATCACCCTTCGTGCTTTTACTCTCACAGAATATGGCACGACATCACCCTTTGTGCATTAACACGCAATATCGGCACGGCATCACCCTTCGTGCATTAACACTCACTCACATTTTCATGCACGGCATCACCCTTCGTGCTTTACACTCTTCCTCACCCAAACAATAGAAACAATAACATCCCGACAAGGGAATCAACAATAAAAATAATAATATCCCGGTAAGGGAATCAACAATAGAAACAATAACATCCCAGCAAGGGAATCAATAATAGAAACAATAACATCCCGACAAGGGAATCAACAATATCCAATCTTGTTTCAACAGTTAGCTTTGCAATATAGATCTCAACTTGAGTCAATACTCAACAATGGTCAATTGCCAAGAGATATCATAATACTTGTTCAACATGAATGATCATCAATTTCAGCATGAATAGTAAATAATAAGGATCTCGGAAAAACCAAGAAGCATAATAACCTTAACAAAATAACAAGTCATAAATAGCTCGTGATAACTACATGGTAACCATAACAATTGGACATATAACTTATTTGCACGAAGTCATAGAGGACCTCACAGTCAAGAAGTATCAAACAATAAGGAAGACAATCACTTCAATTATGGCAAATAAGGGTCAAGTAACAAGTAGAGTTAGAGGAACGTTAACCACATCATATGGAGCATATAAGAGTAATTTAAGCAATTAGAAAACTCAATCATAACGAAATAATTTCCACATAAAGAACATAAAAACCTAAGAACCCTAAAGGAAAATTTCCCACAAATAAGTCCGAGCACACACTCGTCACCTTGCATGCACGGACTACAATTAGCATAGAAGACTCAAATTCTAAGGGGAAGTCCCCCACGCAAGGTTAGGGAAGATACTTACCTCAAAGACGACAAACCAATACTCTAAAATGCACTTCTCGGGTGAGAAAACCTCCGGACAGCTCAAATCTAAACAAATTAGTTTCAAAGCACAAATAAAACATATAAGAAACTATTCCGGATCATAAAGTCTCAATCTTTAACAAAATTCAAAAATCGGTCCACAAGTCGACCCCCGGGCCCACACCTCAAAACCCGATAAAAATTACAAAAACCGAATACCCATTCAAATACAGGTTTAACCATATAAAATTTATCAAATTTTGATACCATTTGGTCCCTCAAATAATGATTTTTCATTTTAGAAATTTCCTTCTAAAACCAACATTTCTCTCTACCCAAAACACAAATTAAATGGTGAAAAAGAAGATAAAATCATGAAATATGTTTGATTCTAGGTGAAGAACACTTACTCAATCGATTTGTGTGAAAACCCCTCAAAGAATCGCTCAAAACCGAGCTCCACAAGTCAGGTTATGGCGAAAATGGTGTAACCCTCGATTTGGAATTATATTTTGTCCGTCCAGGCTTTTGTGCATCACGAACGCAGAGGGAGTATCGCGTTCGCGAAGACGAAATATGAAGGCTGCCAAGGTTGCTCATCGCGAAGGCAGCAATGTGTTCGTGAACACAAAGAAGGAAAGTCTAATGGCCCAAAGACTGCTCTTCGTGAATGCGTGAACTAGTACGCGAACGCGAAGGATGGGATGGCATAACTACGCTAACGCGATGGACAGATGTGAGCGCGATGAAAGAAGAGACAGAGCTTTGCTAACACGAGGCGTGTTATGCGAGCACGAAGAAGTAAAATTGAGGAGACCAAAAGCGACACTTCGTGAATGCAGGAGGACCTTTGCGAATGCGAAGGAGGATATCAGACACCAGAAACAACAGTTCAAAACAAGGGAAAATGGCCCGTAGCCCACCCTGTACACACCCGAGGCCATCGAAACCCCGTCTAAACACACAAACAAGTCATATAACCTAACACAGACTCGTTCGAGGTCTCAAATCACATCAAAAAATGCCGAAACAACGAATCACACCAAGGATCGAACATAGGAACTTTCTAATCTTCCAACTTTCAAAACTGGTGCCGAAACCTATCAAATCAACTCGGAATGACGTCAAATTTTGCAAACAAGTCCAAACTGACATAACAGAGTTGTTCCAACTCTTGAAATTGCATTCCGACCCCAATATCACAAAAGTCAACTATGTATCAAACTTCTCCATTTTTCAAACTTCAACTTTTCCAACTTTCGCCGAAATGCATCAATTTACCCTACGGACCTCCAAATCTGAATCCGGATGCGCGCCTAAGTCCAAAATCACCATACGAAGCTGTTGAGACCAGCCACAACTCATTCCGAGGATGTTTACTCAAAAGTCCAATTCCGGTCAAATTCTCACCATTTAAACTTCCAAAACTAGTTTCCTTCTTCCAATTTGACTCTGAATCATCCGGAAATGGAATCCAACCATGCACATAAGTCGATACACGTTATATGAAGCTGCTCGTGACCTCAAACTGCCGAACCAGACGTAATTGCTCAAAACGATCGGTCAGATCGTTACAATATATTATAAAAGCACGAATGTTTCACACAGAATGTTGAACGACCAAATATCCCCATAATATGAACCCACTTTTATGCTCTTTAATATATTAATTGTTTCATTAACAAGTTGGACAAAATTGTCATATTAAAACCTTTTCTTAATAAGAATTTGTATGGAATTCTAAAACCAACAAGGTTCAACACTTAGCTACAATATCCTACCTATTCTTGAAGTTCTAGATCATATCAATTAATTCCATGCTGGTAAGGACATTGAACTCGGTTCTAACCAATATATAAAGGGATTCGTTGCCTCATTAAATTTTTGTATAATCGGCTTTACCAATTCATTCATTCACGCACGAAATTTGAGTTTTCTAAAGGTAAATTAATTTCCTTCATTGCATGTATTAAAAATTTATTCATGTACTCATATAATAACCCATGCCAGCATGTATTGTTGCTAAAATTTATATTACTAACTATTTCAGTTTCTTTAAGAAGAAAAAAAAATGACCCAGTTGAACAAGATACGTTGAATAAATCTTTAGTTGTGTTGCCTCATTTACGTACTTTTTTGGACATCAAGAGACTAAGTTTTACATTGTATATAAACGGAAATTTGAGTTTTCATATAAATTGTAAAATCTTGAGTTTGAGTTGTTTGTTTCTTGCAAGTCTGAGGTTTCATCTCATGTAAGTCGGAGTTTTTTCTTTTTTTTGGGTGCTGTTAGTAAAATATTTGATGACCCAAAAGTTCAGAGAGACCTCAAGATGACACTAGATATACGAACAAGAAGACGGCGTCTTTAATAGAAGTCCTTATGAAGGATGATGTCAGAGTTGTTTAACACTAAGAAGATGATATAGGAAAAGGAGGTGGCCATAATCATACTATATTAACAAGTTCGATCCATAATATTAGATTCAACCGTATCTATAAAAACCAAAAAAAAAAAAGATGAAACTTTCAAATTATAATATAAAAACTCGATTCAATTGAGAGCTATGACGACGGGTGTTTGAACGGGTTTTAATATCTTTCTAAAGAGTTCTGGAGATAATCTTTTCAGAAATTGTGATGACCCGACTGGTCATCTTATGTTTTAGAATTCAAATTCTATGCTTTTAAGCTTTAAAGATCTCATTCTTATCCTCCTCGATTTGCGTGCGCAATCCGCGTGTATTTCCAGAAAGCTTTTATGTTAAAAGTTGATAAAAATAAGAATTTTGCCTTAAAAGTTAATTTTAGTTGATTTCGGTTAACGTTTTGAGTAAGCAGACCCAGACCGGTATTTTGACGATCCCAGTGGGTCCGTATTGAATTATGGGACCTGGGCGTATGCCCAGAATCGAATTCGGAGGTTCCTAGCTCGAGTTATGAATTTTTGTTGAAAATTAAAAGTTTGAAATTTCAATGGTTTTAAGAATTGATCAATGTTTGGCCTTGTTGATACCGGATCCGTACTTTAATTCCGAAGCCCGGTACAAGTCCAATATAATAATTTTGATTTGTCTGTAAAATTTGGTGATAAATAGAATTGGTTTAATGTGATTCGGACGTCCGGTTGAGAAATTAGAAGTTTCAAAGCTTTCTTCAAAATTTCACTTGATTTGGTGTTAATTCGTAGTTCTATGTGCTATTTAGCGATTTGATAGCGCGAGCAAGTTCGTATGATACTTTTAGACTTGTGTGCATGTTTGGTTTAGAGCCCCGAGGGCTTGAGTGAGTTTTGAATAGGCTACAGAGTGAAATAAACTCAGAAATCATAGCTGGTGTGCGTCATATCTACAAACTTTGCATTTGCGAGGTCTGACTCGCAAATGCGAGCCTCACATTTGCGAAGTTGCCATTGCATTTAGGAGTAGTGGGCTTGGAGGGGCAACTTCGCATTTGCAAAGGCAAGGGTCGCATTTGCGAACAAAATATTCGCATTTGCGAAGGCAGCAGAAATGTGAGAAGTTCGCATTTGCAAAGCTTTTCTCGCATTTGCGATATCTGCAGCTGTGTAAAAATGACTTAGACATGATTTTTCTCCTATTCTTCAAATTTTCAAAACCTAAAATATAAGAGGCAATTTTCCAAAGACCATTTCTTTCCCAAAACATTGGTGAGTGATTCTAAACTAGTTTATTTCAATCCTTCACTTCATTTTATAAGATTTCAACTTATAATCTAAGGTTTCATTGTAGAATTAGGAATTTTTGTGTAGAAACTAAAAATTTAGAAAATTGGGGATTTAGACCTCAAATTGGGGTCGGATTCCAAAACTAATTATATATCTGAGCTCAGGGATGAATAAGTAATCGGGTTTTGGTCCGAATTTTGGGTTGGACCAAGCGGGACTGGGTGTTGTCTTTTGTTGACTTTTTCAATAGTGGCTTAAATTGAATATTTTGCAATCGTGGGTGATTTCTAAGGCTTATTTCGAATCGTTTGTTTGGTAATTTGCTAGATATTTTTGGTTCGAAGTCTAGTTTGAAAGGAAAAGCCATGGTTGAGATTTGAGTGGTCATTAGAGCAAGGTAAGTGTTGTGTCTAACCTTGACTTGAGGGAATTAGAAACCCTCGGACTAAGTGCTATGTGATTCTCATATGAGCCGTGTATATGCGAGATGACGAGTGCTTATACGCTGCCGATTTATCTGTTTCTTTCTGATTTGCCATTTTTCCTTAATTGTTTCCTTTCCTATCTTAAATGTTATATGTTCTAAATACTTTCCATACTTAACTGCTACGTGTTAGTCAATATCTTCTCCTGCTAATGATGATAGTTCTTTTCATAGTTTCACGAATCCCTACTATTTGCTTAACTTGACTTGTTTGCACATTCTAATTGTAAATTGCTGGATTGGTCTCGCTGTGTAGTGTTACTTATGTAGATTCTATATTATGCAACATTTCCTTGGGTTCGGTTTGATATTTATTGATCGTAAAGGCTTTGTAGTTTGAACTGTTGATTTGACTGTGTACAGTGAGTGTTTGGTACTAATATGGTGGGATCGGGCTGCACGCCACAATAGGTATAATAAGGATGGATTGATATGGTAGAATAAGGGTGAATTCATATTGTACGGCGGGATCGGGTTCCACGCCACAA
Organism: Nicotiana tabacum; assembly: GCF_000715075.1. Classification (NCBI taxonomy): domain Eukaryota; kingdom Viridiplantae; phylum Streptophyta; class Magnoliopsida; order Solanales; family Solanaceae; genus Nicotiana; species Nicotiana tabacum. Next base: position 158,231,606 of record NC_134080.1, read on the forward strand.
CATGTGGAATAAGGGTGGAATGATATGGTGAAATAAGGGCAAATTATGATACTGATATTGATATTGTGGGATCGGGTTGCGCACCGCAACATATATATAGTATTTACTGTTGTTGATATTATTACGGTAAAATATGGGAGAATTTTGTGTTGTTTGGTGGGATCGGGTTGCACGCCGTAACAATCTATATGTATACATTACTTGAGCTGTGTTGGTGTCACGACCCCAAATACCCGGTTGTGATGGCGCCTATCACAATACTAGGCAAGCCAACACAACAAGTAACCACAGTTAATTTCTTTTGCTAAAAACATTTTCTAACATTTAGTTACGTCTCAATTTTCATAAGGAATTCATAAATCAGTGAAACGTGCGGAAAACATTACAGAAAATAGACTAACATAGCTCAAACATCTGGTGTCACGAGTCTAGAGCCTCTAAATACACTGGTCCGACTGTCTACTACATAACAAGTCTAAAAATGCAGAAAAACAAGGATAGGAAGGAGGAAAGTAGGGTTGCGGACACCGTGCAGCTACCTTGCAATCTCCGATAAGCTCTGAAAATGCTGAGAACCCTCACTTTGCCGCTCGGGAACCTGGACTTGCACACAAGGTGCAGGGAGTAACGTTAGTACGCCAACTCAGTAAGTAACTAAAGTAAAAGGTCTGAAAGCAGTGACGAGCAGTTAAAAATTATATAAAAGAGTAAACAACAGAATATCAAGTCAAACTCAACAGTTTTAAAACCAGTTTCTTCATAAAGCTTCAGTTTCAATTGAAATACTTTGAAATCGTTTACTTAGCAGTTTTCAATAGAGGCTCATTATGAAAGGAGAGTGAAATCAGCAAAACTATCATAAATGAACCCCTCGGGCAAGGTATCACTCATAAATATAGCCTCTCGGGCAAGCCTATCAATCACTTGTGACTCAGCTCTCATCACTCAGTACTCACACTCAGGCTCAAATACACCTCATAATAGTAATAATCGTAATAACCGCTGCGACGGTGCAGCCCGATCCATAGTTTATAGTCGACTACGCTCACTGGGGGTGTACAGATTCCGGAAGGGCTCCTTCGGCCCAAGCGTAATATTGATGCGGCGCGCAGCCCGATCCAATATATATCGTTGCGGCGTTCAACCCGATCCATATAAGTATTGTTGTGGCATGCAGCCCGATCCATAATATATACATATAATATTGCTGCGGCGTGCAACCTGATCCGTAATATTTATAATCCTCACCATTAGGTACTCAACCTCTCTCAATCATTAACCTCACAACCACTCGGGCATAATAATGGAAATCAGTGAACTCAGTCCAAACAGTTCTCACATTTTAAGATATGGAGTGATAAAACCAGTTTTAAATAATGAACAGATAAAACATAACTGAGGGTATGCTTTCAAACAAATAGAGTGAGGAAAATAGTAAAAATGCCCCTAAGGGTCTCAACAGGTTGGCACAAGGCCCCGAACATGACATACAACCCATAATACAGTATAAATTTCTAAAATACGGGATATCATAAGATTTCAAATCAATTACGCGGCTTAATAGTCGCTACGGGACGGACCAAGTCACAATCCCTACCGGTGCACGCTCCCATGCTCGTCACCTAGCATGTGCGTCACCTCATTAATCAAAACGATACGAAATACCGGGGTTTTGTACCCTCAGTTCCAGATTTATAATGGTTACTTACCTCAAACCGGATGAATTACTACTTAGTGATGCCTTTGCCTTTCGCCTCGGCCTCACTTCGCTCCGAATCTACCCAAAATAAGAATCATAACATTAGAATATGCTAAGGGAACGAAGCTCATGCGAAAAATAATCAAATTATACCAAAAATCCCGAAATTGGTCCAACCTGACCCCCGGTCCCACCTCTCGAAATTCGATAAAAATCACATCAACGGAATCCTTATCCTCCCACGAGTTCATACATACCAAGAATACCAAACTCCGACCACAAATGGCCCCTCAAATCCCTAGAATAAAGTCTTAAGTTTCCAAGCCCTAACTCCCCAATTTAGGCTTCAAATCCCCCAAATTTCATGTTTAATCAGGTAGAAATCACAATAGGATCGAGTATTAAGTCCATAATTCTTACCTCCAATAAGTTCTCTTTGATTCCCTCTTCAATCTCTCTCAAAAAGCTCCAAAACCGAGTAAATAATGGTGAATTTTGGCCAAAAATCGCGAAAATGGCCTTTTAAACATTCTGCCCAGCGATCAGAAATCCTTCTTTGCGAACGCGGTCAAAGCCTCACGTTTGCGAAGCACAAAATACCATTGAATAAAATTTCTCTTATGCGAACGCGACCACCCCATCGCGAATGCAATATTTCAGCCACTCGAACTTTCGGGAACGCGATATACCCATCGCGAACGCGATATACCCATCGCAAACGCGGTGAACAATAACCCGGCCCTTAGTAAATGTGGGACCCACATTGCAAACGCGAAGGCCAATGATCCTGCCTCACACCCCAACCCTTCGCGAACGCGAGGGGCCACTCGCGAACGCAAAGCACAATTTGTCTGCAACACTACAGCAGATTTCTGCAATTTTCTTTAACTTGAAATGGTCCGTTCAACAATCCGAAACACACCCGAGGCCCTCGGGACTTTAACCAAACATTCCAACATATCCCATAACCTCATTAAAACTTGTTCCAACCTTCGGAACGCCCAAAACAATATCAAAACACCAAAATCACATCGGATTCAAGCCTAAAAATTCCAAAAAACTTTCAAATTTCGCTTTCGATCAAAAAGTCTATCAAACCACGTCCAAATGACCTAAAATTTTGCACACACATCCCAAACGACACAACGGACCTACTGCAACTCCCATAATTCTATTCCGCCCCCTATATCAAAATCTCACCTATCAACCGGAAAATGTAAAAATTCCAATTTCGCCAATTCAAGCCTAAATCTACTCCGGATATTCAAAACACATTCCGATCACGCTTCTAAGTCCCAAATCACACCCAAAGCTATCCGAACCATCGGAATTCACGTCCGAGCCCTTTTTCACATAAGTCAACATCCGGTTGACTTTTCCAACTTAAGCTTACTCAAAAGAGACTAAGTGTCTCAAACCTTACCAAAACCTCTCCGAACCTAAACCAATCAACCCGATAACATATAATACAACTGAACAAAACAATAAGAAGTAGAAATGGGAAAAACAGAGTGGTAATTCATGAAACGACCGGCTGGATCGTTACAGTTGGCTTCCGATATTTGTTTAAACTGTTAAGAGATTGGTGATTCTGGCCGGTGCTGGCTTATTCTTGAGGTTGTGACTATTATTTCAGTTGGCTATTTAAATTCTGTTCAGTATTCCTATTTTCTGTCATTATTATACACTACGTATATGTTATAGTGTAGGTGACCCGCCTTAGCCTCGTCACTACTTCGTCGAGGTTAGGCTCGACACTTACCTAGTACATGGGGTCGATTGTACTGATACTACACTCTGTACATTGTGAAGATTTTGTAGTTGATCCCAGTGGTTGTTATTAGCGTGCCCGGATTGGACATCGGTGGAAACTTGAGGTACGGTTGTTTAGCGCCCCCTGCTCCTGGAGTCCCCATGCCCTTTCTTATTAGCTGTATAACTTCATTCAGACATCTTTGTACTTATTTCTGACCATTATATGTATTATTTTAGCAGCTTGTGCACTCATGACACCAGGTTCAGGAATTTATAATAGATGTTTGACTAGTTTAGCGTCCGCATTTATACTTAGAATATTTCAATTACGTCAATTCTTTATTATATTATCATTTAAACTATTAAAAGAAGCAAATAGTTCTAACGTTGGCTTTCCTATCAAGTGAAATATTAGGTGCCATCACGGTCCTATAGACATGTAATTTTTGACCCTATCCAAGATAACTTAACCAGACAAACACTTATCCAACAAACAGTTTCAGAACTCGAATGAACCCAAAGTAACTAGGGTTTTCAATATGCTAACTCATATAGGAGAATAACATGAACAAAACATAGTAAAACCATAGACACATTAAAATCAGAGAAAAAGATTTTGAAAAGAAAACTTGAAGGAAAAACCCTAATCGGAAAAGATGAAGAGTCTTTTTTTGAAAGTAAAGTTAAAGAAGCTTTGAGAAGATGTTTAAAAACTCATGGCAAGCATGGATCTAAGGTAGATCTGAAAGAAGTCGAAAAGGTATTAGAGATTAGGACTTCAGAAGAACCCAAAAGCAATGAGAAAGGCCTTGAAAGGTACCGATCTAACCAGGAGAGTCAAAAGTCTGACTTGAATGGCCATGGCTGGCCGGAGAAAGGTTAGGGATGACCGGAGAAGGATCATCGAGCAAATACTGGGCCAAATCCCTTCAGAATCTGGTTATGAGACCACAGAACCAAACACATAGAAGCATGGAAGGCTAGTATAGGTCTCCGATGACCTCGGAAGGCCATTGATTAGGGTGGATTAGGGCGGCGGTGGCTAGGGTTTGAGGGTGTTGTAGAGAGGATTTGGGAGAGGAGGGATTCAGAGGCGATGTATGGTAACAAATGAAAGGGTTTGGGGGGTAGTTCGGAATTAATTAAGGCAAGGGTGATTATTGGCCGTTGATTTGAATGATCAACGGCCCAGATTAAAACGGGTAAGTGGGTGGTTTAATGAAACTGGGTTTGGGTCGGTTTAAATTGAAATTGGGTCGTGGTTCAATTGAGGTAGAATTAGGCTACAATTGAAATAAAATCTGGCTAGATTTTAAATGGCTATTTTCCCATTTATTTTATAAAAAATAGTAAATTAAATTCTGGAAATAAATTAAAAGTACTAAAATGATTTGTAACACATAACTATCAATTTAAAAATATTGGAATTAATTTTTATAAATATAAACGCAATTAAATCTTAAAAGGGGCTAATATTGCAATTATATGGAATTTAGCTTTAAAAATACTAAATAAATTTGTAAAAATATGCAAAACATATCTTAGCTATATTTTAGTATAAATATGAGAATCCAATAAATAAATCACCAAAATGATAATTTGAAAATTATTATTGGGTTTTTATGAATAACATATGGGAATAAATTGATTTAAAAAATCTTTAAAAATTAAGGAAAAATAATAAAACATTTGTACATACTTATATATGCATACATATGCTATTTTGAAAGTATTTTGTATATTAAAATATATAGAAAAAAATTGGGTATCAACACTAGGCACCTGACACTCACCAAAACAACCTTATATACGTAGAAAGCGTACCTCACTCTATCCAACCAACTTCCTACACACCAAAATCCTCCGAGAATGACCTGCTCATTAAAAACATAGCTTAGGAACTCAGAAGTTGACGAGTCGAGTTTAGGGTGTCGAAGGCGGCAAAGGAATAGAAGATTTGAACTATGAAGACTTATGCATACAACCAGATATAGAACTGCTAGAGGGTTACAAACCTCCCAAGTTTGAAATGTTTGATGGTACAGGTGATCCTAGGGTTCATCTAAGGACCTATTGTGACAAACTTGTTGGGGTCGGAAAGGATGAAAAGATCCGGATGAATCTTTTTATGAGGAGTCTTACAGGAGATGCTTTGTCCTGGTATATCATCCATGATCCTAAGAAATAGTCCAACTGGATGAGTATGGCATCTGATTTCATGGACCGATTCAGGTTCAACACAGAAAATGCACCAGATGTTTTCTACACTAAGAACTTTTAGAAGAAGCCCACCGAAACTTTCCGCGAGTACGCTACTCGTTGGAGGTCAGAAGCAGCCAAAGTCAGGCCATTTTTGGACGAGGGACAGATGGACAAGTTCTTCGTCAGAGCACATGATCCACAATATTATGAAAGGTTGATAGTTATTGAAAATCATAAATTCTTTGATATCATCAAACTCGGAGAAAGAATCGAAGAAAGAATCAAGAGCGGGATGTTGACAAACTTTAAGGCATTATAGGCCACAAACAAGGCATTACAATCAGGCGGCATATCGAAGAAAAGAGACGTTGGGGCAGTAATGGTGGCTCAAGGCCTGAAATATCCACCTACATATCAAACACTTCCACCCATATATCAAACACCTCCTTCCACATACCAAGTACCGCTACCCACATATCAACCTTCATCTCCCAGATATTCCCAACCAGCCACTGCCGATCATACCAATAATTCCTTACCATCTCATTTCCCGTCACCTCCAACTCGCCAAAATTATCCAAGACCACGACCAAACTTTGACCGCAAGCCACCCAGATAATATACTGCCATTGCTGAACCCATCGACCAGCTATATGAAAGGATGAAAGTCGCTGGTTACATCACCCCTATTCCTGATGTGGCATTAGAAAATCCATCCCAGTGGGTCAACCCAAACAAAACCTGCGCATACCATTCCGGTATGAAAGGGCACACCATCGATGAGTGCCAAACATTCAAATATAAAATCCAGACACTGATTGACAACAAGATTATACAGGCAAAAAAAGCTGCACCCAATGTCCACAACAACCCCCTCCCTGATCATAGGGGTGGCGGGATATATGTGATAGAAATGGATGAGGAATGGGATCTTGAGGGGTCAATCGGGCTCATTCGAGAAAGCGATGACTTTAAACCTGCAGTAACACTTACTCGTATTATAGTGCAAACTCATTCACCGATTGATGTTGAGGTAGCTGCATCAGTTCCATTTGAGGTAGAGGTAGCTCCACCTGCGGCCACCCCTATTCCATTTGAAGTGGAAATGGACAGACCTTTCACGGTGACAGTATCAACCACACCTCATTTCGATTCAAAAGCAATACCTTGGGATTACATTGCTGACGCTAGGCGAAAAGGAAAGGCAAAGATGGAGGAATTCGATGTTGCACAAGGAATGACTAGGACCGGGAGAATCTATACACCTGAACACTTGGAAGGACCAAGTAAGGATGCCGCTACCAAGCAACCTGTCATTGAAATAGGGCCAAATGACCTTTGGAGGAAATTACAAGCAAGGGAATACTGCGTCATCGATCATTTGAACAAAATCCCGGCTTAGATATATATATTGTCGCTGTGCAAAATTCAGAAACACATAAGAATGCTTTGATGAAGGTGTTGAGTGAAGCTTATGTACCCAACAATATCACCTGTAGAGATATGGCCAATATGGTAGGGCAGGTGCTAGAAAGTCATAAGATAATCTTCCACAAAGATGAGCTACTACCTGAGGGGTTGAATCACAACCGAGCATTATATATCATAGTACAATTTGAAGATTTCATTGCCAGGGTCTTGATTGATGGAGGTTCAAGCCTAAATATTTGTTTGTTGGAAACTCTAAAAAGACTGGGCAAAGGTTTCCATGAAATATGGGCAGGGAGCATGAACATGAAAGCCTTCGATGGGTCTCAAAGGGCCACGATTGGGGAAATTAATCTTTGTCTACAGATGGGGCCAACTTGGTTCGATGTTGAATTTCAAGTGCTCGACATATCAACCTCATATAATCTTCTGCTGGGCCGACCATGGATACATGCCACTGGGGCTGTGGCTTCCACACTACATCAAGCCGTGAAATTCGAATGGAACTATTAGGAGGTGATCATTCACGGAGATGAGAGTAACCCCATTTAAACCAGTCAAACCATCCCGGTTATTAGAAATAGAAGAAGGCTAGGAGGGGAAACCTACCATCATATCGAACGTGTTAATGCCATCGAGAAAGACAAATGGTGGAGTAGCAAAATAGAAAGCATACTGGCATGGTCTGGGTATGAACCCAACAAATGGCTTGGGAAGAATCTCTAGGGTATTACTAAACTGACACAACTAAAGCGTCATGGTACTACCTTCGGACTCAAATACCAGTATACATGGGAGGAGTATGATGATTGGTCGCCTCCATGGCGTGGACCTTATTACCATCTCGAGTAACTAGTGCCATATCTGGGTCAAACTTTTCACCAAGTTGATACAATATGGGGAACTACAGAAGAAGAAGCATTGGCTGGGCTGAGGAATCTGTTCCTGGAGGATAAAGACATGGACTGTAGTGCAATAATCTAGGAGGAGGAGGAAGAATGCCTCACTATTCAGACTGTGGAGAAGGGAGCTGTCCTTAGGAACTAGACCGCCACACCATCCCGAGCCCGCCGAGTCCCTAGGTAGCTTGGCAGATTTTATTTCTATAGCCATTATAGGCATTTAAGATTTTTAGTAATTTTGTTTTAAAGACTTACTCATTTCAAAATAAATACTCAATTCATCGAGCCGTAATTGTTTGGATGTTTTAATCAAATGAATAGCTCTTTATTATTATCTTCCACATTTTTTATTTCTATAGTGCTATTATTACTTTTCTTGATGAATCGATGACTATGACATGTAATGAGGCAACACAACATGAGGATAGTGATTCAGATGAAGAAGATGAGATAGTTGAGGAAGTTGTCAAGGAGGTTGAAAACTTTGAGAATAAGCCTAAGTCCAACCTGGATGAAACTGAAGTAGTAAATTTGGGAGATGCCGGGACCGTCAAGGAGGCTCGCACCAACATTCATTTATCGCCGATAGAGGAAGAAGAATACATTTATTTTCTAAAGGAATATGAGGACATTTTTGCATGGTCATATGATGACATGACGGATTTGAGCACGTCCATTGTGGCTCACAAGTTGCCTACTAATCCCATGTGTCCACCAGTGAAGTAGAAACTCAGAAAGTTCAAACCAAATATGAGACTAAAAATCAATGTGACGACCCGGCCGATCGTCTTAAGAATTAATGCCCCGATCCCCTATTAACTGCCTTTTCCGTGTTTATTTCTGCTATTTTGATTTGGCGGAATATTCGGTTTTGAGTTTCGCAGAGTTTTAGGACACTTAGTCCCTAAATGAGAGCTTAAGTGTTGGAAATTTGACCGTAGTCAGAACAGTATGAAGACGGGCTTAGAATGGAAATTCCATGGTTCCTTAGCTCCGTTGGGTGATTTCGGGCTTAGGGGTGTGTTCAGATTGTGTTTTGGAGGTCCGTAGCTAATTTAGGCTTGAAATGCCGAAAGTCAAATTTTGAAGTTTCCAGTTCGATAGTGAGATTTTGATCCGAGGGCCGGAATGAATTCTGGAAGTTGGAGTAGCTCCATAATGTTGAATGTGATGTATGTGCAAAGTTTCAGGTCATGAGGACGAGGTTTGATAGACTTTTTGATTGAAAGCGTATTTTTAGAGTTTTGGAGTTCTTATGCTTGAATTCGTGGTTGATTCGTAGTTTCGATGTTGTTTTAGGTGTTTTAAGGATTGGTACAAGTTTGGGAAGTGGTATTAGACTTTTTTGTGCCTTTGGTTGAGGTCCCGGGGGCCTCAGGATGGTTTCAGAAGGTTGTCGGAAAAATTTGCTACTTGTTTGAGCAGTTTCAACTGCTAGTTTCCTATCATAACTGCACCTGCGAGTGTGGGACCACAGGTGCGGCACCGCAAAAGCGACTATGTGGCCGCAGAAGTGAGATTTTGCCCAAGCTCCAGGATCCACAGGTGCGGCTAGTTTTCACAGATGCGGTGCCGCAGATGCGAATCCAGCCCGTTAAGTGACTTTTCGCATCTGCGATGCATTCTTCCGCTGGTGCACTCCCTTGACCGTAAATGCGGTAATCGCTGGGCAGAAATATGAAATTTCGAGGGTTTGGCTCAAAACTTGGATAAATCAAATTGGAGCTCGGGAGAGGGCGATTTTGGGAGGAAATTGCAGAGGAAATTGTTGGGTAATAATTCTTTAACCCTTTCTAGTTATATTCCATCAATCTGTACTTAGTTTCATCGTTTAATTTCGGATTGAAGATGAAAATAAAGGAAAAATTAGGAGAATGTTCTTAGACCTATAATTCGAGCTGGTTTGGGATGTCCTCGGTGTCTTTGATCTTATTGGGATTGACCTCCATCCCTTTTTGTTACACCAGAAAACCCAAGAATTGGCCGGAGCTAACTCCAAACGCGCATTTTTCGGGGTTGAGCTTCATGTTATGCTTCCTTAGGATATCGAAGGTTTCCTGGAGGTGTTTTAAATTGTCACCTGCATTCAAAGATTTGGCTAGCATATCATCTATGTATACTTTCATTGTTTTACCTATTTATTTTTTGAACATTTTGTTCACGAGCGTCAAAATTTTTGATAAGTGGCTCCGACATTTTTAAGCCCTAAGGACATCACATTATAACAATATGTGCCAAAATTCGTTATGAACAAAGTTTTTTCCTAATCCTCCAGGTTCATCTTAATTTGATTGTACCAAAATTAGGCATCGAGGAAACTCATTAACTAATGTCCGGCCGTTGCATTGATCATTTGATCGATGTTTTGAAACGAGAACAAGTCTTTCGGACACGCCTTATTCAAGACCTTAATCTACTCACATTTGAAAGTTATTATTCTTTTTTGGAACTACAACTACATTAGCTAGCCAGTCTAGATACTTTACCTCCTGGATCGAATCGATGTCAAGTAATCGAGTTACCTCTTCTTTGACAAACCTATTTCTGATCTCGGCTATCAGGCGCTTCTTCTGCCTTACTGTTGATTAGGAAATCAACCTTAGATTTGAATAATTTTGGTATGCATGAACTCGCGAGAGTATGAGGATTCTTAAAATATAAATGTTACCCGATTCCGAGGGGTGGGCCCGAGGGGCGTTTTGGTCATTTTACCTAATTTCACGTATTAGCTTAGAATTTCTTTCTATAATCAATTACTTGAAGTATTATTTACATTATGAAATTGAATTGAATAGATTTCGGCCATTTGGAGTCGAGTACTCCTGGCAAGAGCGTGGTTTCAGATTGATTTGAGCTGGTTCGAGGTAAGTGGCTTGCCTAACCTTTTGTGGGGGACCTTCCCCTTAGGATTTGGTATATTGATAATTGAAATGCCCTGTACGTGAGGTGATGAGTGTGTACTTGAGCTAATTGTTGAAAATCCAATTTTCTTTAAGTAATTTCAATTGTGTTCCTTTTTTCCGTTTCATCTTAATTGCAATTTAAACCTGTTGTTAGCTTAGAAAAAACATGTCTAATTGACTTAACTATTTATTTGCTTAAACTGCCTTAATTGTATAATGTGAAGCATGTTAGGTTAGAATTATCTATTTACTTGGTACGAAATTGAGCTTAAATGAGTATTCCTTGTGTTGTTGCCGCGTGTTTTACTTTGGGACTATGGGACGGCATCCCGGGAGATCCCCTGCACGTATTTATAATTAGAGTTAAGGTGCGGGATACCGAGAGATCCCTAGCATGGATATTGAGGATACCTGTGAGCACGTGATTTTTGCCCTACATGAAAATAACTCCTAAAAATAGACCAAAAATAATTTTTATTGATTTTAGGAATTTTTCTTTATTTATTTGCATTTCACGCATTTTTAATATTTTTAAATCATAGAAAAAATCCTAAAAATTGTCATTTTTACATATTTAACTTTTAGTCTTTAAAATCAGCATTCTTTCTTTAGTTTCAAGTTAATTAGTTGTTTTAATGTTAAAAATAAATAAAGAATTTTAATTTCTACAAAAAATAGATTAATTTAGTATTTTAATTAATTAAAGAAAGAAAAAGGAGAAAAGGAAATTAGGAAGAATATTTGTAGGTTTTGTTTAGCTTGTTCATGGCCACATCTAGTGGGATACCTATCATATTCATGTGCGACCATGCGAAACAATCAACATTAGTTTTAAGGAAATCAATAAATCCTTACCTGAGCTCGGGGTTGATTAATGTGCCCAAGTGAAATTTTCTCTCTAGGAATTTTTCAAAAAAAGCCACTTGTTCGAGTTCTTCTGTCGTGGACTTGGTCGCGTCTATTTCTGTTGGTACCTAAAAATATCTTAGTACCTGGTGGGATTGCGACGATCCCTCCCATTTGTCATCTTCGCTTGGTTCAGGAGCAAGCGTCGGTTCCGTAACTGCTATGAATTGAGTTCCTTCCCTTTTTCTGCTGGAAACTGATACCACATTCATTTTCCTTGCTGCCGGTTGACCTCCTCTTATTTCTCTGAATCCCTTCGGAGTTGGGATTTTCAGCAGTTGGTGATATGTTGATTGTACGACTTTCATCTCATGTAACCATAGTCTGCCGAGAATTATGTTGTAGCCCATGTGTCACACCCCAAATTCGAGGAGCGCGACCGACACTCAACCGAGTCACCCCGGCCAAGCATGCCTATAAGTTTCCTTCTACCCATACTCATCCATGAATAAAGAGGAGATGTACTCCATTAAGCAAACACTAATAAGATTTCATTAGCAACATACATTTCATTACCATTAGCAACTTCATTCATAATTTCCAAAATATTACATGTTCAATAGATAAAATGAAAAACATGTCTGCCAAATACCATCATTTCTAGTTTTGACTCCTCACATCATCCATCACCCATAACATATCTAAGGAGCCTCTAAGTACAACTGAAGAGTAACATGGAAATACTGGCAACAAGGCTCAGGCTATACCTCAAAATACAAAGTACATGAAAATCAAAATACATAGGACCCTGAGATGAAGTGGGGCTCGCCAAGTCGGCTAAAAAGAGTATATCGCTATCACCGATCGATGCCGCCTGCTGTGGAACCACCTGTATCAATTAAATAGATATTGCCCCCAGTAAAAGGGACATTAGTGCCGTCGAATAACACTAGTATGTAAGCTAAACACCATCTCAATAGAATGAATAGTAATACAAAGGTAACAGTCAAGAATGCAATATGAGCTTCAAATAACACTAAACAATCAAGTTAAGGATCACATAAATTTTCAAGTCAATTTCCACGTTATTAGGTTGGGTTGTGTTTAGTGTCGATATACCACAATCCATAATACTATTGTGTTCTTACACGGAGTCTGATCTCGACCTGATCGGCTAGGTCATCTCGTTTAATACATGAACTATATCCACAATTTCAATTAACATTTCAAGCACAATTACCATCATGTGTAAGGCATGGCGTCCGATCACGACCCGATCGGCTAGGCCATCTCATAAGAGACATCAAGCACATCCACAATTTCAATTACCATTTCCAGCACAGTTACCACCATGTGTACGGTATGGCGTCCGATCATGGCCTGATCGGCTAGGCCATCTCATAAGTGACATCAACCACAGCTGCAATTCCAATTACAATTTCCAACAAAGTTACCACCATGTGTATGGCATGGCATCTGATCATGGCCCGATAAGCTAGGCCATCTCATTTGAGACATCATCCTTTCAATAAATTATCTCACTTCATGTTACTTTACCATATTTTCAATACATTGGCACGAGTGGCCTCATTTATAAAGTCATTCTTGGAACTTGGCTGAATTTCACAATTCTAGTTTCCTTTGTACATTCAACATTATTATCATCACCAACAACACTAAGGCCTATCATTTAAGGCATTAATACACATATGAGAAATTTGGAAATCATAAGCACATAGAGGTTTTTTCATACACTATAACGATCCGGCTAGTTGTTTCATGAGTTACAGGTTCGTTTCTCCCATGTCTGCTTCTTTATATGTTGTTCAGTGGTATTTCATCATATCGTGTTGGTTGTTTTGTGTTCGGAGTGGTCATGCAGTAAAATGAGACACTTAGTCTCTTAAGTTGGTGATTTAGTTGGCAAAGCCAACCGGAAGTTGACTTGTGGGTAAATGATCTCGAAATTTGGTTTACATGGTTCGGATAGCTTCGTTAGGTGATTTGGGACTTAGGAGTGTGATCGAAATTTAGTTTGGAGGTCCATGGTAGATTTAGGCTTGAATTAGCAAAATTGAAAATTTGAAGTTTCTAGTCGGCAGTGGAAATCTTGATATCGTGGTTGGAATGGAATTTCAGAAATTGGAGTTGGTCTGTAGTGTCATTTGTGACATGTATGAAAATTTTAGGTCATTCGGAGGTGATTTGATAGGTTTTCGCATTGTTTGTAGAATTTAAAAGTTTTTGAGTTCTTAGGCTTAAATCCGAGGTTGATTGGTGTTTTGATGTTGTTTTGAGCGATTCGAAGGCTTGACTGAGTTTTAATGATGTTATTGGATGTGTTGGCATGTTTGGTTGAGGTCCCGAGGTCCTCGGGTGTGTTTTGGATGCTCAACTGGGCATTTTTGGACTTGAAAGGTTGGCAGATTTGCTGGTGTTCTGTTGCAGAAGGGTTGTTCTTCGCGATCGCAAAGAAAGGGATGCGATCGCAAAGGCTCAGTTGGGGTAGAGGTGGAATTGTTCTACGCAATCTCCAATTTGTATTTGCGATCGCGGAGGTATGTTGAGTTGGCTAACGCGAACGCATGGCTGAGGTCACGTTTGCGAAGAAGGATTTGGAGCGATCGTGAGGTGAAGGAATTGCTCTATGCGATCGCGTGGTGAGGGTCGCGTTCGCGTTGTTTGGCGAGCTTGTTATCTGCGATCGCATGTGTGCTTCTGCGATCGCATAAGGTAAGTTGAGGGGCAGTCCATTTTGTGCTTCGCGATCTCGAGGCAAATTCCGCGATGTCGATGAAGGAAATAATTGCGTAGAATGTTTAAGTTCAAAAACGATGGTTTGAGTTTTCCAAAATTCATTAGAGAGCTCGGGAGAAGGCGATTTTGGAGGAGATTTTCAGAGGAGTGATTGAGGTAATTGTTCTTCACTCAAATTTGGTTAAATCCCATGATTATATCTTGATTTTTATCCTTTAATTTGGGAACTTAGGGTGAGAATTGGGGAAAATGGAAGAAAAATTGGAGAGTTGATTTTGGAGATTTTGATGGCCTTTTGATGTCGGATTTTAGTGAATTTGATATGGGTAGACTCGTGAGCGAATGGGTTTTCCAATTTTGTAATTTTTATCGGATTCCGAGACGTGGGTCCGGGGGTCGGGTTTGAGCCAATTTCGGAATTTTTGAGTTAATTTGATTATTTTTGCTTGGGATTTGTTCCTTTAGCATATATGGATGATAATATACTGATTTTGGTTAAATTCGAAGTATTCGGAGGCCGAGTCGAGAGGAAAAGGCATCACGGGTTAGAGTTTGGACCGGTTTGAGGTAAGTAATGATTGTAAATGTTGTCTTGAGGGTATGAAACCCCGGATTTCACATCATTTCACTACTTTGAGGTGACGCACACGTTAGATGACGAGCGTGGGGGCGTGCACCGTTGGTGATTGTGACTTGGTACGTCCCATACACCTAATAAGACACATATTTGACTGAAAAATATTTGATATTATTGTGTTTTGGAAAGTATTATTATGTTTTGGGCAAAATGCCATATTTGGGCCTCGTGCCAAGCCGTTTGGACCCTTAGGAGCTTTTTACTACTATTCCTTACTATTTTGATGTAATATTTGTACTCAGTCATGCCGTGGTTTACTATTTTCATAACTCAGTCTTAATACTCCATTTTGATATTATAAATGATATTTTTGGGTTGAGCACCCTGTTTTATTGTAACCCGAGTGGCTTGAGAGATTTCTAACTGAGTAAGGCCGAGGGCCTGTGTTGTGAGGATATCATGGGATTGGATTGTGCGCCGCAACATGTTGTACTGATTTGTGATATATGAGAGGCCGGGGGCCTGATTTATTATGCCATGAGATGGCTTGTTATAGCACTTGGGCTGTAGCAGCCCCTCCGGAGTCTGAACACCCCCAGTGAGCACGGGTACCTAGTGTGAGTGATGTGATGTTGCCCGAGGGGCTTTTGTTGATTTATGTTGTTGCCTGAGGAGCTGATTACGAGTGATTGTGAGGTAGCCCGAGGGGCTAGTTCTGTTGATATTTTTGTTGAGGGGCGATTTATGGTACATGTCTTGCCCGAGGGGCTATTTACGTTTCTATCATTTTTACTCACTGTTTCATCACTTATTTGAAACTATTGAAAGATGTTTTTAAAATAAAAGGTTTTACTGAAACCAAGTTTGTTTTACAAGATAATTGATTTATGTGCTGCTTTGGAAACATACTGTATTTGTTGTAGTGCTATGATGTGGAACTATCTATTTTCTTACTGCTCAGCTTTCATTTACTTTTATTACTCACTGAGTTGGCATACTCACATTACTCTCTGCACCTTGTGTGCAGATCCAGGAGTTGCGGGTTGCGATAGTGAGTGTCAATCGTTCTTCCAGCAGGTCTTCGGAGTTGGCAAGATAGTTGTTTGGCGTTCGCAACCCTGCACTTCTCCTTCTTACCTTACTCAGACTATTCTTAGTATTTTATTTCCGGACTATGATAGCCTTTCTTATACTTAGATAGATCTTGTAGTTGCTCGTGACTTGTGACACCTCGATGTCGGGCTTGTGTATTTATTCTGCACTAGTTATTTAGACCTATGTTATGATTTATTATCAATTAATAGCTTAAATTGACTTTTACAAATTAATAGTTTGATTTGGGAATTGTGTCGGCTAGGCAAGTTCCACGATAGGCGCCATCATGACCAGATTAGTTTTAGGGTTGTGACATACACTTTAGCATAACAACTTTAATTCATCTTGACATGAAGTATTAACATTTCTTAATACAAATTCCACATTTTGATCACATCTTTAAATGGAAAAATGAATGATAAAGCATTAGAATAAATATCGAACAGGTGTTCTTCAACACAAAGACATTCAGAATAGCCCATTCTATGATGATCAATTTGAGACTTACACCAATTATATGACACCGGGGATTTCGATTCTAAGAAGAAGAGGTTTAGCCAACATACCTCAAATTCATTTATAATGGGAACTTTAAACATAAAAGGTTTCTTACCAAGGAACAGGGCATACCAAAAATCAATAGAAACTCACATCAAAATAATAGACAAATAATACACCATTTAGTCTTGCAATACTCCCTCCTAGAAATGGCAATGTACAATTTAAACACATGATTATAAAAGATCCCGAATTACACCGGATATACTTATAAAGCAAAGCATTAGTTGTAAATAGCCAGTTATGAGCATGAATTGAGTACAAAAACTTTGTATGTAGCCAATTCCATCTTCGAAATCATTTTTAAACAATTGAGTCGAGGCTCATTTCGTATTCTTCATCACATTCCCTCATCTCATAGATACTACTAGCCATGATCATAACTAAATTCTTGGAACGTTGGCCACACCTATATCCCCAATTCACTTATTTCAATTTCGAACATCTTTATAGAATATCAACCAAGACATTTTCAATCCAGACTTTAGGTACACATAGGAGCAATTATGAGTCTTAAACATGTCGAGTTTTCCTCACACAAGTTGGCATACTAGCTTTTATTTGAAACACAGCTCAAGCGATAATATTTTAATACACAACCCATACTTTGAATACATATCTTTGTTCATAAGTCTCATTCGGAATAGTCAAATTTACAGGTAATAACTCGGAATTTAGAAATTAGGAATTTTGAGCCAACCATACTTGAACTTATGAAAACATTTATGGAATTCGATTCTAAGAGAGAAAGTTTAGCCAACATACCTTTCCACAACACTTTCGGCCTTCAAGGTGGCCTCCTCGACTTACAGACTTCGCCATAACACATTCATGGAAACAATCTCAACTCCCAAACTTATCTAACAAGGATGACAAATAGATATCCCTCACAAGCCAATTATCCATTAACAGTAGTTTCCACGGGAATTATACACAAAGTATCTCCAACTACCTTCTTAGACATAGGCACATGAAAACACAAGGTACATGAAGAACAATAATAGGGAAAACATCATACTCATAGTTTGGCCTATTTCCTTCGAGATTTCATAAGGCCTAATATGACTACACATACTCTACCTTCCTTAACAATCCACCTAATATATCCATAGAGAAAATCTTGAGAATAACCTATTCACTTTCTTCAACTCTAAATCCCTACGCCGAACACCCCAAACTAAACCTTTGGCGACCTTCAACAATTACTCTAAGATGTGCTAGTTTGAATATTACCATAAAACTTTCTATCCAATATATTTGATCACGGGATGATGCTTCTTCGTTGACATGTTTGTACCTTCAACCCCCATAAATTACTATAAGAAGGAATAATGAGGTTCGAGATTGGGCTGGAATTATTCAAGAATCCATCAATGTGCTGAGCCGAGTATTTCGTGAGGTTATATACCCTAAGAGACATGAAGCTTACTACTGATAATGCTGACATGATTATTCATTGTGGTGAAATTATTGATTTGATAAATGAGGCAAAGTATTTCCTAGTATGCACTGATAATGTAGGGACCATGTACATGATTTTAAGATGCAAAAGAAGTGAGCCATTTTAGACATGTGATATATGAGAGGCATGATCGGGAGGACAAAGACATTAGAGTCAGTTATTCTTGGAAGACTATGAGTCATGAAAAAGGACAACAACAATTGTTTCATTCCATATGTGCCTTGTTCAACAACAGTAGGCCTCAAAGAGAAATAGCCAAGTACGTGACACCAGTCATCTCATGAAATGTGGGGAAAATTAGTTTAACTCTAAATGAGAATATTCTAGCACCGTGAATATGATATAGGTTTCAAAATACATGAAGTTGGATTACGTTCTTAATAATATTTGACACAAAGACACAAACCCCTGAGGTTGAAAAAGAAGTCGACACTTACGAGATTACTATCATTCATGCAGCTTAACCCTTTCCGATAGTTGATCCTATATGAGAGAACTAGAGCTGCGACAAACTTGTCTTTCAAATCAATATGCTCATGATATGTGCCAAAATATGAAAGCATCTAATTTCAACCTTTCACGAGTGAAACAACATAACTAGGACATCTTAATATTGGGATGAAATCATGTATTTGTTAGAGATAATAATCATTTTGCTATGTGCTAGACCTGTTTCTGCCACAATAACTCTAAAGCCGTAATATCAGGCCACTTCATGGGAAACTACAATACTAGCAACAAAGTGAGCTATCTACTGTGTGACAATTTAGGTGGACATGAAAGCCATATTGAGATGGGAAAATAAAAAGATCTTCCTGTGACAAACTTATGATAAATCTCGAATTTCTCAGAAAATTTATGCGGACAAGTGACCCCTTTCAATTAACATGTACACATATGATAGGTGTTGGGATATGCTCTCATGTTACTAGACCATGAAAATACTTCATGATAATAATCACAAAGGAGTAAAGTAACTGTTCAAACCGTATGAGTCGCATACACCGGAGAGAGAAAGAGTGACTTAAGAAGGATCTCAACACTAGGCTGCCTTACATTGGATTTGATATCGTATAGGTAAACTTTACGATGGTGCATGCATAGGCACAAGTGAGCAGATGTTATTCTTTCGAATCAAAAGATTCTATAAGAAATTCACCAGGAATAGTCCCTAGTTGATAATTTAGGAAAGCAAGTGGGAAATATTAATCCTAGAGTTATACTCAATTCAAGGACATAATTATAGAACTTAATTCCACAAGAGGATGTAAATAAGACAATTGTGATCAAGAGTCTTTACGAATACTATATCTCGTTCAATGATTAGGTATATGCAATGTTTTATGATTCAGCTTTTTGGTTAAGACCATGTTCTTGAAGGATCTTCAATATGGATGTAGATATAGAACAAGGAAAACTTTTGCGTTGTTCATAATAATGTACTAAGGAGTGACTTACTTGAGGACTTTAGGTTGACATGGCAATAACTTAATTGATGCCCCTCGACTCTACATCCCTAACATACATTGGTACCATACTGACATACCACATGATCTGGTGGTGCAGTGACATTAATAGGAACAAGGTTACTCCCCTAGCAACAAGTAATACCGATCCCTCTATGGCTCAATACATTCTCCTAATTAACTTTTGTGCAATCTCCCTCAGATCCAATGGTGGGGTCATTCCCTCCTTACTGCTTCAAACTCGTGGATTACTCGTTTTCAGAATAAGACATAACGAGGAATATATCTCCCTATCTTTAGCTCTATGGCACGATCTGGGGTATCAAAGAAGGGTGGCATTCCTAAATATCCGAGTAGCCTCCTCATTATAGATGTGGTCGACAACACACCGATAAGAAGGACTCTACTAGACACGGCTCCGAGACATCCTAGGACAGTTTAAAACCTTAGGTTCTGATACCAAGTTTGTCACGCCCCAAATTTGGGGAGCGCGACCGGCGCTCAACCGAGTCATTCCAGTCGAGCAAGCCTATAAGTTTCCTTCTACCCACACTCATCCATGAATAAAGAGGAGATGTACTCCATTAATCAAACATTAATAAGATTTCATTAGCAACATCCATTTCATTACCATTAGCAACTTCATTCATAATTTCCAAAATATTACATGTTCAATAGATATAATGAAAAACATGTCTGCCAAATACCATCATTTCTAGTTTTGACTCCCCACATCAACCACCACCCACAACCTGTCTAAGGATCCTCTAAGTACAATTGAAGAGTAACATGGACATGCCGGCAACAAGGCTTCGGCTATACCTCAAAATACAAAGTACATGAGAAACAAAAGATACAGGACCCCGAGATAAAGTGGAGCTCACCAAGTCAGCTGAAAAGAGTATACCCCTATCATCGATTGTTGTTTCCTATTATGGAACCACCTGTATCAATTAAAGATATAACGCCCCCGGTAAAAGGGACATTAGTGACGTCGAATAGCACTAGTATGTATAGCTAAAAGTCTCTCAATAGAATGAATGGTAATACAGGGGTAACAATCAAGAATGCAATATGAGCTTCAAATAACACTAAAACATCAAGTTAAGGATCACATAAATTTTCAAGTCAATTTCCATGTTATTAGGATGGGTGATCTTTAGTGCCAATATACCACAATCCACATTAACACCATGTTCTTACACGGAGTCCGATCTCGACCCGATCGGCTAGGTCATCTCGTTTAAGACATCAACCATATCCATAATTTTAATCACAATTTCTAGCACAGTTACCACCATGTGTACGACATGGCATCTGATCGCGGCCCGACCGGCTAGGCCATCTCATAAGAGACATCAACCACTATAACGATCCTAACCTCGAACTCGGTCGTGATAGCGCCTCTCGTGAAGACAAGGCCAGCCAATCAAACCCAATTCGTCTTTTTAAATCAGTTAAACAATATAAAAGCAGTCCAAACATGATTTAATGATAATAAGTAGCTGAAATACAACCCGACACAGCCCTAACCTGGATGTCACAAGTCACAAGCATCTACTAAGGTATGATTACAACTGACAGTACAAAGTGTACAATTATGGACTAATGAAATGAAGAGAGAGAAAAACAGTGCTGCGAACACCGACAACTACCTTGCTAAACTCTGATCACTCTGCCTCCGATCATCCAAAACATACCTGAATCTGCACACAAGGTGCAAGGAGTAATGTGAGTACTCCGACCCAGTGAGTAATAATAAAAAATAAAGACTGAAGGCAATAAATCATGTAAAACATATCAAGATGTTGTATAGAAGCAATCCAAAACCAGTAAAAAAGCAGTGAAGCAGTAAAAATCTCTTAAAATATTTTAGCTCAATTTAAACTTCTTTGAAAATGGCTTTTTCAATGGTTCCACAAATGAATGCAAAAATAGTTAGTGTAGAGAAGCACAGACATTTGCCCCTCGGGCACAAATCCCATAGTTTAACAGGTAAAATGACAAGTAAATATGAAAGATAAAAAATAAAGGTTCACCGCCTCCGGCCCAATGTCAACAACTCCGCCCCTCGGACAATATCTCAGAACAATACCAGCCCCTCGGGCAATCACATGGAACGGCACCAGCCCCTCAGGCAATCACATAGAACAATACCAGCCCCTCGGGCTATCACATAGAACAATATCAGCCCCTCGGGCTATATCTCACATCCAATGGGTACCCGCGCTCACTGGGGGTGTACAGACTCCGGGAGGGGCCTCTTACGACCCAAGCGCAATATCAAGCCACCTTGTGGCGTATATATCTCAGGCCCTCGGCCTCATAAATAATATCCACAAGCCACCTCGTGGCATACATATCTCAGGCCCTCGGCCTCAAATCAGTATCAGTGTTTCCTCACAACTAGGCCCTTGGCCTTATTCAGTCAAAAATACTCAGAAGCCCCTCGGGCATTAGTAAAACAGTATTTCTCTGCCCAAAACATCATTTAAAATATCATTTAAGTCTCAAAATGGTGTAAAAATGACTGAGTAGTAAAATAGTGGAAAATAGCATGACTGAGTTCAATCAATAAGTCAAAACAGTGAGGAAATAGTAATAAAAATCCCCGAAGGGTTCAAATAGTTGGCACGAAGCCCAAATATGGCAATCAGCTCAAATCATGATGATAACATATAAGTTTCAATCGAATGCGCGGTAAAATCAGCAATCGGGACGGACCAAGTCACAATCCCCTATAGTACACGACCCCACGCTCGTTATCAAGCATGTGCCTCACCTCAATATAGCACTACGATGTGCAATCTGGGGTTTAAAACCCTCAGAATATCATTTACAATCATTACTCACCTCGAACCGGCTAAATCTCTAGCTCACGAAGCCTTTGCCCCTCAAATCGGCCTCCATGCGAGTCGAATCTATCCAAAATCAGAACGAATACATCACAATATGCTAAGGGAACAAAGCCCAAGCGAGAACAACCAACAAAGGGCACAATTTCAGAAATTACCAAAACCTGAGTTCCGGGCCCACGTATCGGAATCGAGTAAAATTTACATTTTTAGAGTCTTCATACCCTCACGAGTTTAACCATACGAAAATTATCCAATTCTGATACCATTTGGTCCTTCATATCATCATTTTACATTTTTGCAAGATTCCACAAATTTTCTTCCCAAATTCCATCCCAAATCACGAATTAAATGATGAATTCAATGATAGATTCATGTACTCTAGCCAAATCTGAGTTAGAATCACTTACCCCGATGAAGTTCCTGAAAAACCTTTGAAAAATCGCCAAAATCCGAGCTCTCTAAGTCAAAATAACAAATAAAACCCAAAACCTCGTATTTATGGAGTACCCCACAGATTTCCACCTCCGCGTACTGCACAAAATCGACCGCGGTCCGCACAAAACTAGTGCGGTCCGCACAAAAATGACCGCGACCGCACAACTTTCCTCTACAGTGACAGGCTTTAGTATTTTGGCTATAACCTTTGCTACAAATGTCCAAATTGCAATATCTTTACCTTTCCGTAAACTAGACACGAAGGACTAAAACTTTTGTTTTTGAATCATCTCAAAATTCCTTATGGATCAAAAGATATAGGCTTCCGAAGTCGGACCAGTGAAATGTTCTTCACCGCGGACCGCACAGCACCTACCGTGGCCGCACACCATTTTGTGCGGTCTGCATAGCACATACCGCGGCCGCACTTCTTTTTGTGCGGACCGCGCGGGTCAGTTCCGAGGACTGCAATTCTTCTGGACCTGCTATAGCTATGATTTTCGGCCTAAAACATCCCGGAACCTACCCGGAACACCCGGAACTTTAAACCAATTGTACCAACACCTCCCATGACATCGTTCAAAAATTCGGAACGCTCACACAACATAAAATCACCAATTTAACATAGGATTCAAGCCTAAGCACTACAAGAACTCTTAAATTATGCTTTCGATCAAAAAGTCTATCAAATCTCGTTCGAATGACCAGAAATTTTGCACACACATCCCAAATGACAGAACGAAACTACTGCAACTCTGGGAATTCTATTCCAACCCCTATATCAAAACCTCACCTATCAACTGGAAAGTGCCGAAATCTCAATTTCGCCAATCCAAGCCTAAACCTTCCACGGACTTCCAAAATGCATTCCGATCACGCTCCTAAGTCCCAAATCATCTAACGGAGCTAACCAAATCATAAAAATTCCAATCCGAGATAATATACAAACAAGTGAAATATTGGTCAAACTTTTCAAATTTTAAGCTTTCAACTGAGATTGTTCTTCCAAATTAAATTCTAATTAACCTAAAACCCAACACCAACGATTTACATAAGTCATATTGCATCACACGGGGCAAGTCATGCTCGAGAACTTGCGAGCGAAATGCAAAAGCTCAAAACGACCGGTCGGGTCGTTACATCCTCCCCCACTTAAACATATGTTTGTCCTCGAACGTGCCCAAGGTTGTTCTAAAAGCCAATCAATCGCTGAATAACCTTACCATGCATATACCTGGTGGTGATCCCACGTCACCCTATCTCACATAGGTCCGATAACACAATATGACTGAAAGTTCACAATCCATCCTAGTCCATAAACCATAGAATGACATTTCCACTTCTAAAATCCTCAATACGATCAGAATCTCACATTTATACTGTGAATAAGCTCGAACCAGCTATAACCAACCATACCTGCAACCTCGGATGCCATTTCATGATAAACCACATAACTCAAACGTTTGTATCGATAACTTCTATTCACAACAGCTGCCCACAACAACCGAATACTAGTAGAAAACCTTTTATCAACTAAAATCTCATTCCAACACTTTCATATATTGCCAATGATAAGTGAAACACACAGTAAGCCACAACCATTTCTCAGATCAACCATTCATGAAGCCACTTCTTCCTTTGCAAATACTACAACAAATTTCTTAACCGAAGCTCGATATTATCCTTCCAACATGTTGAAATCGAATCTGTTCGTATTCATTAATGATCCCAACAATCTCCTCTAATCCAACACACCACTCTGGTGACATGACACATCAATATAGGCCTAAGCCACAACTTGCACGGTACAGGTACTAATACGCAACAGTCCGAACATACTCAAATCATGAAAATGACTCAAATGAAAGAGCTGTACCTCAAGCTCAACGGTACCACCACAACACAAGGCTGAGAACCCGTCTCACATCATAGGAACAAAACACACGAATCTAACCCGCAATGTCATACCTCCACATAACTTCGCTGCGATGTGCGATCCTATCCAACATTGCTCCACATGAACCACCTTAAGTCACTATGCTCGATATCGACAACCACGCATAATTCGATGTCTGGAACCAAAGCAAATCATCATACCCATGGTGAAGCAAATAACATATACCACAATAACCCGAAAGGACGTAACCGATACACCATTCACCGAGCAATACCCAATCACTCTTCCCGCTCGACTTCCACTATAAACCCCAATAGAAACGCACAATATGTGCCCATAACCAACAAATCATAACATCTCGCAACATAGAAAGGTAACTCATGGATCTCCCCAGATTACTAATAAGCTCAATAACAATCGAATCAACACACCCTTCAATAGTACAATTCAGAGCCAACCAAGCCGGCTCAAATTAGAACATGCATCCACATTGGCCTACCAACGAACTCCTTATCACAAAAATCCTAGAGCTGCTCTTCAACTCTTTTAACTCTGTTGGTGCCATACGATATGGTGCCCGACATCAAATCAATATTGAAATCAATAACCTTGCACGATGACATGCCCGGCCATAAGAAACATATCCGAAACGTCCCTTACCACCGGAAATAAATCAATGGTAGGAGCCTCTGCACTGACATCTATCACGAAAACCCAACTAAGAAAAACAATCCTTCCCAGCCGTCCGCTGGGTCTTCGAAATATAAACCCACTCTACTAGGACATAATCCGTCGAACCTCACCACTCAATCTGTGGCATTCCCGGCATAGCCACTAGTGTCGCCTTAGCGCAATAGTCCAGAATGACACAACATGGAGACAACCAGTCTGAACCTAATATCACATCCAAATCTAACATACCAAGCAACAAAAGATCCGCCCGGGTCTCCAAACCCCGATAGTCACTAAATAGTGTCAATACCCACGACTCACAACCACAACATAGCCTGAATATGAGAACTTCCCATCTCCAACTCCATATGGCCCATGAATCAACATATCTGGTCCCAATTCCGTCGTCTGAATACATACCACACCTCAAACACCCAATCATTCCACGAGAGAAAATCTAGAATTCCTCTATGCCACCAAGCAAACTCAAATATTAGTAGTCGATCTAACAAGAAAATGCCGCAATACTACCGAAGTATCATCAACTTAATCACATTGCCCTTTCTGAAACATATGCCCTCGTCAAATCACCCCAAATTAGCAATACCATTTCCTTAATCATCTGAAGACCCTTTCTTTAATTATCTGAAGCTCGTTCCTTTAATTATCTGAAACTGCTCATGCTACCTAAGAATTTTATGACCTTCCTTTCAGAACCGAACCGAAACCTCACACACGCAATTCTCAATCATTTACAACATACCGCATAACCCATACCATTCTAGGATAACCATGAGAACTTCATATCCCTTCCGAACCGCAAGCCACTATACATTCCACTATCTAAGGACTTTCCATTGATCCCATCTAGCAAATAACCACTATACATCCCATGCTCCTCATGCCCATAGAAAATATACATCTCCAACCAAGGTAGAAACCATCAAGAACTCTCCGAGTTCCCCTTGCACAAACCAGACCTGCCAGGACTGAATCCTTCTAACTTGACCAAGCTACGCAAGCCATCAAAACTTAAGAGCATTGCCGCGAAATACCTGTAGGAACTCATTACCCCATACACACATAACGAACTAATCATATCCTTACCATATTGATCCAGCCTACTACCCAGCTATCCCATTTATTTGAGTTTCCTTTTGATTTACCTTCAACTTGATATCCCCTCTTGCTGTAGCATCACAATTCCTCAACCCAAACTTACCACACGGGACCCAAGCATAAAGCCACACCGTCTGAGACCCATAAGACACTGAATACTCTCTTATCTATTCCCAAAGGCACCACATTCAAAATACTTTACTCTGAGGAAACTTCCTGCAAATCTAAATTCATTACCTTTACCTTCCTGATACTGTATAGGATCCCATAATTGATATATAAGTGACACAAGTCTTGTCACCCTCTAATGCAAACCTCAATTTCTAGCCCAATTATACACTTGAAAGTCTCCAATTATTACTTGAATGTCTTGAACCCATTAGAACTATTCCCAAGAGCCATCCACTCTACTCAAACCGCAATTAGCCTGATCAAACGAACTGTCAACCCGTGCCTCACTAGCACTCTGACACCGCAGAATGTAACCTTATTCAAGTACTACCAAGAAACTTCCTGCTCTATGCACTGAGCATCCTTTACCAACAACAACTCAAGACAATCTATGACTCTCACACACCTATGAAGCATAATATAATCTTCGTCAAAATGTTCCTTTACTCGAGCCATCCTTGGTCTCAATTTCTGCAAGCCACAACTGATTCACCAGCACGCCTCAAACTGGAACCAACATAGCACCTAACCGTGCAATTGCCTAATCAATAGCAGACTCCCCCACTTGGCTCGAAGTCAGAGATCAACACACACTAAATAACTCATAACGATTATGCTCTATTGATGCCATGATACCATAATGGATTAAAATCAAATCTTTTATAAGCTCGTGAAACACATACCATCTGGTACCTTGAGTCTTCTGCAAATCTTGCATTCATCTTTGCAACAGTCAAGCCCACTCTCTAAGTGACCCAATTTAAATTGCAACACATATCCTTCACTCGAAAATGAGATTTTCTAACAGACACATAAGGATCATACAACCTAAGAACATTTCGTAGGAGACAACCCACCTGCTTTGCCTCTAACTAACATTTCTGTATACCTTCCACTGTAATAAACAGTAAGCAGTCACTTAGTCTTCCTGAGTCTGAACTCATAACGCATCATGAAATTTACTTCACTCACAACTAGGAAACATGAAAAGATCCTTCACACGCCCATAACTCGGGGTTATACATCGAATCAAGATGGAATTCAAGCACATAATAGTTCTTCTATCCTATAGCAGACCTTCTCGTCGCTTCCAAATCATGTGGATATATCTCGCAGTACCAACATACTCATCACATAGTTATCCAGCCATCACTTCCACTAATAGGGACAATACCGAACATATACGTTCAAAAATACTTGCTCACACAATCAGTACCTTGGTGCTCAAGCCATAGGCAAAGTTCCGGCCTCAAGTCCTCCAAACCGACCCAACATCAATTCACAGAGATCACATCTCGCCCCTCGATCAGGGAATCACAAGCCATCGATGCACATCTGATACTGAGCGCTCATCGCGCATACAAACGCGTGGAAGGAATTCAAAGAGTTACATTTCAAGCTGAATCAAGGACGCACGATAAGAATTCAAGAATGTGAAGTTTTCCTAAAGGTTCTGCAGCCTCTCAAGGATAAATACAGATGTCTCCGTACCGATCTGCGAGACTCTACTAAACCTACTTATGACTCGTGAGACCTATGTAACCTAGGCTCTGATACTAACTTGTTACGATCCTAACCTTGAACCCGGTCGTGATGGAGCCTCTCATGAAGACAATGCTAGCTAATCAAACCCAATTCGCCTTTTTAAAATAGTTAAACAATATAAAAGCAGTCCAAACATGATTTAATGATAATAAGTAGCTGAAATACAACCCGACACAGCCCTAACCGGGATGTCACAAGTCACGAGCATCTACTAGGGTATGATTACAACTGACAATACAAGTGTACAATTACGGACTAATGAAATGAAGAGAGAGAGAAGCGGTGCTGCAAACGCCAGTAGCTACCTTGCTAAACTCTGATGACTCTGCCTCCGATCAGCCAAAACATACCTGAATCTGCACACAAGGTGCAGGGAGTAATGTGAGTACTCCGACTCAGTGAGTAATAATAATAAATAAAGACTGAAGGCAAGAAATCACGTAAAACATATCAAGATGCTGTATAGAAGCAATCCAAAACTAGTAAGAAAGCAGTGAAGCTATAAAAATCTCTTAAAATATCTTAGCTCAGTTTAAACTTCTTTGAAAATGGCTTTTTCAACGTTTACGAAAATGAATGCAAAAATAGTTAGTATAGAGAAGCACAGAAATTTGCCCCTTGGGCACAAATACCATAGTTTAACAGGTAAAATGACAAGTAAATATAAAAGTTAAACAATAAAGGTTCGCCCCTCGGGCACAATGTCAATAACTCCGCCCCTCAGGCAATATCTCAAAATAATACCAGCCCCTTGGAAAATCACATAGAACGGTACCAGCCCCTCGGACAATAACATAGAACAATACCAACCCCTCGGGCTATCACATAAAACAATATCAACCTCTCGGGCTATATCTCACAACACAATGGGTACCCGCGCTCACTGGGGGTGTACAGACTCCGGGAAGGGCCCCTTACGGCCCAAGCGCAATATCAAGTCATCTCGTGGCATCAAATCTAGGCCCTCGGCCTCATATCAATCAAGCCACCTCATGGAGTATATATCTCAGGCCCTCGGCCTCATAAATAATATCCACAAGCCACCTCGTGGCGTACATATCTCAGGCCCTCGGCCTCAAATCAGTATCAGTGTTTCCTCACAACTAGGCCCTTGGCCTTATTCAGTCAAAAATACTCAGAAGCCCCTCGGGCATTAGTAAAACAGTATTTCTCAGCCCAAAACATCATTTAAAATATCATTTAAGTCTCAAAACGGAGTAAAAATGGCTGAGTAGTAAAATATTAGAAAATAACATGACTGAGTTCAATTAATAAGTCAAAATAATGAGTTAATAGTAATAAAAATCCCCGAAGGGTTCAAATAGTTTGCACAAAGCCCAAATATGACAATCAGCCCAAATCATGATGATAACATATAAGTTTCAGTCAAATGCGCGGTAAAATCATCAATCGGGATGGACCAAGTCACAATCACTAATAGTACACGACCCCACGCTCGTCATCAAGCGTGTGCCTCACCTCAATATAGCACTATGATGTGCAATCCGAGGTTTCAAACCATCAGAATATCATTTACAATCAATTCTCACCTCGAACCAGCTAAATCTCTAGCTCGCGACGCCTTTTCCCCTCAAATCGGCCTCCACGCACATTGAATCTATCTAAAATCAGAAGAATACGTCACAATATGCTAAGGGAACAAAGCCCAAGCGAGAATAATCAACAAAGGGCACGATTCCCGAAATTACCAAAATTCGAGCCCCAGGCCCACGTATCGGAATCGGGTAAAATTTATATTTTCAGAATCCTCATACCCTCACGAGTCTAACCATACAAAAATTATCCAATTCCGATACCATTTGGTCTTTCAAATCATCATTTTACATTTTTGGAAGATTCCACAAATTTTCTTCCCAAATTCCATCCCAAATCACGAATTAAATGATGAATTCAATGATAGATTCATGTACTCTAGCCAAATCTGAGTTAGAATCACTTACCCCGATGAAGTTCCTGAAAAACCTTCGAAATATTACCAAAATCCGATCTCTCTAGGTCAAATTATCAAATAAAACCCAAACCCTCATATTTATAGAGTATCCCACAGATTTCCACCTCCGCGGACTACACAAAATCGACCGCGGTCCGCACAAAAACGACCGCGACCGCACAACTTTCCTCTACAGTGACAGACTTTAGTATTTTGGCCTTATCTTTTGCTACAGATGTACAAATGGCGATATCTTTACTTTTCTGGAAACTAGACAAGAAGGGCTACAATTTTTGTTTATGAATCATCTCAAAATTCCTTGTAGATCAAAATATATGAGTTTCCGAAGTAGGACCAGTGAAAAGTTCCCCACCGCGGCTGCAACATTTTGTGTGGTCCGCTTAGCACCTACCGTGGCCGCACTTCATTTTGTGCGGTCCGCACAACACATACCGCATGTGAGTTCCGAGGACTGCAACCCTTTTGGACCTGCTACAACTATGATTTTCAGCCTAAAACATCCCGGAACCTACTCGGAACTCCCGAAACTTCAAACCAATTGTACCAACACCTCCCATGACATCATTCAAAACTTCGGAACGCTCACACAACATCAAATCACCAATTTAACATAGGATTCAAGCCTAAGAACTTCAAGAACTCTTAAATTATGCTTTCGGTCAAAAAGTCTATCTAATCTCGTTCGGATGACCTAAAATTTTGCACATACATCCCAAATGATACAACGAAACTACTGCAACTCTCGGAATTCCATTCCGACCTCTATATCAAAATCTCACCTATCAACCAGAAAGCGTCGAAATCTTAATTTCGCCAATTCAAGCCTAAACCTTCCACGGACTTCCAAAATGCATTCTGATCACGATCCTAAGTCCCAAATCATCTAACGGAGCTAACCAAATCATAAAAATTCCAATCCAAGATCATATACAAACAAGTCAAATATTGGTCAAACCTGTCAAATTTTAAGCTTTCAACTGAGACTGCTCTTCCAAATTAAATTCTGATTAACCTAAGACCCAACATCAACGATTTACATAAGTCATATTGCATCACACGGGGCATGTCATGCCTGAAAACTAGCGAGCAAAATACAAAATCTCAAAACGACCGGTCTCGTTACAACCACATCCACAATTTCAATTACCATTTCCAGCACAGTTACCACCATGTGTATAGTATGGCATCCGATCAGGGCCTGATCGGCTAGGCCATCTCATAAGTTACATCAATCATAGTTTCATTTCCAATTAAAATTTCCAATAGAGTTACCACCATGTGTATGGCATGGCTTCCGACCACGGCCTAATCGGCTAGGCCATCTCATTTGAGACATCATCCTTTCAATCAACCATCTTACTTCATGTTTCTTTCCCATTTTTTCAATACATTGGCACGAGTGGGCTCATTTATAAAGTCATTCTTAGCACTTGGCCGAATTTCACAATTCCAGTTTCCCTTTTTACATTCAAAGTTATTATCATCACCAACAATACTAAGGCCTATCATTTAAGGCATTAGTACACATATGAGCAATTTGGGAAATCCTAAGCACATAGAGGTTTTTCATACACTTTGGCATAACAACCTTAATTCATCTTAACTTGAAGTCTTGATATTTTTTAACACACATTACAAATTTTGATCACATCTTCAAATGGCAAAATGACATGATAAAGCATTAGAATAAATATCAAACAGGTTCTCTTCAGCATAAACACATTCAGAATAGCCAATTCTATGATGATCAATTTGAGACTTACACGAATTACATGACACCGGGGGATTCGATTCTAAGAAGAATGGTTTAGCCAACATACCTCAAATTCATTTATAATGGGAACTTTAAACATAAAACGGTTCTTCCCAAGGAATGGGGCATACCAAAAATCAATAGACACTCACATCAAAATCATAGACAAATACTACACCATTTGGTCTTGCAATACTCCATCCCAGAAATGGCAATGTACAATTTAAACACATGAGTATGTAAGATCTCGAATCTAACCAGTTATACTTATAAAGCAAATCATTAGTTGTGAATAGCCAGTTATGGGTATGAATTGAGTACAAAAACTTTGTAGGCAATTCCATCTTCGAAATCATTTTAAACAGTTGAGTCGAGGCTCATTTCATATTCTTCATCACATTCCCTCATCTCATAGATACTACTAGCCATGATCATAACTTAAATTCTTGGCATGTTGGCCACACCCTATATGCCCAATTCACTTATTTCATTTTCAAGCATCTTTATAGATTATCAACCAAGACATTTTCAATCCAGACTTTAGGTACACGTAGGAGTAATTATGAGTCTTAAACATATCGAGTTTTTTTTACACAAGTTGGCACACTAGCTTTCATTTGAAACACAGATCAAGCTATAAAATTTTAATACGCAACCCATACTTTGAATATATATCTTTGGTCATAAGGCTCATTTTGGAATAATCAAATTTATAGGTAATATCCCGGAATGTAGAAATTAGAAATTTTGAGCCAACTATACTTGAACTTATGGAAACATTTATGGAATTCAATTCTAAAAGAGAAAGTTTAGCCAACATACCTTGTTTGAGCTTTCCTTAAGTTACTACAACGCACCAACACTTATAGTAATAACAATCTATAGGAAGATAGCAAAAATTGGTTAATATTTAGAAGGACTCCCATGATGTAAATATTTTAGGAATTTTTTCAAACACCTATCATGAAAAATAGATTACAAGGATCTAAAATGGTGATCCCTTCCTCCCTCAACAGATTTCAACGAGAAACTACCCACAAGGGTTCATTAATCCCACATACTATAACTTAGTGTCACATGCATGGCCTATTCTGAAACCTCACAATATATTTGAACTCTTAACCTCTTGCATAAAAGCATAGGAGTAGGACTTACCCAGATAGATCTAGTGGCTAACTCCCTTGATTCTTGAAGATATAAGCAAGATTGGATTATTGGAATGCTAGGTTTCTCCCTTCTCTCTCTAAATTGCTCTTACCTCTCTCTAAAAACAACAGGGAAATGTCCCAAAATAATCCCCAAAGGTTATTTATCAAAATAGGGTCGGGTTATGAAAATAGGAAAATGAAGCCTCCGAAATCATGTCTGCGATCACAGAATGGACCACAGAACGGCCATGCATGTCGCAAAATGGATTATGAAACTGGTGCTCAGAAGTTGTCTGGACTGGGCAGGTCTGTAACCATTTTGCGGTTCGCAGACCATTTTTGCGGTTCGCAGAATGATTATGTGGTCACAGATTTGGTCGCAGAATCGGATTTTGCTAGCTTTTGGTAATTTAGTCATAACTTTTTGTAGGAGTGTCCAAATGACGAACAGTTTGAAGCGTTAGAAACTAGACTCAAAGATATTTCATTTGATATTTTGTGGACTATATATATATGTGTGTGTGTGTGTGTGTATGTGTATAGATATGCTCGTCCAAAATTTGGTCTCGTGCGTACTCATTTGAAATTTTAGTCTATTATGTAATTTTCCAACTTGACTTAGACTTAGGCCTCTCCTTAGACCTCACATCACTTATAATATGCCTCATACAATTATTACCATATCCAAACTGATATCCATCATATTAATAGTCCTCGTTTGTACACAAAATAAGATAATTATCCTACCTTGGCACCATGAAATCTTAAATTACTTAGCGAAATTTTCCGGGGACTTACACTATGTCTCTGTCCACTACTTCAAATAATGTGGTCTTTGTGACTCTTTCAGTATTCATAGGCAGCAAGATCTCCCCCCGACCCCCCGAGTCATCACACTTGCTAAGTTGAATTCGGCGAGAAGTTTTGTTGTCGAAATGATGCTTCCGGTTAGCTTTGCTTGTTCCAGCATTCCCCATTAAATGATGTTGGCTGAATTTCCTAGGTCAACTAAAATACGTTTAATTTTGAAATCTATAATGTTAAGAAAAACTACCAGGGCATCATTGTGCGGCAGGAAAAGTCCATCAGTATCTTCTTTCGTGAAGGTGATGTTGTCTTTGGCGACTTCTCGAAGTCTTTTATTGTGAGTCACTAATACATTTGTCTTCTTGGCTGCAGAGAAAGTTACATTGTTGATCTCGTTCCACCCCCACCTCCCACCCCCGAAAATCATGTTGATAGTTAGTTGAGGAGGGTCTTTCCCTATCTTCGAGGGTTCTATGTTGTCTCGGTTGTGACCTTAATTGTTCTTGGCCGGTTCGCTTAAGAATTCCTAGAGATGGCCGTTCTTCAACAGTGTTGCCACCTCCTCGCGTAGATATCGGTAGTTCCAAGTTCGGTGGTCATTAGTCCCATGATATTTGTACAATAAATTAGGATCTCTCTAGCTGGGATCGGATCTCATTAGCCTCGGGAACTGTTCTTTCTTGATACTTCTCATTGTTGATACCAGCTCTACTACGATGATATTAAAATTATACTCTAACGGCCTGGGATAAGTGGAATCCTGGGAACCCGATACCTCTTTCATCTATAACGACATATTTTTTCAACCGCGGTCAGTTCTTGTATTGGGGGCATACCTATCTGATGACTGGAACCCTTTGTTTCCATGCCTTTGTTCCTCTCATAGGGGAAAAATCGGCCCGTAAAAGATCATCGATGCATATCAAAATCATCTTTTGATTTATCCCTATTCTTTTCTCTATACCCACCCTTAGTTAATGCTGGGAACTCGAGCTGATCATCTTCTATCCTTATCTTTGATTCATAATGGTTATGGACATCCGCCCATGTGGTTGCCTGGAACTCGAATGGGCATTATTTCAGCTTACGGGAGGCATCTAAGCTCCTCGATTTCAACCTCTTAGTAAATGCCTCAGCTATCCATTTATCTGGCATGACCGGTAACAGCATCCTTTCTTTCTTGAACATGATCACAAACTCATGTAGCAACTCAGACTCTCCTTGCGAAATTTTTAATATGTCCGCCTTCCAGGCCTAGACCTTTCTGGCCCTGGCATGGGCCTTGATGAAAGAATCTACGAGCACTCAAATGAATCTGTAAGAGTGAATACCATTCTAAGGCCCCCTTCTTGAGCATTTGTTCGAATTTCTTCAACAGGACCAACTCAATCTCATGTTGGGCCAAGTCCTTTCCTTTCACTGCCATTGTATAAGTTGTGATATGATCCTGAGGGTCTAAAGTCCCATTGTGCTTCAGTATGTCTGGCATTTTGAACCATTTCGGAATCAATTTTGGTGCTGCGCTCGGTTTGAAGGGCAATTGGGTGTATTTCTTCGAGTCCATACCTTTCAACAGTGGTGGTGCGCCTGAAATTTGGTCCATTCGAGCGTGGAACTCTTTCGTGTTCCGATCTATCCACTCGTTCATTTCCCTCATGAATCTCATGAGTTCGATTTTGAAGGGATCATTGTTGTTGTCATTACCGGCTTCGCTACTGATCCACCCACGGCTCCATCGAAGCCAACCTCATCCCTCGGGGTGTTGTTATCCACTCTTTGAGTTATTTGACTTGCGGGAGCGCCGGGAGGAACAGGGCCTCTTCCATTCGCATTGTTGGAAGCGCCTAGAAATGCCTGCTTTAGTTTCGTCATGACCTAGTCTTGCCTTGAGAGATGGCCCATGATTGCCTTTTGATGCTCCCTCAAAATCCTTATTGTTTCTGCAACATGCACGTCCTCAGCGTCATCAGGAGTTGTCTCCCGCACATATCGGGGATAACACATGCCATGGACTGAAGTTGCTTCATCCTCCTCGTTGTGGGTGTTATTGATCGAATCCTCATGTTGAGGCAAATTTTCTTGGGCCTCAACGTTGTGTGCGATGTTGACATCGTTAGCTGCCATTATCTTTTCCGATTTTTGCTATAAAGCAAAGAATCAAACAAGTTAGTAATAGATACAAGGATCAATTTAATTATGCAGTTGCCTAAGCCCCACGGTGGACGCCAAACTATTTACCCATAAAATAGTACAGTTGAATTTCTTTCGTTGTTTATAAACAAGCGAACTAATTTGATCCCCAAATAATAAATAAATTAAATAAAAATATAAGACTTAGTGTTGAAATCAAAATAAATAGCAGGTACCCTTATTCCGGGAGCAAGGCTTCCGAAGATAGTGTTAAGAATAATATTAAACAAAAAATAAATTATTAAATAAATTATTATTTAGTTTGAGAGTAATGTAGGCATAAGTTTTGTCAGAGATTTCGTATGTTAAAATGATTGTTCGATTCCTTTTTTATAGCTATACCTAGGGAACAAGATCCTAGGATCAAACCCCTCTTAAATGACAATAATGGGACCCATTGATTAATGTGTAATGGCAGGCCATGAATGCCAAAATTCTCTGCAACAGCTGTATATTTAATACTGAATAATATTTTTCATTACATGCCATCCGATGACAAACATTTGTTTGACTCTGTTGATTGCGTTCCCTTCGGGATCTACCCGACACCAACCGAAGTTATTGTCCTCTGTCTTGAATCTCACTCGCTTCATCTTCCATCTGCCTCAAGTTCCATGTGTCATGTAATTATTCGAATATTTAACATAAACCAATTTTATCCTATACAGGTTCATCTATTATATTAAATTGTTAAGAATGAAAATATCACTTAGTTATCATGTAAGAACATAAGATTGTTGTTCAAAACAGTCTCAACCCTTTAGAGATCGCCTCTGACTCTACTGAGGTAAATAGAATGACACATGATAAAATTTTAGATCGTGGAACCTACACATAATTATTATATTTTTATTAGATAAACTAGTATATTTGCCCGCGCTTCGCGCGGTCTTAAAATCATATATGAGAAATTTTTATGGCTAAATATGCAAAAACAACTCACATACAGTATGTAAACATGAATAAGAAAACAGAAGAACAAAAGAATAACGAAAGAAAACAAATATTAATTTAAAAATTTTGGAGGATGAAAACTTAGAGCGTTCCCTTTTTTCTTCTCCCTTCAAGGCATTCCCGATATTTTGTATTTTAGTATTTTTTGTTCCTTTAATTTCTCTCTTTCGTTACATCGATTCCACTTTCAACCAGATAAATAACTCATTTATTTCTCCTCATTATTATCTGTCAAATTTCAAAAATTGTATTCTTTCTCTTGTCAGCTATTCTTACCATTTTTAAATATTCACCACCCTTATATGTATTAACTCCTTTAGTTCTTTTTCTTTTTTTCTTTTTTCAATAACTTCTATTTATCTGTCCTCCCATGGTCCCATTAATTAATCAGATAATTCTATTTATTTTTTGTTTATATATTCAAAAGAGGGGACTGCAGTGCCATGTCATCTCTCATGAGGCCAAAACTATATAAATACATAAGATGTATAAGATTGTTTATACAACCAAAATATAGCTAACTGATTTAGAACATCATATTTTCAACGTAGGATAAATACGAATCAAATATTCTTTTATGAATCTATCATTTCTTAATGATACTTTCAATATCTCTTTGACTGAAAAATTGTGAGGAAATTTTTCTGTTTAATTATGGAACAACATATTTAAATTAGCATATTTGAACTAAAGACAAATTATAAAAACTGATTTAACGGTAAAAGGAAATGGAATGGCGTTAATCCCTCACTTTAATATAGAAGCAATTCTTCAGTCGTTATACTTTCATCTTGACTCATTTTAATTCTAGTGTATCTTAAATTTTGAAACAATAAAAGAAAAGGGAGCAAACATATTAAAAAAATAAACGTTATTTTAAAGTTCATATATAGAATTTTTTTTACCTAAGGTAACATACCTTATAATTTTTAAGCGGACACGATAGCGATGATTCATTCAGAATTAGCAAGATTTGCAAAACATAAATCATGGATGACAATTACATGGATAATAAACCATTGAAAAGGGAAAATTCTTAACTTACTCATAATTCAAAAAATAAATGTAAAAGGAAAATGAATTGAGCGAAAAGGGAAAACAATAATTAATGTATATCCTATAATGATGACAAAACGAAACATCCCAATTCTTTTCCAACTCTTCCCATCTTTTTTCTTTTCTTTATGCTCTTCGTTAATTTCTCTGCAAATTCATCCTCTCTCTCACTCTCTCCTCTCAAATTTAATCAATCCTAAATTTTTAATTTTCTCCTTATGATCACATCCATTGTGCTCCGGGGAACCAACTCTACTTCATTCTTCTTTCTCTTCCACTATCTTCATAAGGCACCGTCTTTATATTCTCGCTCGTATGGTCGAAAGTCTTCATTTGTCTCGACTCTTATACACACACATATAACTCTTCTTAAAGATCTAAGTTTGGAGATGGAAGTAAACATGACTAATTTTGGAGCGAGTAAAATTATACATCAAGATTTGAATCTTGCAAGTATGTTGGAATATGTGCTTATATAAGTCCAGAAAAGTTTCTTGACATGTATGTTTAGAGGTTATGAATATGAAAGGCATGGAAGTAATTGAGATTATTAAAAATGTAGGTTATGAAGATAAAGAGGTGTTAGTTATGAAGATAATTTTTTTAATGTAAAATAAATTAAATAAATGATGAAAAATTTCAAAAAAGGAGAAAAAAGATAAATATATTTTTTGGCTCTTGAAAGGTGCCACCTCGCTTTCCTATTGCCCACTTTTATATTTATATATAGATTTTGAAGTTTCTTGTAGGAATGATAAAAGAAAGGTCATTGAGTAGAAGAAGAAGATTGAAACGTCAAAAGCAACACAAGAGGATTGTGTAAAATATTATTGAAATTCCAATTTTTCTCTTTGTTTTATAATTTAGGGATATCCTTGTCTAAATATTAATTACTTACTACAAACTGGGTCTAACTTAAGTAATATTTTTAAAAAAACTGGCTGTAGGTTAAACTATGGATTTGAATGGGTTTATAGCTTAGGTATATTTTGGGCTATGATTAATGTCGAGATATGAAAGCCCAATTTGAAGTCTCGGATTAATGACTATTGACTTCTTAAGTGTCGAGTAATAAATCGGAACGCATTTTTTTCCTCTAGATACAAAATTAGGATAATATTACTCGTTTTAGTTAGGTATTTGGGTTTTCAAAAAGCAACTGGAGTTTTTTTACAGAATATTTATAAACAAATTCGGTCAAAACATATAATTTATATACAACTTGTGTATAATATTTTACTATACAGAAAACGGTTAAAATATACAACTTATATATAACTTTGTATTGTACAAAATCTAGTCATACACATACAACTTGCATATAATTAAGTTATTGTATGTATTGTGTATGTCGTTTGTACAACAGACATACAAAATACATATAATTTATTTAATTTTTCCTTTTTGAGTTTTAATCTGAAATTCAAACCAAAACCAACTTAATTATTCACCAAATTCTCGCGAAATTAAGATATAGACTCCAAAGTTGCAATCATTTGCAACAACATCCAATCCAAACAAATAACAATTTCATAATACCCATTTTAAATTCAAAACTTCAAAACTTTTTAGCGACTGTCAATGAATTTTAAGCAATGTCTTTACGTTTTTCACACCAAAAGAAGGTCCATATTTGATTTTGATTTTACATTTCTGTTTAGTTTCAATTATACAGTCTTTCATTTCTCCTTTCTTTCACTGATTGTGATGACCCAAAAAGGTCATCTTATATTTAAGAACTCGATTCTATATTTCGAGGCCTTTAAAATCTCATTTTATTCCTCCTCGATTTGTGTGCGTAGTCCGGACGTATTTCCGGAAAGCTTTTACATTGAAAGTTGATAAAAATAATAATGTTTGCCTTTAAAAGTTGATTTAGTTGACTTCGGTCAACACTTTGAGTAAACAGACTCGGACTCGTATTTTGAAAGTCTAGTGGGTCCGTATCGAAATATGCGACCTGGGCGTATGTCCGGAATCGAATTCTGAGGCCCTTAGCTCAAGTTATGAATTTTTGATGAAAATTGAAAGACTGAAAATTAAATAGTTTTAAGAATTTGGTTAATGTTTGATCTTGTTAGTATCGGGCCCGTATTTTTATTCCGGAGCCCAGTACAGGTCCAAAATGATATTTATAACTTATCTGTGAAATTTGATGAGGAACGAAATTGATTTGACGTGATTCGGACGTCCGGTTTTGAAGTTAAAAGTTTTAAAACTTTCTTGAAAATTTCATTCAATTTGGTGCTAAACTCGTAGTTCTAGATGTTATTTTGGTGATTTGATCGCACGAGCAAGTTCGTATGATATTTTAAGACTTGTGTAAATTTTTCGGTTGGAGCCCCAAGGGCTCGGGCAAGTTTCAGATAGGGTTCGGGATATTTTAAACTTGGAAAAGCTGGTATTTTTGCTGTAACAGTTGTTCTGGTGTGTCCTTCTTCGCATTCGCGAAGATACACTCGCGAACATAAAGAGTAGGCTGGTCAGGGTGAGTTTTTCTTATTCACAAACACGAAGGCTTGGTCGCGAACGCGAAGTGATGGGGACTTTACCCTTCGCGAACACGACTGGCTCATCGCGAACGCAAAGCATTTGGGGAACTGGGGGAGGGGTCAGACTTCCTTCTACGCGAATGCGAGCATGGGCTCGTGAACACGAAGGCCGGGGGGCAAAGCCTTCACAAACGTGATGAAGGTTTTGCGATCGCCTAAACTTAGCAAGGCAGCTCTTCGCGAACGCGACAGTATCCTCGCGAACGCGATGAACACTGTAGCGCAATTCATAAATAGTCCCAAATCGGAACTTAGGCCATTGTTTCAAATTTTCAAAAGCTAAACGGCCTAGAGGCGATTTCCAAAAAGCTAATTTATTCCCCAAAATGTTGGTAAGTAATTCTTAACCACCTTTTTCAATTACCCATTGCATTTCATGAATTTTCAACCAAATATCTAGTGTGTTCATGGTAAAATTGGGTATTTTTGGGTGGAAACTATGGAATTGGAAAATTATGGATTTAGACCACGAATTGGGGTCGGATTCTTAAATCAATTATATATACGGGCTCAGGGGTAAATGGATAAATGAATTTTGGTCCAAATCTCGGAGTTTGACCAAGCGGGCCCGGGGTTGGTTTTTGACTTTTTGGTGAAAAGTTTGGAAAATCTAAATTGATGCATTGTAATTGATTTCTTTAGCAATATTTGATGTTATTTAGTTAATTATGGATATATACGTGGCTTGGAGGTGGAATCTAGAGGAAAGGCGGTAATTGACAGTGAGTGGCATGTGGGTCAAGGTAACTGTCGTGTCTAACTTTGACTCGAGAAATTAGGAATCCTTGACTTATTTGCTATGTGAAAATCCATGTGAGTGGCATATAGGTGAGGTGACGAGTACCTATGTGCCACCAAAATATCTATTTTGCATGTTTCCTTCCCGTTCTTCTTATATTGCCCTTTCCCTGCCTTAACTGTTACATGCTTTACTGGTATTTCCATGCTTAATTGCTATTTGTCAGACATTGTTTTTCATTGTTGAAGGTATTAGCTACCCCATAGTTTCAATGTCTTATATTATTGGCTTAAGCTGGTTTATCGGTGTTTTATGGTATATTTTGGATTTGTTTCGCTGATTAGTATTATTTGTGTGATGTTTCATAATGTACAAGCTTTCTGATTGCTTTGGTTTGAGGCTTAAATATTGTGAAGAGTTTTGAGTTAAACTGTGAAATTTATGTACTTATTGAGTAATTGATGTTGATATGGTGGGATCAGGTTGTGTGCCACAATAGAAGGAATAAGGATGATATATTGAGGAGGAATAAGGGTGAAATGCTATTATATGGTGAGATCGGGTTGCGCGCCACAATAGGAGGAATAAGGGGGAGATATTAAGGAGAAATAAGGGTGAAATTCTATTATATGGTGGGACCGGGTTGCACGCCACAACAGGATAAATAAGGGTGGATTGATATTGAGTAACAAGGGTGAATATTCATATTGATATTGATATATGGTGTGATCGGGATGTGTCGCGCCCCCTTTTTCACTTTTTGACGGGGAAGTCCAGGTTTCGACATTCATGGGGGAACAACTCGTTTCCTTTTGGGAATTGGGTATTTTGAAGAGTCGCCACCTAACGGATTATGGTGTTTTAGGGTACCTAGAGCGATTAACTCATGAACTAGTTTGCATTACCAGAGATTAGGGTAAGGGCTCGAAATAACCTTGAGAGGAAAGTGTTAGGCACCCCTCGCGGTCCACAACGGTAGGTCCCAGCCGAACTCAAACTATGTGAATTAGTCATCTTAACAAGTAAACACATATTTACAAATAAAGGAATGTTTTCACATTCTAAATACATGTAAGATTCAAGTAATGGGAGCAAGAGAGAAGTTTAAACAACTTGTTCATGTACATGTAAAGATAAGGAAGTTTATAAAATTTAAACACATATGGAATTGGGAAAAGGAAGTCCTAGGTTTATTATCCTATAGGATCATACCCATGCAATGACCGGTAATCACTCCTCAATGAGGGGATACACGTGACATTAGCGCAGAGTCATCATATCCTTTTACTATACATTATCCTCCCCTTAGTGGTTATATAAGCGAGTTTAATTTACGACCCCTAAGTGTGCTGCTACCCATCCCTTCCTTATGGTCCTGGAGGAATTTGGGACCACTAAATATGGACAGTTCTAGACAACCTAAGTTTTTAAAAAGGTAAAAATCTAGGCAACAGGCAAATAATATGTAGGACAAGCAAATAGGGACAAACAGTTAGAAGGCTCATATTTACCTCCACATGCATATAGACAATCAAACAACACGTCTAAAGCACATTTTCTCAAAAGAAGTTCAGAAATCCTAAGAACATGATATCTAGATGAATATCAACAGAATAGAACATACAGTGTTTGTTTTTTAGGGAAGTGGCAGGACCCTAACCAGTTTGCCTACTGGTTTTATAACTTGTTAAACTTGGATAATTTCACATCTAAACAGAACAAG
Source organism: Nicotiana tabacum (assembly GCF_000715075.1). Classification (NCBI taxonomy): domain Eukaryota; kingdom Viridiplantae; phylum Streptophyta; class Magnoliopsida; order Solanales; family Solanaceae; genus Nicotiana; species Nicotiana tabacum. The sequence goes on from NC_134080.1 coordinate 158,274,847, forward strand.
TTTCACAATTATTTAACACCCTCGGGCTTTCCTAAGTGCGTACATGCAGTCACAATTATGAGAAAACATTTTTTTGAAGTCCTTTATCCTATAGGCATGCTTTCTAGTGATATTAACTAACACAACATTGAGGACTATTAAAGAAACGAGTAGGATGATTAATAAACTGATTCAGAACCTACAGGCATGATTTATGTAATTATAGCTGATTTTAGATCTTGTGGACATGATTTCTAATTAAAACTGATTTTAGATCCTATAGGCATGATTTCTAATTAAAACTGATTTTAGATACTACAGGCATGATTTCTAATTAAAACTGATTTTAGATCTTATAGGAATGGTGTCTAATCATGTAAAATAAAGCAGGCAAAATTTATTTGAACCAAAGCAAAATTCTATAGGCATATTATCTGACAAATAACATTTGAACCAAAATGAACCCTATAGGCATATTATCTAACAAAACACGTTTGGACTAAAGTAAAACCTACATGCATGCTATCTACCCAACTTTATACACAGTATACAACTACCCTCCCTTTTCACTAGTCCAACCAGTATCTGTTTACAATTAATTATTACAAACCAATGATTGAATAAAAAAACATAAATAGAATATAAATTAATCTATAGGGAGCCTGAAGTAGGCCCAAAGCAAATCCTGGTGTACCAAGCCTTCACTATTCTTAAATGCCCAAGATTGTCATGTCCAGGTGTGTCAGAATTTCCTAAGGACCTCAAGGATCCCGGGCAGTTCTCACACCCAGACTTTTCTCAAATAAAGACTGATTTTGTGTAGTGTGGAAATGCCTGCCCTGATATGCCAGAGTTCAGAGAGATCTCAGGGTACTCTAAGCAGTACACATACCTGAGGGGCAGAACTTAATGACCTAAGAATAATTGATCCTTGGAAAACAGTTTCCATACAAGGAAAGATGGGTTGGGGACACATAGAATACACCTTGGTGGAGCACATAAAAAACATGATGCATAGAGTTCTCAAGGGGGTTCTACAGAACTAATGTAAGTCATTGAAACATGAAGCAAGGATCATAGCAGAAACATGTTGAGGGCGTATAAACAACACAACTAGAGTTGCACTAGAGAGACTAGATAACTTAGCAGGAGTAAGGCAGAACAAGCAAGAACTTAAATGGACATGCTAGGCAAGTATTAACAAGTGTAGACATGCTAATCACACACTTACAAAACAAAGTTTAGGCATGCTAGATAAATAGTAGTCAGGCAAACAAGCTAGTCACATGTGGAATAAGACAGTGTAAGACATGTTAAACAAGATAGCAAATAGGTAAGTAAAGTGGATACATGCTAATTACATATTTGAATAAGGCAGTGTTTGGCATGCTAGGTGAGTAGTAATCAGAAGCAAGAATGAACTCAAGTCTGATGAACTAAGGTAGTAAATAAACACATAGGAATAGATTCTTAAAAAATTAATCAGAAAACATACCAGTTAGAGAAAGAAAACACAAGATGTAAGGTAGGTGTTGTGCAATTTCCAGCCTTGGCTTGCAGCCTGCTAGACTAACAAAGATCACAAGTAGCAGAGAAAGCAAAGAGAGTAGAGAGTTTTTTAGAGTGTAAAAGCAGTGGTTGATGAACTAATGTTCGTGTCAGAAGTTAAAATAAAGAGAGTTTATATAGTAGTTCAAGAGTAGAGCAAATAAGGTAAAGTAATCGATAATCAGTAATTAAGGGATCTCGGAATCAATCACACAAAGGTTCAGCATAGCCTTCTCCTTTAATTAAGGAAAATTAACCAACGGTAATGACAGGAACTAATTAAGGCAAGAGGTTCAATCAAACTGAGTAAAGATGTCACGACCCCGGTTCGCCCTCCGTGAACCACCGTGACGATACATAATCACTACGACTAGGTAAGCCTAATTTGCGGAAGAAAAACTAAAACTTGCGGATGTAAATAATTTAAAATAGAAATAAAGTAGTAACAGTGTTTAAATGTGTCGCTCGGCATACACCATGTTTAATTCTCAATACCAAACATAAATCCAAGACTCGGAAAGCCATGAATCACAAGCTAAGAAAAGAAATACTACATAGCTCTAACTCCGGAATTTCTAATAAATAACAAGAAAGTACAGAAGGGCTAAATACTAAAGGCAGGAATAGAAAGGGACTCCTTGGTCTGCGGATGCGACAGATGTACCTCGGAGTCTCTAAGCAGTTGCCTCCCTCAACAATAGTAGTCCTGATCAACGGTACCTAGATCTGCGCATGAAAAACATGCGTAGAAGGGGCCTGAGTACACCACAGTGGTACTCAGTAAGTGTCAAGCCTAACCTCGGTTTGGTAGTGACGAGGAAGGTCAGGGACCTACTGAGGTTAAACACAATATAATGGTTAACAATGTGGAATAAAATAGTATAAATAAGTGCAACAGTAAGAAATAACATAGAATTGACAGAACAACAACAACTAGATCACAGACAAAACAAGCCACGGAAAGAAATACAGCTCAACACAGAGATAACAACCAGGGCACCTTCTAGGATACCGTCCTGTAATCCCAATTACAACTGTCCAGTGGATCTCCTAGGATACCGTCCCGTAGTCCATCATATATATGTCCGAAGGATCTCTCGGGATCCCGTCCCGTAGTCCAACTATCAATGTGCAGGGATCTACTGGAATCCCGATCCGTAGTCCTAAATATAAATACCCAGTACTGGGGGAATCTACCGGGTGCATTCCTATAGTTTCATATAACTGTACAGGGGGATCTACCGGGAATCTAAGTAGTAGTCCCAAAGTAAATGTGCAGGGGAGTCTACCGGTAATCTAACCCGTAGTCCCAAAGTAAACAAACAAGGGGGAGCTACCGGAATCCCACATCCGTAGTCCCAAAATAAATACACAGCAGTAGTAGGAAGATAAACAGAAATAGCAAAATTCATATTAAGGCAATAAGCGATTCTGGCCTAGCATGCTGCATAGAATTCAAGTAAGGCAAGTTGAATCAAGTAAATCAATTAAGTCACTTAGACATGCTTTTCTAGGCTAACAACAAGCTTAATAGTGCAAGCAATAGAAACAAGAAAGGAAACATACTAGTAATCACTTAAAGAAAGCCAGATTTCCAACAATTAGCACAAGTACGCACTCGTCACCTCACGTACAAGGCATTTCAATTACCAACTATACCAATCCTAAGGGGAACGTCCCCCACACAAGGTTAGACAAGCCACTTACCTCGAACCGGCTCAAAACCAACCTAAAACTATGCTCTTGCCACGAGTACACAACTCCAAATGGCCGAAATCTGTTCAATTCAATTTCATAATGTAAATAACACTTCAAGCAACTGATTCTACAGTTAAATTCTAAGCTAATACGCGAAATTATGTAAAATGACCAAAACGCCCCTCGGACCCACGTCTCGGAATCGGGTGAAATTTACATTTTCAGAAGCCTCGTACTCTCACAAGTCCATACATAATAAGGACACTAAAATCGGAGTCCAAATGACCTCTCAAATCCTCATCTAAAGGCCTCTTAAACTCAAGCCCTAATTAACTATTTTTTCCAAACTTCTCACCACTAATTAGGTCTTTAATCATATGAAAATGAGTTATAAAGCCAAGGAAGTTATCTCCAAGTGATTCCCCTTTGTGTTCCACAAAAATACCTCTTAGAAGCTTCAAACCCGGATGTAAATGGTGGAAGAATGGCTCAATTTAGCAAAGGCAACTATTTATATGTCCTGCCCAGCGATTACCGCCCTTGCGGCCCTGGGACCGCATCTGTGGTCCCGCTTCTGCGGACAAAAGATCGCATCTGCGACTCTCACTAAAATGCCAGCTTCCGCATCTGCGGACCTTTAATCGTAGGAGCGGTTCCGCTTCTGCGAGCCTCACACCGCATCTGCGGTTTTTGAAGAATCGACCTAAAGCCGCTTTTTCGGCCCTTTAGTTGCTTCTGCGGCATCGTATCTGCGGTCCCCAAGCCGCAGATGCGAAAATACCAGAAGCAGCAATGCTACAGCTGCTGCAACACTTCTTCAACCTTCCCGTCAACAATCTGAAATCACCCTGAGGCCCCGGGACCTCAACCAAAAGTACCAATATTACCTAATACCTTATTCAAACTTGTACCAATCCTTAAAACACCATCGAAACCTCGGATTAATCAAGGATTTAAGCCTAAGAACTCCAAATTTCCTCAAAATACGCTTTCGATCAAAACCCAACCAAACCATCTCGGAATAACCTGAAATTTTGCACGCATATCCCAAATGACATGACGGAACTATTGAAACTCTCGAAATTCCATTATGACCCTCGGATCAAAATCTCACTATCGGACCGGAAACTTCAAAAACTCAACTTTCGGCATTTCAAGCCTAAATTAGCTACGTACCTCCAAAACATACTCCGAACATGCTCCCCACCCTGAAATCACCCAATGGAGCTAACAAAACCATCGGATTTCCATTCTGAGGTTGTCTTCACATTGTTCCGACTACGGTCAACTTTCCCACACTTAAGCTCTCATTTAGGAACTAAGTGTCGCAAAACTCTCCGAAACCCAAAGTCGAACATCCCGGCAGATCAAAATAGCAGAATTAAACTTGGGGAAAGCAGTTAATAGGGAATCGGGGCGTAAATTCTTAAGATGACCGGCCGAGTCGTCACAAAAGAAGAAAGAATCAGAGGCCTTATTAGGGAAAGGAGTTCAGATCAAACCAAAATAAAGAACTTCAAAATAAAATAGTCAAGGGTTTAATTTAAGAAAGAATCATGTAAAGAATTAGTGAATATATAGCGGTCAAATAAGGCAAGAACAACTAGTTAAGGTCATAAACATGGAAATAACCAAGAATCATACAGACAAACTTTACCGGAGCAAATCACTCAACAATTCTAGAAATAACATATCAATTTCCACAAACAAATAGGTTGAGTAAAGCTTTTAGGAACACAAAGAAATTTGACGAAAAATAATTTGAAACCCTAATTTGAAAACATTTAAAGAAGAAACTTGAAAGCATGTCAACACACAGAGATTCAAACAAACAAAAATCATAGAAGTCAAAAACTGATGTATCGTTGTGTTTAAAAATTGGTTTGTAGTAAAGAAGTAAAAGAATCCAAAAGAATATTCATGGAAGTTTGAAAATGCTTCAGATACCCAGAGGTTCAACTAACAAACAACAAGAAAACAAACCCTAATATAACAAAAATGTTCAGAAATCGATTAACCAATAAAGAAATAAGGGAGCTTTGTAGGAAAATCAGCGATGAACTCAGGATCGCTCCAGATCTACGGAGATCTGAACCGATTCAAGTCCAAACAAGGTTTCTTCAAGAAAGGAGAAAGGGTAAAAGAGAATATGGCCTTTGAATCAAGGATTTGAACCGTGAGACTTTGATAGAAATCATTCATGGACCATAGATGGACTTTAGAAGAGATTAAAATGAGATTTGGACCAGATCTCTTCGAAATCCTTCCACGAAATAACACAATCGAGCGACCAAGGGAGATAGGAGACAAGTAGAGGCCTCGTACAGCCATGGGAAGTCATAGATCGGATAGGGATAAAGGGATTAGGGCTGGTTTTGGGTGACGACGGCTAGGGTTAGGCTTAGGTCTCAAAGAGAACGGAGAAGAGAGGGTTTCAGGGCGGCTGTTTGGTTAGAATGGCCAGGTTTGGGGGGTCGTTTGGAACTAAAAAGGAAAGGGGTAATGGTGGTTGTTGACCTCTGTGATCAACGGCCAAAATTGAAAGGATTTGGGGCCGGGTTGGACATTATAGGTTTGGACTGGGTAGATTTGGGCTGGTTTAATTGAATTAGGGTTAAATATTGGGCTAAGTAACTAGGCTAAATCCAAAAATGAGAGGGTCATTTGTTAAATACCGTATTTAATTGATAAATATTTTTTTAAAATAACTAATAGAATGTAAAAAATGATTTTCATCCCTGAAAATATTTTAAAAATAATTACTTAATATTGGTAAAGCTGACTGTGACATACTGTGTTCGTCCTTTTTCCATCTATAAGGGTCAATTGTTCATAGCGGCTTCTTATCCATTATGCATCGGTGAGTTCGGCTTCCTGTATAATCCTTAAAGAATGAATCTCTACCTCGGTTGGAATGACATCTTCGGTACCATAAACCAGCATATAAGGAGTTGCTCCGGTTGATGTTCAAACTATAGTGCGGTATCCCAACAGAGCAAAAGGTAGCTTCCCATGCCATTGTTTGTGATTTTCTACCATCTTCCTTAGTATCTTCTTGATGTTTTTATTGGAGGCTTCTACGGCTCCATTCATCTGAAGTCTATAGGTTGTGGAATTCTTATGCTTGATTTTGAAAGTTTCACAAATGGCTTTTATCAGATCAATGTTGAGATTGACAGCATTATCAGTAACAATGGACTCAGGAACTCCGAATCGGCAAACAATATGATCTTTGACAAAGTCTGCGATGATTTTCTTGGTTACAGCTTTGTAAGATGCAGCCTCTACCCATTTTGTGAAGTAATGAATGTCTATCAGAATAAACTTGTGCCCGTTTGAAGTAGTGGGATCAATTGGACCAATGATATCTATTCCCCAAGCGGCGAATGGTCAAGGTGAGCTTGTTGCATTGAGCTCATTTGGTGGCACTTTTATCATATCGGTATGCACTTGGCATTGGTAGCATTTTCGGACATACTGGATGCAATCTGTCTCCATGGTCATCCAGAAATAACCGGCCCTAAGTATCTTCTTGGCCAAGATAAAACCATTCATATGCAGGTCACAGATCCCAGCATGTATGTCCTCAAGTAGTTTAGAAGCCTCTTTTGCATCGACACATCTCAGCAATCCCAAATTAGGAGTTCTTCTATACAAATTTCCTCCGCTGTGGAAGAAGTGATTGGACAATCTCTGGAGTGTGCATTTCTGAGTGTGGTTTGCATGCTCCGGATATTCTTCTTTTGCCAAATACTCCTTGATGTTATGGAACCAAGGCTTTCCACCCGTCTCTTCCTTGACATGAGCATAGTAAGCCGGTTGATTATGGATTCTCACTAGGATGGGATCAATGAAATCCTTATCTGGATGTTGTATCATGGATGACAAAGTGGCCAAAGTATCGGTAAACTCGTTCTGAATTCTAGGAACATGCCGAAACTCTATCTTCGTGAACCTTTTTCTCAATTCCTGTACATGGTGCGGATATGGAAATATCTTGCAATTCTTAGTGGCAAATTCTCCTTGTACCTGGTGCACAAGCAAATCCGAATCACCGATTACCAGCGGCTCATGAATATTTATGTCGATTGCCATGTTGAGTCCTAGTATGCAGGCTTCATATTCTGCCATGTTGTTGGTGCAGGGAAATTTAAGTTTAGCATATACCAGAAAACGTTGACCCATTTCTGATACCAAAACTGCTCCAATGCCCACTCCTTTGAAATTTGCAGCTCCGTCGAAGAACATCCTCCAACCGTCGTATGCTTTGGTAATGTCCTCTCCTACAAATGTCACCTCTTTATTAGGAAAATATGCTGTCAAGGGTTCGTATTCTCCTCCCACTGGATTTTCAGCAAGATGATCTGCCAATGCTTGTCCTTTGACTGCCTTTTGAGTTACATAGATGATATTGAACTCACTTAACAGTATCTGCCATTTGGCTAACTTCCCGGTTGGCATGGGTTTCTGAAATATGTACTTCAAAGGGTCCATCCTGGAATGAGGTATGTAGTATAGGCACAGAAGTAATGCCTCAACTTCTGGGCCATCCAGGTCAAAGCACAACAAGTGCGCTCTAGCAGAGAGTATCGTGCTTTGTAAGGTGTGAACTTCTTACTCAAGTAGTATATGGCTTGCTCCTTTCTTTCTGTCTCGACATGTTGTCCCAGAACACATCCGAAGGCTCCATCCAACACAGATAGATAGAGTAGCAAAGGTCACCCTGGTTCTGGTGGGACCAGAATGGGTGGTGTGGATAGGTACTCTTTGATTTTGTCGAAAGCTTTCTGACAATCCTCGGTCCAGCTTGTCTCGGCATCTTTCCTCAGCATCTTGAAGATAGGTTCACATATAAATGTGGACTGTGCTATGAAGCAACTGATATAGTTGAGGCATCCTAGGAAGCTCATCACGTCATTTTTGCTCCTAGGTGGCAGTAATTCCTGAATAGCCTTGACTTTAGACGGATCCAGCTCGATCCCTCGACGACTGACAATGAAACCCAGTAACTTTCCTACGGGAACCCCGAATGCACACTTTGTGGGGTTCAGTTTCATGTTGTACCTCTTTAACCTGTCAAAGAACTTTCTCAAGTCCGTTATGTGATCTACGACCCTCTTGGATTTGATAATGACATCGTCCACATACACCTCTATTTCTTTGTGTATCATATCATGGAAGATGGTTGTCATGGCTCTCATGTAAGTGGCCGCAACATTCTTTAGACCAAATGGCATCATTATGTAACAGTATACCCCCATGGTGTAATAAAAGCAGTTTCTCTCCATCTTCTTCATCCATCCAGATTTGGTGATAACATGCGATGCAATCCACAAAGGATTGGAGTTCATGCTTGGTGTAATTATGTCACGACCCAAACTGAAGGGCCATGACTAGCACCCGACCACACTTGCCGAGCACCGACTTACATTTCATGTAACCTTCATTATTATCATTTAAGGCTGACGAGATCAATATAAATGGTAGATCTAGATCATGGACAACCAGCAATAAAATATGACGGCATGAACATACATAGCAGGGGATTACCAGACAATCAAGAAACTACATATAAGGTATGACCTACCACGCTACTATGAAAGACTATACAACAAAAACTAGCCGACAAGGCATACCAACTATACATGAGCCGACACCTGTCTATGAGCCTCTAAAAGAACATAAGTGTTGCAACATAGCCGGAACAGGGCCCCGACATACCCATAATGTCTATAACAAAAATTGCATACCAAGACCAAGGCAAGTCCGGAGAAGGGATCTCGCCAATCACCGCTGAACTGGACAGTCTACTATGGTGGGGGAGCTGCACCTGCCTGTCTATCAGGACCTGCAGCACGACATGCAGCGTCCACAAATAAAAGGACGTCAGTACGAATAAAGTACTGAGTATGTAAGGCAAGGAACCATAAATACGATCAGTAATGTAAGCAAGGATAGAGAATATACAACCTGTAACATCTTAGTACCTCTAAGGGCTACTTACATGAAATGCATGATACATATGTATAAATACATAAACCTTTAAAGCATTCGCCTCTGTGGGCATCATCATCATCATATCGTACCCGGCCATAATAGGCTCGGTAAAAAAACGTGCCCGGCCATCATAAGGCTCGGTAGAATCGTACCCGGTCACGTGGAGCTCGGTAAAATCCAACTGATCAGTGGTTGCACAATAGGTGCCGTACCCGGCCAACTATAGCGTGGCTCGGTAGAGTAAAATAGACACATATATATATAATGCATGCTCGACTCATGGAATCACATTCTAAACCTTTCAGAGTGACGTAAGGTCGGTATCCTCTGTACACGTTATTAGGACTAACTCTTCACTATGAACCTTATAAGAATCAGGAAGTACCAACAACATTGATAACATAATAATAAGAGAAGCAACATTAACATCAATCGTTCCATAAGAGGTAAAATAATGTAAGTACTGCTAGCTTCTAAGAGTAGAGTATCTTTGGAAGCTCGTTCATTACATTATATACAATCGGAGTCGTGCAAAAGAAGGAAAGGGATAGCCTCACATACCTTGTATATACTGCCCCAATCTCAAGCTATGCAATTGTCAAAACTCCTTAGTCTACAATAAGAGAAACGATACTATCGTTATCATTTAAGCGTCATAACTATTATGTATCGACCACAACCTATTTTACGATGAAACGGACAGCACCTACCCTATATATATGACCTCACACCATTCAAAAAAGTCACCAAACAGCCCAAACAACATCAATAATAAACGTATTGAGCCTCCCAAAATAGTCCACACACAGCCTAATCACTCCATACATACGACGACCACCGTAGTCGTGTCAAACAACCTGGAAATGTTACGAATAACTATCAGCCCATAACCCTACATATATATGGTGTTTCTCCACACCCTTCCTCCTCCAAAACTCCACAAGATAGTAGTAAAATACGCAGCCCAACAACAACGCAAAACAGTCCACAAAACAATAACATTACTACCAAGCCTTTCGATATATATCTCACAAGTTCTAGCTTCAATGGCTTAGCCGCAACTTGGATAATCTTAAATACATATAGAGTAAGAGGTTCCTTACCCTTATAGAGAAAGAACAACTCCAATTTGACCTTAAATTTCCATGAAATATCCCTCCAATGCTGCCACAACAACAAAAGAGCGAAACTAGCGATCAATTAGTGTTTTTCGGCACTAGAATCACTTTAGAAGGCTTGAAATCACCTAGGATTGATATTAAGAACATGAGGGAGTATTTACAGAACATAAACCCTTTAAAACAACCTCCCACACGAGCTGAAATGACACAAAAATGAGCAACAACAAGAAGAACAAGAGACTTACTAGCGCCACGGAATTCCCGACACTTGATTTGTGTTGTTTGCCCTTTTTTGGGTCTTGAATCTTGAGAGAACCTTGAGAGGATGTTCCTAGGGTTCTAAGGTCTGAAAATAGTGAGAAGAAATGACTTAAAACGGGTTGGAGGCATCCTATATAGGTCCAAATATCTTAAACCGCCTTAGTGGGCCCCATAGAGAGGTGCTTGGCGCAGTCTCGCGAAAACGTGAATATCTCTCTACTCCGAGATCGTATCGATGAACGGTTTAATGCGTTGGAAACTAGACTCATAGATATTTAATTTGGTTTGTATATCACCCCGTAATTCCTTGTAAATTATGAGAAAAGATTAGAAACATTTGACCTAATGTTTAAGTAAAATTATGAACCTAAGTTGCGACAACCTTTGTCGACTTTTGTTTCATAACTCGTTTGACTTCAAGACTTATGATGTGGATATTATATGATTAAAATACCTTAATAAATTACCTCTTGAGTGTATTAAGCACCGCTAGATTACCTGAAAATACGAGTTACAACATCCTTGATTCGTTTAACTTCTAATTCTGGTTAATCACCCTTATACACTCTTGTATCACTTAAGACCAATAGGATTGACTTCTTATCATCTCAAAGATAATTACTTCTTGGATTTATGTTAACTAATATATGGCATGAACTAACACATATGGATATGGGTTGTAACACCCTCCCCCCTTAGGAACATTCGTCCTCGAATGTAAGGGTTTATGGGGAGTTTAAATCATCGTGGATTCCAATGGAAATTTCTGATCAATTTTCCCCTATTAAATGGTCACTAGCAAAACTTGCAAGTAATTAAGCCCAACATATGGCTTCACAAGGCTACACAAAGCATTATGCGTATTTACATTATCTACATATCACCATTTTGTATTAAGGAGGAGTATTCTCAAATTATTGCTTACCTCATAGAGTCGTTTCACCTTCCAATGTATCATGTCTTCCACCAGCATCCTTGTTATCTTCATTCTGGAATAAGTAAGGGTATTTAGACTTCATCTCCTCTTCTGCTTCCCATGTCATTTCTTCCATATTTTTGTTCCTCCACAATACTTTGACGGAAGCTACATCTTTTGTTCTCAGCTTGCGGACTTGCCGATCTAATATCGCCACTGGCACTTCTTTATATGATAGGTCCTCTGTAACTTGTACATCTTTGATAGGGACAACTCGAGAAGGGTCTCCAATACATTTTCTCAACATAGATACATAGAATACCGGGTGGACAAATTCCAATTCGGATGGCAATTCTAACTCATAAGCAACCTATCCAATTCGTCGAAGAATTTTATACGGCCCGATATACCTTGGACTCAGCTTACCTTTCTTCCCAAAACGCATAATACCCTTCATTGGTGAGATCCTCAGGAAAACCCAATCACCAACCTCAAACTCTAGATCGCGACGTCGGACATCAGAATAAGATTTTTGCCTGCTTTGTGCCGTCCTCAATCGCTCCTGTATCACTTTCACCTTCTCAATAGCTTGGTGAATCAAATCTGGCCCATATAATTCTGTTTCACCGACTTCGAACCATCCAACTGGTGATCTACATCTCCTCCCGTATAGTGCCTCGTATGGGGCCATTTTAATACTGGAATGGTAGCTATTGTTATAGGCGAATTCTATGAGTGGAAGATGATCATCCCAATTCCCCTTAAAATCTAGAACACATGCTCGTAGCATATCTTCCAGTGTCTGAATGGTACGTTCAGCCTATCCGTCAGTCTGTGGATGAAATGCAGTGCTGAGATTTACCTGTGTGCCTAAACCCTTATGGAAAGACCTCCAAAAGTTAGTCGTAAATTGAGCTCCTCGGTCTGATATAATAGATATGGGCACACCATGAAGCCTAACAATCTCCTTGATATACAACTTTGCATAATCTTCAGCCGTGTAAGTTGTCTTCACTGGCAGAAAATGGGCACATTTTGTAAGTCGATCAATTATCACCCAGATGGAGTCAAATTTATGATAAGAGCGAGGTAATCCAATAATGAAGTCCATATTAATCACCTCCCACTTCCAGGTCGGAATCTCTATATTTTGAAGCAATCCACCGGGTTTCTGATGTTCTATCTTTACTTGTTGACAATTGGGACACTGGGCTACAAATTCTGCAATAGACTTCTTCATATTATCCCACCAATATTGCTCCTTGACATCATGATACATCTTTGTCGAGCTGGGATGGATGGAATATCGGGATTGATGAATCTCATTCATATTATTCTCTCGCAACCCTGCCATATTAGGCACACACAATCGGCTCTGGTAATTCAGTGACCCATCTTTTCCGATCCCAAAAGCCATACTTTTACACTGTTGAATGCTTTCTCTTAATCGTACTAAGATAGGATCTTCATATTGTCGTGCTTTTACCTCGGCTACCAAAGATGATTCTGATGTATTCTGTATAGTAACACCTCCTCATCAGAGTCTAACAATCTGATTCTCATATTGGCTAGTTGATGAAGCTCTTTAATCAACCCCCATCTACCTGCCTCAATATGTACTAAGCTTCCTATTGATTTACGACTGAGAGCGTCTGCCACAACATTGGCTTTACCGGGATGATACAATATCTCGATGTCGTAGTCTTTCAATAATTCAAGCCACCTACGCTGCCTCAAATTCAAATCTTTCTGCTTGAAGATGCATTGTAAACTCTTGTGATCTGTGTAGATGTCAACATGGACGTCGTATAAGTAGTGCCGCCATATCTTCAAAGCATATATTACTGCAGCCAATTCCAAATCATGGGTTAGATAATTCTTTTCATGCTTCTTCAATTGTCTTGATGCATAAGCAATCACATTCCGACGCTGCATCAATACGTACCCCAAACCTATACCTGAGGCATCACAATATACCACATAACCTTCTGTTCCTTCAGGAAGAGTGAGCACTGGTGCAGATGTCAATCGATTCTTCAGCTCCTGAAAACTACGTTCACAAGTGTCAGACCACTGGAATTTGGTAGCTTTCTGTGTTAACTTAGTCTTGGAAGTGGATACTTGTTCTTTATAGTAGACTTATTCAACTGTCGATAGTCGATACACATCCGTAACGACCTGTCTTTCTTCCGCACGAATAGGACTGGTGCACCCCAAGGTGAAGTGCTAGGCCTAATAAAGCCCTTATCCAGCAAGTCCTTCAACTGCACCTTCAACTCTCGCAACTCTGCCGGGGCCATTCTGTATGGAGGAATAGAGATCGGTTGAGTGTCAGGCAACACATCAATGCTAAACTCAATCTCTCTTTCAGGAGGAAGGCCTGGGAGTTCATCTGGGAAAACATCTGGGAATTCGTTGACCACAGGGATTGATTGTAAAGTAGGCGGTTTTGCCTCCGCATCCCTAACACGAACGAGATGATAAATGTAACCTTTTGAGATCATTTTCCTTGCCTTAAGATAGGAAATAAACCTACCTTTCGGTGTATCAATGTTCCCTTTCCATTCAATGACGGGTTCACCCAGAAATTGGAACCTAACCATCTTCGTACGACAGTCAACATTTGCATTACATGAGGCCAACCAGTCCATTCCCATTATCACATCAAAATCAACCATTTCTAACTCAAATAAATTTGCCGAGGTTTGACGACTACAAATCATCACAGTGCAACCTCTATATACCCTTCTAGCAATCACATAATCTCCTATCGGAGTAGATACCGCGAGGGGTTTACTTATCAATTCAGGTTCAATGCCAAACTTATTAGCCACAAAGGGTGTAACATATGATAATGTAGATCCCGGATCAATCAACGCATATACATCATAAGAAAACACAGATATAATACCTGTAACAACATCTGGAGACGACTCGAGATCCTGTCGACCTACTAGAGCATAGGTTCGATTTTGAGCACCACTCAAACTCGGCACTGCACCTCTACCCCTACCACGACCTGTCGACAACTGAAAACCCCGTGCTGGAGTTCGAACTGATGAGGAAGAATCAGACACAGATCCAGTCGACTGAGCCATACCATCACCTCCTCTATTAGGGCAATCACGCATCATATGGCCAGGCTGCCCGCACAAATAGCATGCATCAGAACCTCGACGACACAGTCCAAAGTGGGCCTTGCCGCACTGATCACAATGTGGTGTTGGGGGTCTCATCTGACTAGTATCCCTGTGATGTTGCGAGCCAGATGCCCGCGAACTCTGACCTGGACCAGAATAGGATCGATCATATCGAGGCCTCTGAAACTGTGGAGGAGCACTAGCTACAGGTGGTGCCGAACTCCTCGAAAACTGTGGCCTGATGAGGCCTCTGAAGTCATCAGAATACCATGCAAATCTCGCCCTCTTATGCTGGCCCTCTACTGGCGCTTACGATCCTCTAGGGTCTGGGCATAAGCTTGAATACGGGAAATATCCATGCCCTCCACCAAGGAGGCTGTCGTACACTCATTTATTAGATGTGGTCCCAACCCATTCACGAACATATGCACCCTATCACTCATCTCGGCCACCATATGGGGAGCATACCTTGCCAAAGAATCAAACTGCATACTGTACTCTCGCACACTCATATTACCTTGTCTAAGGTTCAAGAACTTATTAGCTCTAACTCGTCGTATCTCAACTGGCAAGTAGTGACGAAGAAAGGCCTCAGAAAATTCCTTCCACACAGCTGGAGGAGGGTTCGGACCCCTGGATCTCTCCCAACTATCATACCAGAGAACCGCTAAATCCCGTAGCCGATAAGAAGCCAACTCTACTGCCTCTGTATCACTAACATGCATAACCCGAAGTGTACGATGAACCTGGTCAAAAAAAGTCTGTGGGTCCTCCTTGGGGTCTGATCCGGTAAACACTGGAGGGTCTAAATTAATAAAATCACGAACTCTTGTACTAACTGGTTTCTCAGAAGCACCTGTATTCTGCCTCTGAGCCTAAGCAGCTACCAAGCTAGTCAATAACTGCAAAGCACTCCGCATGTCCTAGTCTGGAGTGCCAGACGGAGGAACTGGAGGCGCTAGGTGCCTTCTAATATCCTCTGGAGGAGATGGAGTAGATGAGGTATGAGAGGGCATCTCACTTTGAGCCTCACTTTGTCCTGCTCTGACTTGGGGCACCTGACTAGTACCCTCTCCCGCTGCTGTATCAAGCCGTCTACTAATCGTTTGCTTCCTAGTCGAAGGCATCACTGAAAAAAACAAGGTGAATATTAGAAACGAACACTTACGACTCAACTCTACGCACGATCTAGATTCAGGAAGAAGGTAACAACCCTAGATGTCATGTAGCCTCCTGATTATAAATGTGGCGCGCTACACATCCATAATCAAGACTCTACTAGACACGGCTCATAGACAACCCCTAGGACAGACTTGCTCTGATACCAAGTTTGTCACGACCCAAACTGAAGGGCCATAACTAGCACCCGACCACACTTGCCGAGCACCGACATACATTTCATCTAACCTTCATTATTATCTTTTAAGGCTGACGAGATCAATATAAATGGTAGAACTAGATCATGGACAACCAGCAATAAAATATGACGGCATGAACATACATAGCAGGGGATTACCAGACAATCAAGAAACTACATATAAGGTATGACCTACCACGCTACTATGAAAGACTATACAACAAAAACTAGACGACAAGGCATACCAACTATACATGAGCCGACACCTGTCTATGAGCCTCTAAAAGAACATAAGTGTTACAACATAGCCGGAACAGGGCCCCGACATACCCATAATGTCTATAACAAAAATTGCATACCAAGGCCAAGGCAAGTCCGGAGAAGGGATCTCGCCAATCACCGCTGAACTGGACAGTCTACTGTGGTGGGGGAGCTGCACCTGCCTGTCTATCAGGACCTGCAGCACGACATGCAACGTCCACAAATAAAAGGACGTCAGTACGAATAAAGTACTGAGTATGTAAGGCAAGGAACCATAAATACGATCAGTAATGTAAGCAAGGATAGAGAATATACAACATGTAACATCTTAGTACCTCTAAGGGCTACTTACATGAAATGCATGATACATATGTATAAATACATAAACCTTTAAAGCATTCGCCTCTGTGGGCATCATCATCATCATATCGTACCCGGCCATAATAGGCTCGGTAAAAAAACGTGCCCGGCCATCATAAGGCTCGGTAGAATCGTACCCGGCCATGTGGAGCTCGGTAAAACCCAACTGATCAGTGGTTGCACAATAGGTGCCGTACCCGGCCAACTATAGCGTGGCTCGGTAGAGTAAAATAGATACATATATATATAATGCATGCTCGACTCATGGAATCACATTATAAACCTTTCGGAGTGACGTAAGGTCGGTATCCTCTATACAAGTTATTAGGACTAACTCTTCACTATGAACCTTATAAGAATCAGGAAGTACCAACAACATTGATAACATAATAATAAGAGAAGAAACATTAACATCAATCGTTCCATAAGAGGGAAAACAATGTAAGTACTGCTAGCTTCTAAGAGTAGAGTGTCTTTGGAAGCTCGTTCATTACATTATGTACAATCGGAGTCGTGCAAAAGAAGGAAAGGGATAGCCTCACATACCTTGTATATACTGCCCCAATCTCAAGCTATGCAATTGTCAAAACTCCTTAGTCTATAATAAGAGAAACGATACTATCATTATCATTTAAGCATCATAACTATTATGTATCGACCACAACCTATTTTACGATGAAACAGACAGCACCTCCCCTATATATATGACCTCACACCATTCAAAACAGTCACCAAACAGCCCAAACAACATCAATAATAAATGTATTGAGCCTCCCAAAATAGTCCACACACAGCCTAATCACTCCATACATACGACGACCACCGTAGTCGTGTCAAACAACCTGGAAATGTTACGAATAACTATCAGCCCATAACCCTACATATATATGGTGTTTCTCTACACCCTTCCTCCTCCAAAACTCCACAAGATAGTAGTAAAATACGCAGCCCAACAACAACGCAAAACAGTCCACAAAACAATAACATTACTACCAAGCCTTTCGATATATATCTCACAAGTTCTAGCTTCAATGGCTTAGCCGCAACTTGGATAATCTTAAATACATATAGAGTAAGAGTTTCCTTACCTTTATACAGAAAGAAAAACTCCAATTTGACCTTAAATTTCCATGAAATATCCCTCCAATGCTGTCACAACAACAAAAGAGCGAAACTAGCGATCAATTAGTGTTTTTCGGCACTAGAATCACTTTAGAAGGCTTGAAATCACCTAGAATTGATATTAAGAACATGAGGGAGTATTTACAGAACATAAAACCTTTAAAACAACCGCCCATATGAGCTGAAACGACACAAAAATGAGCAACAACAAGAAGAACAAGAGACTTACTAGCGCCACGGAATTCCCGACACTTGATTTGTGTTGTTTGCCCTTTTTTTGGGTCTTGAATCTTGAGAGAACCTTGAGAGGATGTTCCTAGGATTCTAAGGTCTGAAAATAGTGAGAATAAATGACTTAAAACGGGTTGGAGGCATCCTATATAGGTCCAAATATCTTAAACCGACTTAGTGGGCCCCATAGAGAGGTGCTTGGCGCAGTCTCACGAAAACGTGAATATCTCTCTACTCCGAGATTGTATCGATCAACGGTTTAATGCGTTGGAAACGAGACTCATAGATCTTTAATTTGGTTGGTATATCACCCCGTAATTCCTTATAAATTATGAGAAAAGATTAGAAACATTTGACCTAATGTTTAAGTAAAATTATGAACCTAAGTTGCTACAACTTTTGTCGACTTTTGTTTCATAACTCGTTTAACTTCAAGACTTATGATACGGATATTATATGATTAAAATACCTTAATAAATGACCTCTTGAGTGTATTAAGCACCGCTACATTACCTGAAAATACGAGTTACAACATCCTTGATTCGTTTAACTTCTAATACTGGTTAATCACCCTTATACACTCTTGTATCACTTAAGACCAATAGGATTGACTTCTTATCATCTCAAAGATAATTCCTTCTTGGATTTATGTTAACTAATATATGGCATGAACTAACACATATGGATATGGGTTGTAACAAGGAGTATCAAGTTAAAGGTTAATCAGAAGGAAACTCGGATTTGGGACTTGCTCTATTTAAATCCCGATAGTCAACACATACTCTGACTTTCCTATATTTCTTCGGAACTGGTACAATGTTGGCTAACCAGGTTGGGTACTCAACAACCTTGAGAACTTTGGCTTTGATCTGCTTAGTAACTTCCTCTTTGATTGTCACAACCCCGGTGCGCCCTCCGTGAACCATCGTGACGGCACCTAGTCTCTACGACTAGGTAAGCCTAAAATGTGGAAGATAAACCAATATGTAGAAGAAAACAATTTAAAACAGAAATAGAGTGATATAAAAACGTTTAAAAGTGTCGCTCGGCATACACAATATAAATCCTCAAAACTAACAAATTTTCCCAAAACTCGGAAACCCATGAATCACAAGCTACAAATATAATAAAAATGCTCTAACTTCGGAATGTCTACATCAACAGAAAAGATAGAAGGGTTGTCACTACAAGATAGAATGGAAAGGGACTCCTCGGTCTGCGGACGCAACAGATATACCTCGAAGTCTCTGGAGCAGTCACCTCGCCTCAAGGGTGATAGGACTGAGTCGCAGTACCTAGATCTGCACATGAAAAACATGTGCAGAAAGGGCATGAGTACACCACATCGGTACTCATTAAGTGCCAAGCCTAACCTCGGTCGGGTAGTGACGAGGAAGGTCAGGGCCCTACTGAGATAAAATAAAAATTAACAGGTATGACGGTATAAGATAAGCAGTACAGTTTAAAGCTAACAATAAGAATTTAATACAGGAAAACAAGGAATTCAATAACTGAAATAGAGGCAAAACAATTACAAGAAAATAACCGGGGATCTCTCAGTAACCCGAGGATCTCTTAGTACCCTCAATATATGCTAGGGATCTCTTGGTATCCCTAGGATCTCTCGGTATCCTCAATATGTACTAGGGATCTCTTGGTATCCCGAGGATCTCTTGGTATCCTCAATATACATGCTAGAGATCACTCGGTATCCCGAGGATCTCTTGGTATCCTCAATATCCGTGCTAGGGATCTCTTGGTATCCCGCACCTTAGCTCAAATTACATATACGAGCAGGGGAGATCTCCCGAGATGTCGTCCTGTAGTCCCAAAGTAAAACACACAATAACAACACAAGGAATACTCATTTAAGCTCAATTTGCAACAACACAAGGAATACTCATTTAAGCTCAAATTCGTACCAAGTAAACAGGTAATTCTAACCTAACATGCTTCACATAATACAATTAAGGCAGTTTAAGCAAATAAACAGTTAAGTCAATTAGACATGCTTTTTCTAAGCTAACAGCAGGTTTAAATTGCAAGTAAGATGAAATGGGAAAAAAAGAACACAATTGAAATTACTTAAAAAAACCGGATTTTTAACAATTAGCTCAAGTACGCACTCGTCACCTCACGTATAGGGCATTTCAATTATCAATATACCAAATCCTAAGGGGAAGGTCCCCCACACAAGGTTAGGCAAGCCACTTACCTCAAACAAGCTCAAATCAATCCGAAACCACGCTCTTGCCACGAGTACTCGACTCCAAATGGCCCAAATCTATTAAATTCAATTTCATAATGTAAATAACACTTCAAGTAACCGATTCTACAAAGAAATTCTAAGCTAATACGCGAAATTAGGTAAAATGGCTAAAATGCCCCTCGAGCCCACCCCTCGGAATCGGGTAACATTTATATTTTTATAATCCTCATACTCTCGCGAGTTCATGCATACTAAAATTATCCAAATCTAAGGTCGATTTCCCAATCAAAACTCGAATTATAGGTCTAAGAACATTCTCCCAATTTTTCCCCTATTTTCATCTTCAAACTGAAATTAAATGATGAAACTAAGTACAGATTGATGGAATATAACTAAAAAGGGTTAAAGAATTGTTACCCAACAATTTCCTCCCAAAATCGCCCTCTCCCGAGCTCCAATTTGATTTTTCCAAGTTTTGAACCAAACCCTCGAAATTTCATATTTCTGCCCAGCGATTACCACATCTGCGGTCAAGGGAGCGCACCTGCAATCCCGCACCAGCGAAAGAATGCATCGCAGGTGCGAAAAGTAACTTAACGGGCTAGGTCCGCATCTGCGGTCGCTTGGCCGCATCTGCGGCACCGCATCTACAAAAACCCAACTGCACCTGTGGATCCTGGAGCTTAGGCCAAATCTCGCTCCTACGGCCACATAGCTTCTACTACGGCACCGCACCTGCGGTGCCACACTTGCAGGTGCAGTTATGACAGGAAACCAGCAGCTGAAGCTGCTCAAACAAGTTCCAAATTCTTCTAACAACCTTCCGAAACCATCTCGAGGCCCCCTTGACCTCAACCAAAGTCACCAACAAGTCTAATACCACTGCCCAAACTTGTACCAATCCTTAAAACACCTAAAACAACATCGAAACTACGAATCAACCGCGAATTCAAGTCTAAGAACTCCAAAACTCTATTAATACGCTTTCGATCAAAAAGTCTATCAAACCTCGTCCGAATGACCTGAAACTTTGCACACACATCACATTCAACACTACGGAGCTACTCCAACTTCCGGAATTCCATTTCGACCCTTGGATCAAAATCTCACTATCCAACCGGAAACTTCAAAATTTGACTTTCGGCATTTCAAACCTAAATTAGCTACGGACCTCCAAAACACAATCCGAACATGCCCCTAAGCCCGAAATCACCAACGGAGCTAACGAACCATCAGATTTCCATTTCGAGTCCGTTTTCACACTGTTCTGACTACGGTCAAATTTCCAACACTTAAGCTCTCATTTAGGTACTAAGTGTCCCAAAACTCTCCAAAACTCAAAACCGAACATCCCGGGACATCAAAATAGCAGAAATAAATACGAGAAAAGCAGTTAATAGGGGATCGAGGCGTTAACTCTTACACTTAAATATTCGTTCGTCCTCGAGCGAGCATAGAGACATACTTGAAGTAGGGAAAATATGAGGGTAACGGCTACGCATATCCTGCTCGGTCTCCCAGGTTGCCTCCTCGACCGGCTGACCCCGCCACTGAACCTTCACAGATGCAATGTTCTTTGACCTCAGCTTTCTAACCAGCCTATCCAATATTGCCACTGGCTCCTCAACATAGGATAGATCCTTGTCCAACTAGACTGAACTGAAATCCAACACGTGCGACGGATCACAGTGATACCTCCGGAGCATCAAAACATGAAAAACCGGATTAACTCCTGCCAAGCTGAGAGGTAATGCAAGCTCATAAGCAACCTCCCCTACACGCCTCAATACCTCAAAAGGGCCAATAAACCTCGGACTCAACTTTCCTTTCTTCCCAAATCTCATAATGCCCTTCATAGGTGAAACCCGAAGTAGAACCCACTCTCCAACCATATAGGAAACATCACGAACCTTTTGGTCCGCGTATCTCTTCTGTCTAGACTAAGCTGTGCAGAGTCTATCCTGAATCACCTTAACCTTCTCCAAAGCATCCTGAACTAAGTCTGTGCCCAATAATCTAGCCTCACCTCACTCAAACCAACCTACCGGAGATCTACACCGCCTACCATATAAAGCCTCATATGGTGCCATCTGAATGCTGGACTGATAGCTGTTGTTGTAAGCAAACTCCACCAATGACAAGAACTGATCCCAAGACCCTCCAAACTCAATCACACACGCACGGAGCATATCCTCAAGAATCTAAATAGTGCACTCAAACTGTCCGTCTGTTTGAGGGTGAAAGGTCATACTCAACTCCACTCGATTACCCAACTCATGCTGAACGGCCCTCCAGAATCGTGATGTGAACTGAGTACTTCTATATAAAATGATGGAAACTGGAATACCATGCAGACGAACAATCTCCCAGATATAAATCTCCGCTAGATGCTCCAAAGAATAGGTAGTACACACCGGAATGAAGTGCGTGGACTTGGTCAGCCGATCCACGATCACCTAAATAGCATCGAACTTTCTCAAAGTCCGTGGGAGCCCAACTACAAAGTCCATGGTGATCCACTCCCACTTCCACTCCAGAATCTCTATCTGGTGAAGTAACCCACCCGGTCTCTGGTGCTCATACTTCACCTGCTGACAATTGAGGCACCGACTACAAATCCAACTATATCTTTCTTCATCCGCCTCCACTAGTAGTGCTGCCTCAAATCTTGATACATCTTCGCGGCACCCGAATGAATGGAATACTGCAAACTATGGGCCTCCTCTAGAATCATCTCCCAAAGCCCATCAACATTGGGTACACAAATCTGACCCTGCATCCTCAATACCCCGTCATCACTTAGTCACATCTCTGGCATCCCCATGTTGAACCTTGTCCTTGAGGACAAGCAAATGAGGGTCATCATACTGACGCACCCTAATACGATCAAATAAGGAAGACCGAGATACCACACAAGCTAGAACCTGACTGGGCTCCAAAAGATCCAATCTCACAAACTGGATGGCTAAGGCCTGAACATCCATTACCATAGGTCTCTCCAATTCTAGTAAATAGGCCAAACTTCCCAAACTCTCTACCCGACGACTCAAGGCATCGGCCATCACATTGTCCTTGCCCGGTTGATACAAAATAGTGATATCATAGTCCTTCAGCAACTCTAACCACCTCCTCTGGCGAAAATTTAGATCCTTTTTCTTGAACAGGTGCTGCAAGCTTCGATGATCAGTATAAATCTCACAGGGAACACCGTACAAATAATGACGCCAGATCTTCAGGGCGTGAACAATGGCAGCTAACTCAAGGTCGTGGACAGGGTAATTTTTCTCATGTACCTTTAACTGTCTGGATGCGTAGGCAATCACCCTACTATCCTGCATCAACATCGCTCTGAGGCCAATCCTCGAGGCATCACAATAGATCGTATAAGACCCCAAACCTGTAGGCAGTATCAAAATTGGGGTTGTAGTCAAAGCTGTCTTGAGCTTCTGCAAGCTCGCCTCACACTCTTCCATCCACTGGAACGGAGCACCCTTCTGGGTCAATCTGGTCATAGGGGTTGCAATCGATGAAAACCCCTCAACAAAATGACGGTAGTAACCCTCCAAGCCAAGGAAACTACAGATCTCTGTAGCTGAGGATGGTCTGGCCAACTCTGCACGGCCTTTACTTTCTTCGGATCCACCTGAATACCCTCACTCGATACCACGTGGCCTAAGAATGCCATGGAATCCAACCAAAACTCACATTTCGAGAACTTAGTATATAACTTCTTCTCTCTCAGAGTCTGAAGCACGATCCTCAGGTGCTGCTCATGATCTTCCCGACTCCGAGAATACCCCAGAATATCATCAATAAAGACAATGAGGAATGAGTCAAGATACGGCCGGAACACACTGTGCATCAAATGTATAAAGGCTGTTGGGGCATTGGTCAGCCCAAATGACATAACAAAGAACTTGTAATGACCATACCGATTCCTGAAAGCAGTCTTCGGGATATTTGCCTCCCGAATCTTCAACTGATGGTAACTTGAGCGCAAGTCAATCACAGAAAATACCTGTGCACCCTAAAGCTGATCAAACAGATCATCAATACGAGGTAAAGGATAACAGTTCTTCAGTGTAACCTTGTTCAACTAGCGATAATCAATACACATATGCATAGAACCATCCTTTTTCTTCACAAACAAGACAGGAGCACCCCCAAGGTGATAGACTGGGCTGAATAAAACCCTTATCAAGCAATTCCTGTAACTGATCCTTCAACTCCTTCAACTCAAGAGGAGCCATACGATACGGAGGAATAGAAATGGGCTGAGTGCCCGTCAATAGATCAATGCCAAAATCAATATCTCTATCAGGCGACATGCATGGAAGATCAACTTGAAAGTTTCGGGAAAATCCCGTACTACTAAGACTGAATCAACTAAAGGGGTATCAATACTGACATCTCTCACATAAGCTAAATACACATCACACCCCTTCTCAACCATACGCTGAGTTTTAAGGAAAGAAATAACTCTACTAGGAGTATGATCTAAAGTACCGCTCCACTCAACACGCGGTATACCTGGCATAGCCAGCATCACGGTTTTGGCATGACAATAAAAAATAGCAAAATGGGGCGACAACCAGTCCATGTCCAAGATAATATCAAAATCTACCATGCTAAGCAACAATAAATTAGCTCTGGTCTCAAAATCACCAAGAGCAACCAAACACGACCGATAAATGCAGCCCACAATAAGAGAATATCCCACAAGAGTGGAAACATAAACAGGGGAACTCAAAGAATCCCGAGGTACACCCAAATATAGAGCAAAATAAGAAGACACGTAAGAGTAAGTGGTGTCTGGATCGAATAGAACTGATGCATCTCTGTGACAAACCAGTATAATACTTGTGATGACAGAATCGGAGGCAACAACCTCGGTACGGGAAGGAAGGGCATAGTATCGGGCCTGGCCTCCCCCTCTATGGTGACCTCTACCTCCCTGACCTCCACATTTGGCTGGCTGAGTAGGTGGGATAGCAACTGGAGCTGTAACCATAGCCTGAGAACTCTGGGGGGCACGCTGTGGCTGAGAAGTTTGTGGAGGTGCACTCCTTCCAAGTCTAGGGCAACCCCTCACCACATGGCATGTGTCACCATAGTCAAAACAAGCTCTGGGAGGATGTGGTGGTTGTGACTGGCTCTGTCCAAGTCTGCTGGACTGACCTCTGAAAGCACCCCGCGTACGAGACGCACTAGATACCGGAGGTGCATAATAAGCCTCCTAAGATCTAGGAGGAGCTAGAATACCACTGGCTGCTGGAAGAGCTGAATGAATGGGGCGACTCATATAACCCCTACATGACGGTCTGCAACTGGGGCACGGGAACCAGAATAATGGCCCGACTCTCGAGACCTCTTGGCCTCCCTCCCCTTTCTCTCCTTAGCATGTATACCCTCAATCCTCATAGCAATGCTCACCACCTACTGATACTAAATATCCATCTCCAACTCACAAGCCATGTTAGACCTGGTGCTAGGAATAAGGCCCTCAATAAATTGGCGAACCCTCTTGCGAACAGTAGAAACCAAGGTTGGGGCATGTCTAGCAAAACTAGTGTAACAGACAGTATACATTGAGACAGTCATAGCACCCTAGCACAAGTGCTCAAACTTTATGTGCCATGCATCCCTAAGGCTCTGAGGAACATACTCTCTCAGGAACAGATCTGAAAATTGAGTCCAAGTCAGGGAAGCAGCCTCATCCGGACTATCTAACTCATTGGTGCTCCACCACTCATAGGCAGCTCCTCAAAGCTCAAAAGTAGTAGAGGAAACCCCACTCGATCCTGATATACCCATGGTACGGAGAATACGATAACACTCGTCTAGAAATCCCAGAGCATCATTCGATGCTAGACCACTGAATACAGGAGGCTTGTACTTCTTAAACCTCTCAAGCCTCAGTTGCTCACCCTCAAAAACAGTTGCCTTGTCCTCAGGGATATGCTCAATATGCACTCTCTGCTCAGGAGTGCGGGCGGTGGGAGTCTGTGCTCCTCCCCCGGCCTGAGATGTAGCTGCAGCAAGGGGAAGCAACCCTGCCTGAGCCAAAGTGGTGTACATGCTCATGAACTATGCCAGAGTCTCCTAAAGCTCTGGAGTAGTAGTAGTAGTAGGCGTATCAGGTGCCTGAACTTCGGTTGGAACTACTGGTGGTACCTCGGTGGCAGCTCGTGCAGGTGCTCTGGCTACACCACGTGCACGTCCTCAGCCTCTACCTTGGCCCCGGCCTCTGACAACTACAGTAGGGGGAGTGGGTTCCTGATCATCTCAGGTAGCGCATGTCCTCACCATCTGTGAGAGAATAGAAGACAAAAGTTTAGAATTGTGATATCAAAATCTCGCACGACAAGAAAATCAAATGAAATGGAATTTTCCTAATAGTTACTAATAAATTGGCTTGTGATTCATGACTCCTCTGAACCTAGAGCTATGATACCAACTTGTCACGACCCCGGTTTTCCCTCCGTGAACCATCATGATGGCACCTAGTCTCTACGACTAGGTAATCTTAAAATGCGGAAGATAAACTAATTTGCGGAAGAAAATAATTTAAAATAGAAATAGAGTGATATAACAGCATTTAAAAGTGCCGCTCGGTATACACAATAAAAATCCTCAAAACTAATACATTTTCCCAAAACCCAGAAACCCATGAATCTCCAGCTACGAATATAATAAAAATTCTCTAACTCCGGAATGTCTACATCAATAGAAAAGATAGAAGGGTTGTCACTACAAGATAGAATGGAAAGGGATTCTTCGGTCTGCGAACGCAACAGATATACCACGAAATCTCTGGAGTAGTCTCCTCGCCTCAAGGGTGATAGGACTGAGTCGCAGTACCTGGATCTGCACATGAAAAACATGTGCAAAAAGGGTATGAGTACACCATATCGGTACTCAGTAAGTGCCAAGCCTAACTTCGGTCGGATAGTGACAAGGAAGGTCAAGGCCCTACTAAGATAAAATAAAAATTATCAGGTATGACGGTATAAGATAAGCAGTAGAGTTGAAAGCTAACAATAAGAATTTAATACAGGAAAACAAGGAATTCAATAATTGAAACAGAGGCAAAACAATTAAAAGGAAATAACCGGGGATCTCTTAGTACCCTCAATATATGCCAAGGATCTCTTGGTATCCCAAGGATCTCTCGGTATCCTTAATATGTGCTAGGGATCTCTTGGTATCCCAAGGAGCTCTTGGTATCCTCAATATACGTGCTAGGGATCTCTCGGTATCCCGAGGATCTCTTGGTATTGTGAGCACGTGATTTTTGCCCTACATGAAAATAACTCCTAAAAATAGACCAAAAATAATTTTTTTTGATTTTAGGAATTTTTATTTGTTTATTTGCATTTCATGCATTTTTAATATTTTTAAATCATAGAAAAAATCCTAAAAATTGTCATTTTTACATATTTAACTTTTAGTCTTTAAAATCAACATTCTTTCTTTAGTTTCAAGTTAATTAGTCGTTTTAATGTTAAAAATAAATAAAGAATTTTAATTTCTAGAAAAAATAGATTAATTTAGTATTTTAATTAATTAAAGAAAAGAAAAAGGAGAAAAGGAAATTAGGAAAAATATCTGTAGGTTTTGTTTCTTTTAAAATACTTGGCTTGGGCCAATTCCTAAAATGGGGCCCAATTTCCCTCTTTCTTGCCCAACCCAATACCATACCCAAATACCCATTACCCTTTACCTAATCCCTCACATAAAAGGAGATCCCTAACAAAAAAGGGGCAGTTTTTCTCCCTTTCTTCGGAAATTCCGTTCTCCCTCCCATGGCCATTCTCTGAAGAACAAAACAAACGACCCTCCTTATCCCTTAAACGCCACAACCCTTGAACACCCATAAACAACCGACCACCCCTGCTTCTTCATCGGATAACCAACAACCCTTTCATTTTCTCCTTCACCGAGCAAACAGTCACCAAATCCATCGGAAAACGGATCCTCCAACCAAACGGGTACCCTCTCAATCTTCTTCATCACTTCTCACTAAGAAAATAAGAAACATAAACCTAGGCCCCTTCTCCCTCACTCAATAACGGGACGGAAGAAGCAGATCTAAAAAACGCACACTAAAAAAAGAGGAATAAAAATAGAAAGAACAATCTGAAGTTCGGTGTTTGTTTGAAGCTACTGCCGCTCTCCTCCATGTTTCTAGGTTTCATTTTTTGAAAGTTGGTTTCGATTTGGGACTTTGTTGTTGGGAATTTGTTTGCTAAACTCTTCTCATTCGGATTCAAGACTTTTGTTTGGTCAAACTGGTTTGTCGAATCGCTTGGTCACTGTTTATGTTTCTAAAGTTGTGAGCTGTTTAGCTGAGTTTTAATTGGTTTTTTGGAGCTATAGAACTACATTCCAGGTACCCCTACTTGCTTCTTGCTTCATGTGGATGCTCGGCTTAATATGAATATGGTCAATTGAACACGATTCTATTGTTAAGTTTCGTTAAATTCTGAAATCCTTACATTCCAAATCTGTTCTTGTTCTTAAATTCATCATGTGTATCTATTAGTGTAAGTTGTAGCATTTGATTTGATTAATTGGCTAGAAATGAAGGCTAAAATCGGTTATCCTTGTAAAATGGCTATTGCTGCAATGTCCAAAGAGGAGTTGTCTCTGTGAGTTTAATTCACAATTGCACTAAATGAAGACCATGTATGTTTAATACTATTTGTTTGATAAAATAATTTGAAGAAGAAAGTTAACATGCTTTTTAAAAAAAAAATATTGGGTACAGATAAAGAGAAAAGAAAACGAAAGACTGTCACGTGCTAAAAACCCGTACATATTGGAGAATGGAACATTTCATGTTTAAAGTTAGTTTTTTTTATAATTGCTTCATTTTCTAGTTGGTCTTTTTCAGATTCCTCATTACTCATTATTGATAATTTCTACTTATTTGTTATGTACTTGAATGTCAAAGTTTGGGGCTATTAACGAATTTTGCTGATAGTATGCTAGAATTGGTACTATTGTCTTGGAATATTGAATTGCGCTAAACCGCTGTAGAATTTTGTTCACAACGAGACCTTTTTAATACCCAAAGGATATCATTGAGTTTTTAACAGGTTCTATAGCCAACCCGTAGAGGATATGGCCTTTACAATAATCTCAAAGTATTCTAGAAAAATAATTCATGAATATCTGTAGTTTGCTTCAGTTGAGTAAAACCCTTTAGAATAATTCGAGTCGTGCCATGCCAAATGAAATCTCAAAATGCATGGCCCTCGCTTAATTAATATTTTAATCCTTAGAAATCGAGGCGTGTCATTTAGTTAAATTTCCATGGCCCTCGCAAAGTTGAAAATGCGTAGTTGCTTTAGGCGCGTAATTTAAAATTACCTTCCTAAACTCGGGTGTGCATTTCATGTGACCTAAATCCAAATCCTAACAATGTTAAATAAAATATGTCGCGGATCGCGGGTGCATTTCATGTGGCATGATCCAAAGACGTATTTTAAATAACGTTGAATCTTCCTTAAAATAATTTAAAGCGGTTTAAATTTAAAATGCACATAGGTTCAAAAGTTTTTTTTACATCAGATAAATAGGCCAATAATAACAGTTGAGCGACCGTGCTAGAACCACGGAACTCGGGAATGCCTAACACCTTCTCCTGAGTTAACATAATTCCTTACCCGGATTTCTGTGTTCGCGGACTGTAAAACAGAGTCAATCTTTCTTCGATTCGGGATTTAACCGGTGACTTGAGACACCATAAATTATCCCAAGTGGCGACTCTGAATTTAATTAATAATCTCGTTTCGATTATCACTTAAAGTGGAAAAACTCCTTTATACCCTTCCAGGTATAGGAAAAAAGAGGTGTGACAGCTCTGGCGACTCTGTTGGGGACAAGAACCCAATATCTCTGGTTCAGGGTTCGAAAATTTGAGCTTAGGATAATTGTTATATTTGGCTTTATTTATTATCTGATTTTTTACATGTTTGGAACATAATGTGCTAAATGATATTTTTATTGCTTTGATATTGGTGAACTATATATAAATTGTTACGAAGCCCTTCTTCTCTCTGAGTCTTCTAAATCATCTGGGAAGTGTGCACTTCGTGTGACTTCTTTTCTGTTAGAGTCATATCCTAATTTTAGAACGAGGTTCGGACAAGTTGCAAAGCCGGTGAAGCTTCTGTATTCCCGGTACGCTGCCCCCTCGACTCGAGCTATCCACTCGGGTAAGCTAGGTCTAGAACAAATAAACCCAGGTTTTTAAACCTAGAATAACAAAACCTCATGTCGGATCCTTAGTAGGAACATTTTTTGCATCACGTGCATTTGACTTTGGAGACTCAACATAGGGGTTGGGTCTGTCTTGGACAGGTGCACCCAAAATAACAGACCATCTTGATGCATCCTATGTGCTACATGTTGCATTTATTCAAAGGTAAAAGGGTCATTTGGCAGACCAATAATAGTTGAAGGCAAATAAAAAATGATAAAAAAAAAAAGAAAAAGAGAGGGTGAAGTGTGAAGATAAAGCGAGTAGGGCCCAATTATGCTTCCTGTCACATTTTGTTAAGGAAAAAAGAGCTTGAAAATTCAAAAAACAAAAGAAAAAAAAAAGATTTTGCACTTTTTCATCATTCTCCGTAAATCAGAAAATCAAAACAAGAAAAAGAAAAAAATCAAAAAAAAAAAGAAGATTACATGTCTCATCATTTTTCAAAAAAGACAAAAAAATATGTTTTCTCTAAATTAGTTATTTTTTTAATTCTCGCCCGTATCCAATCTGCCCGAACTACGCATACCTGATTCTTGTCTTTCGGGGCGTGATACGTAGGCAACCCACCTAGGGTCTGGTCTTCCTAGGAAATCTTCTTAGGTTCTTGTCTTTGGGGGTTCTTAGCCAAATTTTGCACTTCTAGCCACCTTTTGGCCACATAAGTCATTTTGCAAAAATAGCCTCAATCATGTCTTGCATGTGTTTAATAAGGAGAGTTGTTATCTCACATAGTGTTGGTTAAAGTTTTCTCATACAGGTGTGGGCCTATTTACCAGAGTTCGAGCATGGCAGAGCCCCAGGACCATCTAGTCAGGATCGATCATTCAAGAGTGGATTAAAAGAAGATTTTTTTTCTTTTTATGCTTTGAGTCTGTTGTTCTTTTTTATGTCCTCCTTTAACTTCTAGCTTTACCAAAAAAAAAATTGCGGTTTTATATTTCTGTTAGATGTTTTTTTTAGAATACTAATTCTAGAAGTTCAAAAAATCTTTTGTGGTTTTATTTAGGAAATTAATGTCTAGAACTCAAATAAAAATTGCTTTTATATTTTCTTTTGTATATTAAGACTAAAAATTCAAAAAAAGGAGAATTTTCTTTTAGTGCCTTTTAAAAAAGTTTTCTTTAAGATATTAATTCTAAAATCCAAAAAGATTTTCGTTTGAGGTTCCTCTTTGGGAGAATAATGGAAAAATAAAAAAATATATATATTCTTTTTATTTTCACTAGAATTTTAGGACATTGTACATAGAAGGAAAAAAAACATGCTTATTTTTTGTTTATTATTAGAATTTCTCCTTTAGGCAATCAAAATTGAAATCCAAAAATATTTTGTTGCTTGTTTCGAAATTTTGCGTCAGGATATCAAATGAAAATTCAAAATATTTTTTTGTGGTTTATTCTTTAGATTTTCTTCCTAAAAAAAGAGTCAAAAAATATTTTTCTCTTTTAGGATTTTCCTTAATAGAGTGTTTGTTTCAAAAAGAAAAGAAAAGAAAAAATCCGTTAGGCTTGAGTTTAGAATATGATTATAGAACATTAAGTCTAGAAAATTCAAAAAGAAAAAAAGGGGTTTTGCTTCTCTTATTTCTCTTTCCTCATCGGATTAGTCATTAAGGTAAAAAAAAAGAAAAAAGAAGAAAAAGAGAACATTAGTTTGTTTAGTCTATTCTCGATTTCTCCCTAACTACGCAAAGAAAAAGGAGCTGTCACACCTCGTTTTTCCTACACCCGGAAGAGTATAAGGGAGTTTTTCCAATTTAAGTGACAATCGAAACGGGATTATTAATTAAATTCAGAGTCTCCACTTGGGATGTTTTATGGTGTCCCAAGTCACCGGTTAAATCCCGAATCGAGGAAAGATTGACTCTGTTTTACAGTCTGCGAACACAGAAATTCGGGTAAGGAATTCTGTTAACCCAGGAGAAGGTGTTAGGCATTCCCGAGTTCCGTGGTTCTAGCACGGTCGCTCAACTGTTATTATTGGCCTATTTATCTGATTTTAAAAAAAACTTTTGAACCTATGTGCATTTTAAATTTAAACCGCTTTAAATTATTTTAAGGAAGATTCAACGTTATTTAAAACACGTCTTTGGATCATGCCACATGAAATGCACCCGCGATCCGCGACATATTTTATTTAACATTGTTAGGATTTGGATTTGGGTCACATGAAATCTACACCCGAGTTTAGGAAGGTAATTTTAAATTACACGCCTAAAGCAACTACGCATTTTCAACTTTGCGAGGGCCATGGAAATTTAACTAAATGGCACGCCTCGATTTCTAAACATTAAAATATTAATTAAGCGAGATCCATGCAGTTTGAGATTTCATTTGGCATGGCACGTCTCGAATTATTCTAAAGGGTTTTACTCAACTGAAGCAACTACGGATATCCATGAATTATTTTTCTAGAATACTTTAAGATTATTGTAAAGGCCATATCCTCTAAGGGTTGGCTATAGAACCTGTAAAACTCAATGATATCCTTTGGGTATTAAAAAGGTCTCGTTGTGAATAAAATTCTACAGTGGTTTAGCGCAATTCAATATTCCAAGACAATAGTACCAATTCCAGCATACTATCAGCAAAATTCGTTAATAGCCCCAAACTTTGACATTCAAGTACATAAAAATTAAGTAGAAATTATCAATAATGAGTAATGAGGAATCTGAAAAAGACCAACCAGAAAATGAAGCAATTATAAAAAAACTAACTTTAAACAAGAAATGTTCCATTCTCCAATATGTATGTTTTTTAGCACGTGACAGTCTTTCGTTTTCATTTCTCTTTATCTGTAACCAATATTCTTTTTTTAAAAAAGCATGTTAACTTTCTTCTTCAAATTATTTTATCAAACAAATAGTATTAAACATACATGGTCTTCATTTAGTGCAATTGTGAATTAAACTCACAGAGACAACCCCTCTTTGGACATTGCAGCAATAGCCATTTTACAAGGATAGTCGATTTTAGCCTTCATTTCTAGCCGATTAATCAACTCAAATGCTACAACTTACACTAATAGATACACATGACGAATTTAAGAACAAGAACAGATTTGGAATGTAAGGATTTCAGAATTTAACGAAACTTAACAGTAGAATCGTGTTCAATTGACCATATTCATATTAAGCCGAGCATCCACATGAAGCAAGAAGCAAGTAGGGGTACCTACAATGTAGTTCTATAGCTCCCAAAAAATCCAATTAAAACTCAGCTAAGCAGCTCACAGCTTCAGCAACATAAACAGTGACCAAGCGATTCGATAAACCAGTTTGACCAAACAAAAGTCTTGAATCCGAATGAGAAGAATTTATCAAACAAATTCCCAGCAACAAGTCCCAAATCGAAACCAACTTTCAAAAAATGAAACCTAGAAACATGGAGGAGAGCGGCAGTAGCTTCAAACAAATACTGAACTTCAGATTGTTCTTTCTATTTTTGTTCCTCTTTTTTTAGTGTGCGTTTTTTAGATCTGCTTCATCTGTCCCATTCTTGAGTGAGGGAGAAGGGGGCTAGGTTTCTGGTTCTTGTTTTCTTAGTGAGAACTGATGATGAAGATTGAGAGGGTACCCGTTTGGTTGGAGGATCTGTTTTCCGATGGATTTGGTGACTGTTTGCTCGGTGAAAGAGAAGATGAAAGGGTCGTTGGTTATCCGATGAAGAAGCATGGGTGGTCGGTTGTTTATGGGTGTTCAAGGGTTGTGGCGTTGAAGGGATGAGGAGGGTCGTTTGTTTTGTTCTTCAGAGAATGGCCATGGGAGGGAGAACGGAATTTTCGAAGAAAGGGAGAAAATCTGCCCCCTTTTTTGTGTTAGGGATCTCCTTTTATGTGAGGGATTAGGGTAAAGGGTAATAGGTATTTGGGTATGGTACTGGGTTGGAAAAGAAAGAGGGAAATTGGGCCCCTTTTTTAGGAATTGGCCCAAGCCAAGTATTTTAAAAGAAACAAAACCTACAGATATTCTTCCTAATTTCCTTTTCTCCTTTTTCTTTTCTTTAATTAATTAAAATACTAAATTAATCTTTTTTTTGTAGAAATTAAAATTCTTTATTTATTTTTTAACATTAAAACAACTAATTAACTTGAAACTAAAGAAAGAGTGCTGATTTTAAAGACTAAAAGTTAAATATGTAAAAATGACCATTTTTAGGATTTTTTCTATGATTTAAAAATATTAAAAATGCATGAAATGCAAATAAATAAAGAAAAATTTCTAAAATCAATAAAAATTATTTTTGGTCTATTTTTAGGAGTTATTTTCATGTAGGGCAAAAATCACGTGCTCAAAGCTGCCCTTATTTGCTCGGACACACGAAGAGTTTTCGTGCAAAGATAATATGAGCGGATACGAGCAATTTTTGCCCGTTTGAATACTCCGTGGGAAGAATTTTTAAAAGATTTGACAGCACCTTGCTTCCGAGGTTGCCTACATATCCTTGGTTATAAAGTAATCAGGTCAGCGTAGTTCGGAAAGTTTCGGTAGTTGGGACTACCATGAAGCTGTGATTTCACTGTTGTTATTGTTGCTGCTATTGCTTACTGAACTCCTAATTACACCATGACAAACAAAAGAAGCTATACTAAACTATGATCTATGAATTACAAGAATCCTATCTATATCTTCAAACTTGATCTTGCAGTTCCTGTTGCCTTGTTGACTTGTATTTTCCATGTGAAGTTCCTTTGTTGCTGACTTGAATTGTAATCTGAGATGCTTTTGGTGTTGTTCTCCCTTGCTCTCCAGGTGGGCGCCTGATTGCCAAAACTTGAACTGTACTCCCTTGCTCTCTAGGTGGGCGCCTGATTTCCAAAACTTGAGCTCTATTCCCTTGCTCTCCAGGTAGGCGTCTGATTGCCAAAACTTAAACTATATTCCCTTGTTTTCCAGGTGGGCGCCTGATTTCCAAAAACTTGAACTATATTCTCTTGTTCTCTAGGTGGGCGCCTGATTGCCAAAACTTGAATTGTATTCCCTTGTTCTCCAAGTTGGCGCCTGATTACCAAAATTTGAATTGTATTCCCTTGTTCTCTAGGTGGGTGCCTGATTACCAAAAACTCGAATTGTATTCCCTTGTTCTCCAGGTGGGTGCCTGATTTCAATGGAATAGACAAAACAAAGAAATATATTTGCCCCAGTTTGGTAGCTGGGCACATATGTGAGTGTTAACTGAATCATGTTATCAAATATTCTAAGAATTTGAAAGCTAGATCTCATTATCCAAGAGGGTCCTGAAAACTCCTAGTTAGATGATGGTTTTAAATCCAAATTATATCTTCTAAAGGTGTGAATTCCGCTAAATCTTGTTATCTAATGGAAATTTTAGAGTTAAGTCCCATTATTCAGGAGGGTCCTGAAAACTCCTAATTGAATCCTATCTCATATATGCAAACTTTAAAGACAACTTATATTCCTTTGGGTTACATTTATGCTAGATTTTTCTACTCATGATTGTTTTAAATTTTAAACTAGGTACCATTTTTCAGGAGGGTCCTGAGAATTTACGGTCAAACCTATCTAGTGCTTGCCTTCCTTACAGAGGGTTTCTTCGAAACAAACGAAATTTTCTGCCCCTGTTTCAATCAAAGAAAACTTTGTGAATTTAAACATAGTGGTTGGTTTATGGCCTTGAACTCTGAGGCCGATTGCTCCTTCACTTCCCCTGATAACTTTGATTTCCACTCGAAGACTTTGTTTTTTTATTGACTAACCACTTTCTCTGTCACCCTTATGACAAAAAAATATCACTTCTCCATTCAGACCCAATACCCTTCATATGTTGCATTGTTTATGAACTGACATTTACTAAACCTTTGTGTCTCACATGAATCTCAAAACACGACAATTGCCACCCACTCATTGCGTATGTTGTTCTTTCTTGACTTAAACCACTGTCCATGGCCTTGAGGTCTATTGCTCCCTCATTTTCCATGATAACTTTGATTTCTGTTCAGAAGACCTTGATTGTCACTGGTTAACCACCCTTTTGTCAATCTTACCACAGAAAATACCTTTGATCCGTTCACCTAACACCCTCCATCTATTGCATTATTCATGAATTGATATATACCAAACCTTTGTATTTCACATGGATCCCAAAGCATGTTGACTGTTACCAACTCAGTACGCTTTTTGTTCTTTCCTGACTTATGACACTTTGATGTGCTAGCCATATCCCATTTTGTGCAATTGGAAAGCTGGTGGCAAATTTGAAGTCATTTCTCACTTGTTCTGACCAAACAGACTCAGGAAGAGGAAGTAAACAAGACAAAAGGAACAGAGTAAAGGACAATGGAAAGAGATGATTCCTAACCAGAAAACTACAAAGTAGAAGCCTATCAGATGTGGATACCAACTCTAATTACCATGACGTGAACCTTTGGCCTATTCTGTTAAGCAAGCCTGATGTTCAACTCTTGTTATACCCCTAAACCATGAAACTGGGCTTCAATGCTCCGATTATCTAATCTGATTTGCGATCCTTATTCGACCTGTAGTGCCCGAAGGGTTTTCACCACCAAGCCTCTCTCATTTTGTTCTTTCCCTCAAATCACTGTCACCTTAAGGTGCCCGTGAAGGTTTTCACCAATAAGACTCTCTCATTTTTTATTTCTCTCAGCTTTCATCGCCTTACGGTGCCCGTGAGGGTTTTCATCAATAAGACTCTCTCATTTTTCATTTTCCTTGTTTGGACCGGAGTGTTGCCCCTGATATGATTCACCTCTACTTGCTTGCATTGGTATATCTTGAAGACTGATTAGAAGGTCTTTCTCTAGACCGTAATGTGGGCTTTTGGATGGGGTTAGAAAGAAAGGGTATCAAAAGGCTCAAAACAGCTCAATTGGGTTCAAAATTACAACTTTGGAATCAGATTTCTTACTACAACCACAACTTTAGCCCCAGTTTCTTCGCTTGGGGACTTTTGAATTTTTATTTGATGGGACCGAACCATGAGGCTGCCTACGTATCCTTAAAAGGAACCAGGTCGAACGTAGTTCATGACATAGAAATTACTTTGTTGTTGTAATTTTTCTTTTTTTTCTCTTTTTGTTGTTTTTCTTTTTAGTTTTTCTTTTCTTTTCTTCTATCTTTTCATTCTTCTTATTTTTTTTCTTTTTCCCTTTTTTTCTTTCTCTTTTCTCTCTTTACCTTTACTTATCTTTTGCGCTTGCATTTTTGAACTTTGCTACTGATTCCAAAATAGGGGTATGAAAGAAAACAAATAAGGCTCAAACGGGTAACAAATGATAAAGTGTTTAGATAGCAGAATAAAATGTCTTTGTCATTCCAATCTTCAAAGCGTGCCAGATGGAAACAACACAATTAAACAAACCAAATAAATCACACATAATATCTTTTGACTACATCAGAATTGATAACCATATCCACACATTTACCTTCTACATCTGTTAAATACAAAGCACCATTGGACAACACTCTCACTCTCATTACCACGAACGGCCCCTGTCAATTTGGGCAAACTTGCCTTTAGCTTCAACCCGATGCGGTATGATGCATTTCGATAGGGTTTCTTTATGTTCTATCTTCCCCAGTTTCACACAATTCGGTCTTGAAGTGATCACAAAATGCCTTTACTTATTTCCCTCAAAAGTCCCTATCATCTTCAAAATTATTTTATTGCTTCATGACTAAACTGACTTTTAAATACCAGGCTGAGTATTACGCGTGCATGTAATATCACTAGAGTCAATAGGAAAAGAACTATAAAAAGAAAAGAGAACTAAACAAAATGACTAGAAATTACAGAAAACAGAAAATTGCATTAGATAGACGGTGAAAGGGTTTGAACAACAAAACAAGCAAAATAACTGGGGTTACAACCCTGGAGCAAAACCAGACAACACTAAACGAGCTACTACGACTAAACAAAGTAGGCACAATAAAAGGATAGAAAGGTTTGAGCCACAAGACAATATCCGACTTACAACCCTGAAATAACCCGGACAACAGAAATGATAATAAAATTAACCACTAATACTCCTTCCCGGCTAGCCAAGAAAGGAGCGTCTTTCGAATTACCAAGATCGGCATCTTAGCCACTGAGTTCTGCATCAATATTGCCAAGACCATTACCAACATCAATATTATCAACTTTAGTCAACACGTTGCCAAGAGGATTCGCATGCTCCCTGTCACTGTCATTGATCACAATTACCCCTTCTTGAATCATCCTTTCTATTTCCCTTTTCAAAGAGCGACAATATTCAATGCTATGTCCTTGGACATTAGAGTGGTACTTGCATCGTACATCAGGATCAAGCCTTTTGCATGTGGGTCTGGAGTATAGCCGAGGAGCGACTCAATCAGTCTAGAATGCTTTAACTTTTCAAACAAACTTGTGTAGGATTCTCCGATGGGCGTGAAATTATCTTTTTGCCTTTGTTTTCCTCCATGCCTCAGTTTTCTAGGATTGTTGGATGCTTGAAAATGCTGTGAAGGCACACGAGAATTTTGGGATGCTGGTGCTTGCCCTAGAGAGTGACCTAGTGGTTGGACAGATGAACGGATGTTGTTTGGCGGATAATGTTGGAGTGGAGTTTGGGGATGTTCACAGGGTCGGTATTGAGGCTGAAAGCTTTTAGCAGTAACGACCACTGGACCCTGTCGTCGGCGGGGCTCAACAACATTTTTTCTATCAAAGGGAGGACTATCCCGAGCAACTTGTTCGTTCCATATGAGCCAAAAATCCCTAAAACTTTCCTTGGGTTTCTCCTCTATCTGAGATGGGGAGGAGCGATCTGGGACAATGTCTATATTGTACTGAAAGCGCCGCACAAAATCTTGAGCCACGTCGCCCAATGTATGCCACTTACCGACATCTTGACGATTATGTCATTCCAAAGCTGCCCCAGTCAAGATCTTACTGAAATATGCCATTAACAAATCATCTTTCTAACCAACACTTCTCATTTTACTGCAATAACCCCTCAGATGGGCTACCGGATCTCCACTCCCATCATACAAGTTAAACTTTGTCACTTTAAACCCCGCAGGCAGAAGAACGTCAGGGAACGTAGACAACTCTTTGTAAGACATGCTAACTTGGTCTCCCGTCCCTTGAATGTTCTTTAAAGACTGTTCTATGCTTTTCAGCTTCCCGGATATCTCATCTCGCCCTTCTTTACCTGTGACCTTTTCATTTTTAGCATGAAGCTCATCCCGAGGGCTCTTCTTGTATGAGTCAGGAACCTTGTGGGCAACCTTTGAGGTGTAATATTGGGCATCATGAGCTTTGAGAGGGTATTCATTGTTGGGAATAGCGAATATGATAGGAGGGAAATTTTGGGGAGAGGTAATTGGAAGAAGAGTGATGGAGATACTAGGGTGGTTGGGAAGTGCCAAAGTTTGGGTAAGGGTGGCATCTAAGAAGCCAGGTGGTGGCGGGGGTGGTGCCTTCCCAATCATCCAAGCCTGATACATGTCCGTCATGTGTTGTCTTAACATCCTTGCCTCATCAGCCAAACCAATGTCCTGTTCAACCAACTGCTTCCGGGAACCGGTATCAACCAACTCAGTTATGTTGTTGTCTGCCATTACCTTTTGACTTTATATTGTAGAGAAGAGTTACCACTTTAAAAACCACAAACCAACCACCCTTCTGCTATGAATATAACAAAATAAAGTCATCACGTTAGCGTTAGGACATTTGACATAAGATAATCTCACTTTATGTGCAATGCACCTAGCCACAGTTAATGGTTCTAGAATGACTTCGAGGGTCATAAGGTCACTTGGCATCATTCCAATTTGTCCATTTGAATCTTCTCTGTTCTTTGCTTTTCTAGCACTTGCTTGCTCATTTTCCTTCCTCTTTTTCCTCTTTCTTTTTTTTATTTTTTTTTTCTTTTCCTTTTCTAAAAAAATGATTCGATCGAACCCTATGTAGGTTGCCTACGTATCATGACGCCGCATGAATCAGATCTTTGCGTAGTTCGGGAGAAATCGAGAATAGACTAAACAAACTAATGTTCTCTTTTTCTTCTTTTTTTTTCTTTCTTTTTTTTTACCTTAATGACTAATCCGATGAGGAAAGAGAAATAAGAGAAGCAAAACCCCTTTTTTTCTTTTTGAATTTTCTAGACTTAATGTTCTACAATCATATTCTAAACTCAAGCTTAACGGATTTTTTCTTTTCTTTTCTTTTTGAAACAAACACTCTATTAAGGAAAATCCTAAAAGAGAAAAATATTTTTTGACTCTTTTTTTAGGAAGAAAATCTAAAGAATAAACCACAGAAAAATATTTTGAATTTTCATTTGATATCCTGACGCAAGATTTCGAAACAAGCAACAAAATATTTTTGGATTTCAATTTTGATTGCCTAAAGGAGAAATTCTAATAATAAACAAAAAATAAACATGTTTTTTTTCCTTCTATGTACAATGTCTTAAAATTCTAGTGAAAATAAAAAGAATATATTATTTTGTTTTATTTTTCCAATAATCTCCTAAAGAGGAACCGCAAACGAAAATCATTTTGGAATTTAGAATTAATATCTTAAAGAAAACTTTTTTAAAAGGCACTAAAAGAAAATTCTCCTTTTTTTTTGAATTTTTAGTTTTAATATACGAAAGAAAATATAAAAGCAATTTTTATTTGAGTTCTAGACATTAATTTCCTAAAGAAAACCACAAAAGATTTTTTGAACTTCTAGAATTAGTATTCTAAAGAAAACATCTAACAGAAATATAAAATCGCAATTTTTTTTGAAGTTTTGCCTTATTACACATCTTTCTTCAATACAAAATGGGGAAACACAATACCAAAAGACTCGACATTACTGTACAAAGCTAGAAGTTAAAGTAGGACATAGAAAAGAACAACAGACTCAAAGAATAAAAAGAAAAGAAAATCTTCTTTTAATCCACTCCTGAATGATCGATCCTGACTATATGGTCCTGGGGTTCTGCCATGCTCGAACTCCGGTAAATAGGCCCACACCTGTATGATAAAACTTTAACCAACACTATGTGAGATAACAATACTCCTTATTAAACACATGCAAGACATGATTGAGGCTATTTTTGCAAAATGACTTATGTGGCCAAAAGGTGGCTAGAAGTGCAAAATTTGGCTAAGAACCCGCAAAGACAAGAACCTAAGAAGATTTCCTAGGAAGACCAGACCCTAGGTGGGTTGCCTACATATCACGCCTCGAAAGACAAGAATCAGGTATGCGCAGTTCGGGCAGATTGGATACGGGCGAGAATTAAAAAAACAACTAATTTAGAGAAAACATATTTTTTTGTCTTTTTGAAAAATGATGAGACATGTAACCTTTTTTTTTTTTATTTTTTTCTTTTTCTTTTTTTGATTTTCTGATTTACGAAGAATGATGAAAAAGTGCAAAATCTTTTTTTTTTCTTTTGTTTTTTTTAATTTTCAAGCTCTTTTTTCCTTAAGAAAATGTGACAGGAAGCATAATTGGGCCCTACTCGCTTTAACTTCACACTTCACCCTCTCTTTTTCTTTTTTTTTTTCATTTTTCATTTGCCCTCAACTATCATTGGTCGCCAAATGACCCTTTTACCTTTGAATAAATGCAACATGTAGCACATAGGATGTATCAAGATGGTCTGTTATTTTGGGTGCACCTGTCCTAGACAGACCCAACCCCTGTGTTATGTCTCCAAAGTCAAATGCATGTGATGCAAACAAACGTTTCTACTAGGGATCCGGCATGAGGTTTTGTTATTCTAGGTTTAAAAACCTGGGTTTATTTGTTCTAGACCTGGCTTACCCGAGTGGATAGCTCGAGCCGAGGGGGGCAGCGTACCAGGAATACAGAAGCTTCACCGGCTTTGCAACTTGTCCGAACCTCGTTCTAAAATTAGGATATGACTCTAACATAAAAGAAGTCACACGAAGTGCACACTTCCCAGATGATTTAGAAGACTCAGAGAGAAGAAGGGTTTCGTAACAATTTATATATAGTTCACCAATATCAAAGCGGTAAAAAAATCATTTAGCACATTAGGCTCCAAACATGTAACAAATTAGATAATAAATAAAGCCAAATATAACAATTATCCTAAGCTCGAATTCTCGAACCCTGAACCAGAAATTTTGGGTTCTTGTCCCCAACAGAGTCGCCAGATCTGTCACACCTCCTTTTTCCTACACCCGAAAGGGTATAAGGGAGTTTTTCCAATTTAAGTGACAATCGAAACGGGATTATTAATTAAATTCAGAGTCGCCACTTGGGATAATTTATGGTGTCCCAAGTCACCAGTTAAATCCCGAATCGAGGAAAGATTGACTCTGCTTTACAGTCCGCGAACACAGAAATCCGGGTAAGGAATTCTGTTAACCCAGGAGAAGGTGTTAGGCATTCCCGAGTTCCGTGGTTCTAGCACGGTCGCTCAACTGTTATTATTGGCCTATTTATCTGATTTAAAAAAAACTTTTGAACCTATGTGCATTTTAAATTTGAACCGCTTTAAAATATTTTAAGGAAGATTAAACGTTATTTAAAACACGTCTTTGGATCATGCCACATGAAATGCACCCGCGATCCGCGACATATTTTATTTAACATTGTTAGGATTTGGATTTGGGTCACATGAAATGCACACCCGAGTTTAGGAAGGTAATTTTAAATTACGCGCCTAAAGCAACTACGCATTTTTAACTTTGCGAGGGCCATGGAAATTTAACTAAATGGCACGCCTCGATTTCTAAACATTAAATTATTAATTAAGCGAGGTCCATGCATTTTGAGATTTCATTTGGCATGGCACGCCTCGAATTATTCTAAAGGGTTTTACTCAACTGAAGTAAACTACGGATATTCATGAATTATATTTCTAGAATACTATGAGATTATTATAAAGGCCATATCCTTTACGGGTTGGCTATAGAACCTGTTAAACTCAATGATATCCTTTGGGTATTAAAAAGGTCTCATTGTGAACAAAATTCTACAGCGGTTTAGCACAATTCAATATTCCAAGACAATAGTACCAATTCCAGCATACTATCAGCAAAATTCGTTAATAGCCCCAAACTTTGACATTCAAGTACATAACAAATAAGTAGAAATTATCAATAATGTAATAAGGAATCTAAAAAAGACCAACTAGAAAATGAAGCAATTATAAAAAAACTAACTTTAAACATGAAATGTTCCATTCTCCGATATGTACGGTTTTTTAGCACGTGACAGTCTTTCGTTTTATTTTCTCTTTATCTGTACCCAATATGCTTTTTTTTTAAAAATCATGTTAACTTTCTTCTTCAAATTATTTTATCAAACAAATAGTATTAAACATACATGGTCTTCATTTAGTGCAATTGTGAATTAAACTCACAGAGACAACTCCTATTTGGACATTGCAGCAATAGCCATTTTACAAGGATAGCCGATTTTAGCCTTCATTTCTAGCCAATTAATCAACTCAAATTCTACAACTTACACTAATAGATACACATGATGAATTTAAGAACAAGAACAGATTTGGAATGTAAGGATTTTAGAATTTAACGAAAGTTAACAACAGAATCGTGTTCAATTGACCATATTCATATTAAGCCGAGCATCCACATGAAGCAAGAATCAAGTAGGGGTACATGGAATGTAGTTATATAGCTTCAAAAAAACCAATTAAAACTCAGCTAAACAGCTCATAGCTTCAGCAACATAAACAGTGACCAAGCGATTCGACAAACCAGTTTGACCAAACAAAAGTCTTGAATCCGAATGAGAAGAGTTTAGCAAACAAATTCCCAGCAACAAAGTCCCAAATGGAAATCAACTTTCAAAAAATGAAACCTAGAAACATGGAGGAGAACGGCAGTAGCTTCAAACAAACACCGAACTTCAGATTGTTCTTTCTATTTTTGTTCCTCTTTTTTTAGTGTGCGTTTTTTAGATCTGCTTCTTCCTTGGTCATAGCTTTCTTCACCAATACTGGGTTATCTTTTGAGGTCTTAGCTTTTCTCAACTCTTCGGGGCAAAGCATCTCCCCGATCAAGTCAGACCATGGGTCTCACACACTTCTTCTTTAATCTCTTTTCCCTTGTAAGTCACTGTCACTCGTTCATAATTCCATGGGACTGCCTTGTTG
This sequence comes from Nicotiana tabacum, assembly GCF_000715075.1. Classification (NCBI taxonomy): domain Eukaryota; kingdom Viridiplantae; phylum Streptophyta; class Magnoliopsida; order Solanales; family Solanaceae; genus Nicotiana; species Nicotiana tabacum. The sequence goes on from NC_134080.1 coordinate 158,319,408, forward strand.
TTGACTATCGGTAATTGAGTTACCGGTTTGATAATGACAGGATCTGTGCGGGCGCCCTTCATAATTACTACAAGCTTGTTCGTCACTCCTGGCACAACCACTTTTGCTATTTCATGTTTTCCTGCAACGTCACTTGAGGACTCCTTCTTGACCTCCACAGATGGTTCATTATTTGCCCCGTTCAACTTGATCATAGACTTCTCATTTGTTGACTTTTCAAATGGCTTGGCTTCACTAGCCCGAATCATTATGACGGTTTGCAAAGGCTTCTTAGGCTCCCCTTCCTTATGCACTATCTCAATCATATTAGTCTCATGATGGGCCGGCAACGGGTTCTAGTTGATGTTGGGTGCTTCCGGGGCTTGGACCTAAATCCGATTAGTATCAATGAGCTCTTAAATAGCTATTTTTAATTTCCAGCATTTCTCTGTATCATGACCCGGGGTCCCTGAACAATACTCACAACTCACTGAGCAGTCAAGATTTCTGGGAGGGGGATTTGGCAGCTTAGCTTCGATCGAATTCAACATACCCAACTGTCTCAATCTGTGGAATAGGCTAGCATATGATTCTCCCAGAGGAGTGAAGGTCTTCTGTTTCTGCAACCTCTCATTCTTAAAGGCTTGATTTGGCCGAAAACCTGTTCCAGGGGGGTTTCTATAGGCTCTTGGGGGTGGATGGGCATTTTGTGGAGCTAGGTATGGACATTGTGGAGCCGGCGCACACCATTGTGCGTGAGTGGGAGGTTGGGTATAGGTTTGTGCGTGATGGACGGAAAAATAGGATCGTGCGGTGGGTAGTAGTGTTGCGGTGGGCTATTTGGAGTGTGGGGTTAAGTTTGGTGGTAGGGTCGAGGCGGGTTGTAGTAACGTGGAAGGTTCCTGGAACCGACCTAAGCTCCCGACTCAATTGTTGCAACGTCCTCTTTCTTCTTCTTCCCGAGTACACCTCCAGTACCGTTTTGAATGGCCTGGGTGGTCTCTTTGATTGCGGAATAACTCATGATTTTGTTGGACTTGAGTCCCTCCTCAACCATGCCTCCCATTTTTACAACTTTATTAAAGGACTTTCCCACTGCTGACACCAAGTGACCAAAATAAGTGGGTTCCAAAGCCTGCAAGAAATAATCAACCATCTCACTTTCTTTTATCGGAGGGTCAACCCTCGCTGATTGCTCTCTCCACCGGAATCCATATACCCTGAAACTCTACCGGGCTTCTTCTCAATCTTTGTTAATGACAGATGGTCTGGGATAATTTCGAGATTGTACTGAAAATGGCAGGCAAAGGCTTGGGCCAAATCGTCCCATGTGTACCACCTGCTGTGATCTTGTCTGGTATACCATTCTAATGGCGATCCACTCAAACTTTGGCTAAAATATGCCATTAGAAATTCATCTTTTCCGCCTGCTCCTCTCATCTTGCTACAAAATTCTCTTAAGTGTGCTACTGGGTCACCATGCCCATCATACAGATCAAACTTAGGCATTTTGAACCCTGCCGGTAACTGAACATCTAGGAACAGACATAAATCTTTATAGGCCACACTTACTTGACCTCCCAACCCCCTCATATCTCAAAATGATTGTTCTAAGCTTTTGACCTTTCTGATCATCTCTTCATGCTCGGGATTTTTGGGTGGCTTCTCGGCCTCTGCCGGGAGATCAAGATGAGGGGTGTAAGAATATGGTTTTGGAACTTTGAAGGTGGGTTCAGGGGGATAGTACTAGTTATCGTGAGTTTGGAACAGAGGTTCACTGGAAGATCGGTGTAATATAGCAGGTGGAGGTACCACAAAAATGGGTGTAATTGGTAGGGGAGGGTATGGGACTTGTTTGGGTGGTGGAGCTTGAGAAGTATGGGAAGTGGCGCCATAGCATTGTTGGTAGAGGGGAAAGGCTGGAGATGAGTTCACAGTGGGAGGCTCCTAAGGTTGGGCCGATGGTGGGATATAGGCAGGGTTGGCGGGATAAACCGGCGGTGGATGCCCCTTGGCCCAGGCTTGGTACATTTCAGCCATCTGCTGCTTTAACTTATACACCTCTTCTTTCATTCCTTTAACATCCAGCTCTTTCACCTGTTTTGACGAGTCAACAATACTTGTTTCCGGTTCTTGGTTGGCCATATTCAGCCTGCCTTTTGATCGGGTGTTGTATGAGTGAGTTTCCAGAATGCCAATCAACTAACCACCTGCCTGGATTCAATATATCAACGACAACCTTGTTAGTGGTTAGGGCTTTAACAAATTAGTAACCGCACATTTGGGGAATGAATTCACCTAAGCAGTTAACTGTTTCTATTATGCATTTGATCGGCTGCTTGCGTCATCCCGACTTTTCCATTTGCAACTTCTTTCTTCTCTTTTTCCATTCTGGCCTTTTCTTTTGTTTTTATCCTCTTATTTCTCTCTTGTTTTGCCATTGCTTCTTTCTCTTATTTTCTCTCTTTTCTTTTCTTCTTCTTTTTTCTCTTCTTTTTTTCTCTCTTGTTTTCCTCTCTTTTTTTCTTCTTCTTTCTTTTTTATCTTTTGGTTATGGTCGAATCCTATAGATATTGCTTACGTATCATGACGCCGAATGAATCAGATCGAGCGTAGTTCTGGGAGATAAGTACGAATGTAAATAATAAAACAATTTTTGGGATTTTCAATTTCATAAAAAGCAAACGCTTTGATTACAAAGACTCAACACTAACAGACTCCAGACGCTGATGAAAAGATGAAATACAGACTCCAAAAATGAACTATCATACTTCGACAAAAGAAAATACAGACTCGAACACAATTAACAGACTCCGGCAAAAAGAAAATACAAACTCAACACAACTAACAGACTCTAATGGAAAACAACATTGCAGCCTCTGTGGGATCGACCAAATCATCCTTCTCAGGGCAGGAAACAGAACCCTGGAGACCTGAATAAAACAAGAAGGTAGGGTTAACAGGTTTTATCATGTACAAAGGTGGAACAAAGGAAGAGTTAGTTTACCGCAGTTCTTGACCCTCCACCCGTATTTTGGGGCCAACTCTTTCCACCAGTAGGTCTATGGCATAGTGATGTCCAGAATCTTCTGAACCTACCAGTCCAGGCCTTCGACCCTTGGTAGCATCCACCAAGTTGCTGAAATAATGAAAGAGGAATGGTTAGCAATGACATGAAACAACCTATTTTCAGAGAAAGAGATAAATTTTGAATTTACGTGAACGATTCCAAGATTCGGGGAATGATGGAGTTGTGGCCGGGATGATATCCTTGGTTGCAATGATAACAAACTACTCCATCTATCCACAGTCGTTGTCATTATCCATGGTGGTAAGCAAAGCACGGTGGCCACGTTTGCTGAAGTTTATTACTCCCCTATGGAAGATTTTGGGGGAGAAATGTTTGTCATTTGTGACAGGGTGAGGGGATCCTTCATTTCAAAGCACAACCGCTACAAACTAGCCATTGTTCACCACACATAGGGGCCTACTTGTTCCAAGAAGACTTGATACTAGTGGTAGAACTCCAAGATCAGGGTATCAAGTCCCCCGCTTAATGAGATTGGGCCCAAAGTGAAGAGGTATGTGTAAACGTAAGTGAAACCCTTCTTAGTGAAAGATTACCCGCTGCACCAGATCGAGAGCAATAATATTTAGGGAGTTGGGAACTTCTCTTCGAAATACTTGGTAGTGTTCAGATGTTTAGGGATGATGGTTCTCACCATGGGAGGATCAACATCAACATCAACCTCTTTATCTTTGCTCCTCTTCAGGCCCCTATCAAAGAAATGACCACAGTTCTTGGAAGAATTAGTATAAAAATCCATAATGAGAAGAAGATAATAGAGTCTTTGAAGAACAAAGAGAGATGAAAGTAGGAGGAAGTGAAGTGCAAAGAAGATAAGAAAGCTCATAAAGTTGTTAGAAGTAAAAGAAGAAGAATGAGGCATATAAGAAAAGATATAGGCTACTAAAATTGTGACCATGATTACCTTGAGAGCTAATGAAACTATTGCTAAATCGTGGAGTAAAACATGTTCGGGGTATTAAATGTGAGTGGTCGTGCATCTTATCAAGCGTCAAAAACTTTTCAGAAGGGTTCAGAAAATTTTCTGCCAAGAAAAGAATCTTCACCAACTTCCTGATGACACAAATATGTGGCACCGGAAAGCAAGGGGACTACCTGTATAGGGTAAAATTAGTTTATACTAAGTCTTTAAATGATTACATGACATGTGGAACTAGAGGTAGATGGAAGATGAAGGAGTGGGAACAAAGACAGAGGACAACAACTTTGATTGATATCGGGTAGATCTTGAAGGAAATGCAGTCAACATAGGTAAATGCATGTTTGTCATCAGATGGCATGTAATGAAGAATATTCCCCAGTACCAAATATCCAGCCATTGCAGAGAATTTTAGCATTAATGGCCTGCCATTACATATCATCAATGACCCCATTATTGTCATTTAAGAGGGGCTTGATCCTAGAATCTTGTTCCTTAGGTATAGCTGTAAAAAAATGAATTGAGCAACCGTTGTAATTGTAATATCTCACAATTTAAGTGAGGACATAATGGTCAATAGCCAAAAAAAAGCAAAATGGGTCGTAGCCCTAAAAGAAGAGAGGACCATCAAACTTAAGCAAATCAAAGGGGCTTGGGGAAAGGAAAAACATTAGAGCCTCTGCCAAAACAAAAGCTATTGAAAATTTTTGGAACAAACAAAAAGAGGAAAAAAAGAAGAAGAAAACAATCCTTTGAGCAACAATAAAAGAAATTAGAATTCAAGGTGAAATCTTCAGCGATTAGATCCTTTTAAAAGGAGAAACACAAAAGACATGGTCTCTTGAATCAACAAAGAACAGAGCCAGCACAGAGAAAGAAAATATAGGAAAAGAACAAGAATGGGGAGAAGAGAATGAAGAACTCGATCTAATCCTTTTAGACTCCAGACTTATTAGTTTCTGTATGTCATGGGAAAGTTAGGTATTGAATTTTTTATGGATAGAGATGAGATTACTAAAAAAAAATAGAAAAATAATAAGAGAACTCATGGAACTTTTCATGAACCGAATGAATGAATAATGTGAATGTTTTTTAATTAGAAGATTTTGGATTTGTTCGAGTTACCCATAGCATGGGTAAATATAATTTGATGAACTAAGAGTAAAACATGAAAGTCTGAGGGTTGGGTATTTTGTTGCAGGAAATACATAATGGGACTAATTATTATTACCGTTTTAAAAGGGGCATTTTATTTTATGATTATTATACAAGCATGTTTTCTGAATTGTACCCTATTAAATACTGGTTGTGGTTAAATATTATTACTCAATGAGCTAGCGACTCACTCCCCACTATTATTTTTACAGAGACAGCAATAGACGCGGGCGAGGATTCCGTTAATTAGAGTACACGAGTTGGCATCTCCTGGTGAGTCCCACATTTATTCGCGTGGGCAAAGATTATTATTTATTTGTTATAGTCTCTTTCTTGAAACTCTTAGAGTCGCTCCATAGTCATTTTTATGTATATCATAGGTATTATTTTATTGATATAGACTTGTGACTCGTATTAGACTTTCCTATCGTATACTTGGAGTTGAAGTTAGTATTATTATATTGGGAATACTTCGTGAATGAGGATTATAACTTGTTTGGTCGATATAGGTTGGTTATGTTGTTGATTTTTAAGACAGGTTTATTTTTGGATAGTCTTAAAATAGGGGAAACTCTGTCTGATTTTATGTAGATTACCGACGAGGCTTACTTGGGAGCACTTGTTCCTAAGCGTTGGTCATGATCCTAAATTGGGTCGTGATAAAGTTGGTATCAGAGCCAGGTTATTCTTGTGACTAATGGAGCATGCGTCGGTAGTAGAATCTCAATTATGGTAATGTAGCCGGCCATTCCCATAATCGTGATTCTGCGAGGGCGTAATAGGATGTGTCTTGTCTTTCTTTCTTATTCTTCCGTGCGTGTGTGGTGATTAGGGTCAAATAACTGAATCTGTCATCATTATCCTTTTCATGTATTACTCAGATCAATCACCCGATAATAGAATTTGGTTAGAGATCAAAGACATTAAATCTTACCACTAGATAGGTAATCGTGTCCTAACAACGAAAAGTGACAAAAGTAGTAGACAAGGCCAATGAAAGGCCCGTGTTTCCACAGTGAGAGTCTTACCGCTAAGATGTGTAATAGAGTCTATTATTGAATTAGTACGAATCCACCACTATAGAACCTGGAGAGTGTCATTACAAAAAAGGTACTTACATCCATGAAATATTTTTGAGATCTTATGGATATAATAGATAAACATGATAAGAATGAGCAATAGAATAGGGACTCTAACGTCCTCATGCACCTAGAAGATTATGGGACCAACAGAATATTCTTAATAAAGTTCATAAAGTTGAAACTATGGAACAACGAACTTTTAGACTAGAGTAGATGGCGAATACATGAAATGCTACTATACTATTAGAGATGCCAACAAGAGAAACACAACTAATTTGGGAATAATTTCATTAAAGTGTTTATGAATCACTTCCTTCTTGATAGTTTGTGATGTGAACTCGCCTGCTAAATCATTTAAGAAATTGATTTAGACATTGGGTATACTTACATATAACACCAAACTTTCTCAACTGGATACGCAAGCAACATCTTATGTTTAGAGGCTTATTGAAAGGTTGGTTAATTGTTTAAATAAGATAGGTAACTGCATATATGAAGACTTGAACCTCTTCTTTAGCTGTTGCATTTACCAGAAAGATTGAAAATATGGAAATGATAGGTGTGAAAGAATCACATAAGAAGATCGAGATTAGAATATCTTTTAGTATGAATTTTAATATGAGTCGAAGATTTAAAAATCAAAAATATTTTGAGATATTAAGCGATCCTTTTCGGGTTGCCACAACTGTGAAAAATTTATAGTAGTTAGACATGTGTTCCACCGAGTCAATGATAGCTTCAGATGAGATAAACCCCAAACTTTTAAGATTCAAGTTAAGAGAAGGAAACCCTAGCTAACCAAGTTGTACTTGATATGGTTGATTCTAACGTACAAATGGATATGGATTAATTATCTTCTTACCATTCTACCCTCGATTACAATGGAAAGACTATTAGGTTTATTGATCTTTAAAAGCTGGATTTGTCCAAAAAGAGGATTATAAGATTTAAAGACGAGCAAATTATATATTTTGAAGACTACGGTTATAGAAAAAAAGTTGTTTGGATCTCATAGATAGGGTAAGGGGCACAAGAGAAGAAACACTTAGCTTGAGAAAAAAAAAGGTATCATAATGAGAGATTCTCTAATGTATCCCTAAAGATTTACTAGGACTATCTCCAATATGAGAAATAGATTTCGGTATTGAGTTGATACCTGACACGCAAACTGTATCATATGGCACCAACAAAGTTGAAAGAGCTAATTGAATAATTGAGAGACCTACTAGATACAGGTTTTATCATACCAAGTGTTCCACCATGGGGTGCACCAATATTATTTGGAAAAAAAGGATGAGTCTTTAATAATGTGGTCCAACTACAGATAATTAAATAGGATAACAATACATAACAAATATCCCTTGTCTTGTATAGATAACTTGTTTGATCAGTTACAAGGAGCCATTGACCTTTAGTCTGGTTATCATCAGCTTAGAATAAGAAAGGAAGATATTTTGATGTTCGTTCTGTACTCGGTACAAATATTATGAGTTATCTGTGTATAATGAATATGGTGTTCAAAGTTGCTTTTGGAGAAAAAATTCATAGTTTTTACTTACTATATTCTGATATATTCTCGTACCCAGGAAGAGCACGAGAATTACTTGAAAAATATGCCAATGACGCTGCAGGAACATCAACTTTTTTTTCCAAGTTCTTCAATTAGCTTGACTCCATGGTATTCATAGGACACATGGTATCTAAGAAAAAAAAATAGTAGATTCTAAGAAGATATAAACAGTTCATAAATGGTCGAGACCCATTTCCCCTACAGATATTACTTTTGGCTTGACAAGCTAATATAGGTATTTGTGTAGGATTTCTCTAGAATAGCACCATCATTCACCAAGTTAACATAGAAAATCGCTAAATTTTAGTGGATGGAGAAATGTACAACGAGAAAGTATGTTTGACAATCACACTAATATTAGCCTTATTCCAATAAGCTCTAGAGATTCACGATGTTATGTGATACTTCGAGGGTAGGATTAAGATATTTTCTCATGCAAAATAATCGTGTGATAACCTATGCTCTAAGGAAATTGAAGAATCTCAAGTCGTATTATGCCATTCATGATTTGGAGATGGTCATATTGGTGTTTCCTTTTAAGATTTAGAGACACTGTTTATACGAAGAAACCTATGAGATTTATACCTAGCACAAGAGCCTTAAATACATTTAAAACCAACAGAGATAAATATTTTGCAATGTTAATGGAGGGAACTACTGAAGATATAATTGTACTGTTTTGTACTGTTCAGAAAAGATAAATATTATAACTTATGCAAAAAAATATTTTATAGGTGATCTGACGCATTTAGCTCCTGTAAAGATACTTCTGGACAAAGATATGCATAGACTAGAACGTACACGTATTAGATTCAATGTAAAAAAAAATCAAAGACATTATTGGCAATTGGTCAAGCCCGATGTAGATGAATAAAGGCGAGCCAATACGAGGATGAGTGATTGTTTAATTACCGAGATTAGTTTCTAGCTGGTAAAAGCAAGGATATGATTGCTAATTGTGAGGGTATTCTCCGACTAGGTAATTAATTATGTGTAGCAAAAATATATGGGTTGAGACAAGCTATTCGCGATGGAGCTATACAACGTATATCTCAGGTCTATAAGATGCACCATGATTATAAAAATAATTGATTGGCTGGAAAAGAAAGAAGGGAAAAAATTCGTTAACTTTGTTTCTAACTATTTGACATGCCAGTATGTTAAGGCAAATACTTGCGATGCACATTCCCACTAAAACAACTCAAGATTCTGAAGTGGAAATACAATAGAACAATACATATAGGACTAAATTACTCAAACCATTAGGGGTATAATTATATATGGGAAAGTTGTAAATTGTCTTACAAAGTAGGCATGCTTCTTGCTAGTCAAAACATCGTATAGTGAGGTAAAATATGCATAGATATACATGAATAGAAAATTATCTGACTCAATAGAGCTCTATTGTCCATCAGCTCTAATAAAGTATCGCATTCACTTCACGATTTGAAAACCTTTTCAAGAATGGTTAGGTACACGAGTAGATCTTAGTACTATTTTTATCGCACACAAACACAAAGTTCAAAGGTACTATACAGATCTTGGAGGATATGTTGAGACATTGTATTCTTAAGTTTAGAGGTAGTTGGGACGCTTATCTATCTTTAGCTGAATTTGCTTACAACAATAGCTTCCAGTCTAGTATTCAAATGGCACCGTACGAAGCATTGTATGGTAGAAGATGTCGTTCTCCTATCGGATGGTTTGAAGATGGTGAGACTAACTTATGGAGAGCCGACTTTGTACAAGAAGCTATGGACAAAGTCCAGTTGATCCTTTAGAGATTGCTTACAGCTCAAAGTAGTCAAAAATCTTATGCAGATAAGAGAAGAAGAGGTTTAGTATTTACAATTGGGGACAAAGTGTTCCTACGAGTCTCTCCCATGAAAGATTAGATGCGATTTGGAAAAAGAGGTAAGTTGAGCCCAAGATCTATGGGGGTGTCTGATATACTTGACCGGGCAGAAGTTGTGGCATACCAATTGGAACTTCCTCATGAGTTATCTTTTATTCATCTAGTGTCTCATGTCTCGATACTAAGAAGGTATATATTAAACTCCTCTCAAGTACTTGAAGAATTGAACTAAACTACTTGATGAGAAGTTGTCTTACAAGAAGGAGCCTGTGGCTATTACCGATAGGCAAGTAAGAAAGTTACGATCAAAAGAAACTTTGTTCGTGAAAGTCATATGGAGAAATCATATTGCTGAAAAAGTTATTTGGGAAGTAAAATATGTACACAAGTAAAGTATCCCCACTTATTGCAATCTATAGGTATGCATTAGATTTAAATTTGGGGACCGAATTTCATAAGGTGGGGAGATTGTAATATCTCACAATTTATGTGAGGACATAATAGTCAATAGCCAAAAAAAAGCAAAATGGGTTGTAGCCCTAAAAGAAGAAAGGACCATCAAACTTAAGCAAATCAAATGGGCTTGGGGAAAGGAAAAACATTAGAGCTTCTACCAAAACAGAAGCTATTGCAAAATTTTGGAACAAACAAAAAGAGGTAAAAAAAAAAGAAGAAAACAATCCTTTGAGCAGCAATAAAAGAAATTAGAATTCAAGGTGGAATCTTCAGTGATTAGATCCTTTTAAAAGGAGAAACACAAAAGACATGGTCTCTTGAATCAACAAAGAACAGAGCTAGCACAAAGAAAAAAAATATAGGAAAAGAATAAGAATGGGGAGAAGAGAATGAAGAACTCAAGGTAATCCTTTTAGACTCCAGACTTATTAGTTTTTGTATGTCATGGGAAAATTAGGTATTGAATTTTTAATGGATTGAGATGATATTACTAAAAAATAGAAAAATAATAAGAGAACTCATGGAACTTTTCATGATCCGAATGAATGAATAATGTGAATGTTCTTTAATTAGAAGATTTTGGATTTGTTCGAGTTACCCGTAGCATGGGTAAATATAATTTGATGAACTTAGAGTAAAACCTGAAAGTCTGAGGGTTCGGTATTTTAAACTATTTATGAATTAGCCAAAACAAGGAAATTAACACGAGATCTATATAATGTGATTATAGATTGATTGAAGGAAGCCATACAAATTGCTTGAGGAGACGAGTTTGATGTTTCGACATAAGTACTGTGAGTAGTAATCTTACCACAATTTGTGTCTTCATAACCTGCATGGTTTATATATGATTTTAAAAATAAATATATTACAGATGCTTTGAAATTGCATGTGGGACAAGTGTTTTACTTGATATGATACCGAACAGTTTACTTGAGATGTTTATCGATTAATCTAAATGTTTTCAGCGATACTAGATATGTTTTACTGTTACTTGAGATGCTACAATTATTTGAAGTATTCTCACTGTTATTAGACATGTTTTATTGTTACTTGAGACATGGTTACTGTTACCGAAATAAAATTACCATATTTGATAAGGAATGATATGCCCTTTATTATTTTGAAAATGCTTTTGTACGAATATTTACTATTTACAAGAAAGAGTATTAATGGGAGGAGACTTTGAAGGATCCCGTAGCTAACGGCGGGTTCGTTAGACCTGGTGCACCTTGTATTTACAGATTACCGATTACTGATTACAGTTATAGCCCTCGCTAGTAAGAAGATAGAACTATCATACAGTTACAGTTTTCCCTCGAGTAGGGACCTACAGTTATACTTGACTCCTTTTATGAAGGGGTACACATAGTGATACAGATTACATGATCCTTTTCTTAAAACCTCCCAAATATGCTATGACACGGTATTTACCAAGTTTATTACTGAATTTGTAAATTAATTTTTTTACAGGAAACACATGATGGGCCTGATTATTATTACCGTTTTAAAAGGGGCATTTTATTTTATGATTATTATACAAGCATGTTTTCTGACTTGTCCTAAGTGTCTTCGGAAGCCTTGCTCCCGAAATCAGGCTTCCTACTATTTATTTCGATTTGAATGCTATGTCTTATATTTTCATTTAATTTATTTATTAATTTAGGATCAAATCAATTTTCTTGTCTATAAATCACACAACAAATTCAACTGTACAGTTTTACGGGTAAACAAAACCAAAATTGAGTAGTTGTAAATTTGTTGGTGTTTCTTTCTTCTGTAAAACCAATTGAAAATGATGGCATAATTAGTAAAGGTAATAGAAAAAAGATAAAATGGAGATAAAAATGTAACGGCCTGACCGGTTATTTTAAGCCTTATTATATCGTTCTGCGGTTTAAGACCTTGAGTAGATTCACTATATGTATTATGACTTCTGTATGACTTTTAAGTAAATGTCCCGAAATTTGGATTTAGAGGTACCTATAGGTTTGTTCAGTGATTTTGGACTAGGGTATATGTTTGGGTTGAGTATCGGGTGGTCAGGGTGTGATTCGATGCTTATTATCGGAAGTTTACATTTTGAAGGTTTTAAATTAGCAAAGTTTGTTTTGGAGTGGACTTTGGTGTTATCGAATTTCGAGTGATGTTTTGGGACCTTGGATAAGTTCACGTAGTTGATTTAAAATTGTGTGTGAAGTTTGGTCATGATTTGTAATATCTATGTGTGATTCAGACGCATTCAAGGATGTTTGAAGGTTTTAAAGTTAAAAGAAGGATTTCGATCGTCGAATCATGGTACTGATGTTATTACTGGCATTTAGAGCCTTTGGATAAGTTTGGATAAGGTATGGAGACTAGTTGATATGACTGGACGGTGTCCTAGCGGTACCCGGGTGTGTCTCAAGATGGGTTCGGACCAAGTTGGTGATGGTTGTTGGTGCTGGTGTTGTGCTTCGCGAATGCGGTGGGAGGCCCGCGTTCGCGATGAAAGAATTGGGGGCTACTACTTTGTGCTTTGCAATCATGGCAGGGGATTCATGGTGGAGAAGGACTGGAGCCAGAGATTTTTTCCCTACGCGAATGCGGTATGGGGGACGTGAACATGAGGTATAAAGGGTTGGGCACATTGCCCTTTGTGAATATGACAGGAAGACAGTGAATGCGAAAAAGGGTTCTTGGTTGAGGGAATTTTTGTCATCGCATACGTGGTGGGTAGCTCATGAACGTGAAGCATTAGGCATTAGCCTCCATGAACGCAGCCAGTGGCTCACGGATGCGATGAAGGGCCTAGCATAAGCTTATAATAGTGAGCTCGGGGTGAGGTTATTTTAATCAATTTTCTCTTGTTGAGGCGATTTGGGGCGATTTTGCAGGGATATTTTCATCATCTATCACAAGGTTAGTGATCTCTACTCATTGCGAGATAAATACATGGATTATATATAGCTTTAAATTTGAAAATAAGTGAAAGTTGTCTCATTGTGGAAGAAAACTTAGAAATGATATTTTTGATTTTTGACCACGAATTTGGCATGGATTTGGGAATAAATCTTATATTTGAGATCATAATACTATGGGTAATATTTATTTTCGAGAATTTTCAAAATTCGAGCGCACTGGCTATCGCGCCCCAACCTCAAGGAGCGCGACCAACGCTCAACCGAGTGAACCCAATTGAGCAAGTCTGTTATACAGTTTCTACCCAACTCACTATGATCAAAAGGAGGCGTATTTTCATTAATTTAACAATAGAAAAATCATGCAAACATTACTAATTCATTTCAAATTTGCTACATCATTGTTAGATCTCCAAAATACATACACATTACGATTTAGTGGAACAAGAGTCCAAAACACAACATAATTTTTTGACCTTTTTAATACCCATATACAACCCACATAGTGTCTACGGAGCCTTTAAAGATACAAAAGAGAGTCATAACAATGCCGGCAACAAGGCCCCGACAGTATCTCAGAACACGGTAAAATATGGACAAAAGATGCATAACCCTGAAATGAAGTGGGGCTCACCAACACTACTGGAAGAGGATGATGTACTGCTAATGCACTACCCGCTATAGAACCACCTGCATCCATTTAAGACGCAGCGCTCCCAGCAAAAAGGACATTAGTAGTGTTGAATGGTACTAGTATGTATAACTAAACACCATCTCATTAGAAAGAACAATATCACAAGAAGGAAGTAAACATAAATTCAATAAAGACCTTAAACAATACCACATTACCAAATTAAGGATCACATAAGCTTTCAAGTGAATTTTCCATTGCTTTAAATTAGGACATCATTAGTATCGATACCTCATCATTCACAATACCACCACACTTTTATACGGAGTCCAATCACGACCCAATTGGCTAGGTCATCGCATTGGAGACATTCACCACAATCACAATTTCAATTTCAATTTTGGTTTTAATTTCCAGCACAATACCACCATGTGTGCGGTATGGTGTCTGCTCACGGCTCGATCAGCTAGGCCGTTTTACTAAAGATATTACCATTTTTCATCAATCATTTCATTTCATATTTCCCTCACATATTTCAATTTCCTCGGCAATAGTGGCCACAATCGTTACATCACACTTGGCACTTAGCAGCATTTCATAATTCAAGTTCCTTCCCACGTTTCACATTATTATCATTTTTAACAAACAAGCTTTTCAATACAAAGATGTTAAGTACACACGAGAGCAATTATAAATCGTAGGTATATAGAGGCTTTCACATACTTTGGAATAACAATATTTTTTCAAACTCGACATGAAGTCTAGGCATTTTAGCACATATTCCATATCTTTAACACATCATCAAATGACAATATAGTAAAATGAGAGCATTAAAATACATATTACACATATATTCCTGCAATACAAGCACATTTGGAATAGCAATTTCTACGTCGATCAATTTTGGAACTTACACTAATTGCATTGGCACGGGGGGGGGGGATTCAATTTCTAAGAAGAGGGTTTTTTAACCATACCTACCTCAATTGAGATTTCCTTAAATTCTTACAATAATTCTGGAACTCTTAGAAACTTCAATCTATTCTATGAACATTACAAGTTGAACCAAAAATTAGAAGGATGATCAGGATTCTAGCTCATTTGAGCACATCATAAAGCACTAGGTGTGCATTATGTTTTCAAGCCCTTTTTGTGAAAGATTCTATCATACCACACCCCATCCTTTACCATTTTTAGCTTACATTCTCCCTACATTCTTTAACCAGACATTCATTCAAAACAACCAACCCTCAAGCCCATGAACCATCTTTCTAATTACTCATTTTAGTAGGAATTTCGAAATTATGAGTTGGGGCATAGATTCTTACCTTTAAGGTGAAGACTTAGTGAACTTTACTTGTCAATCTTAAAGGTCTTAAGCAAGAATTGAGGAGAAATTAGTTGAGGATCACTCTCTCACTCTAGGACTCCTTCTCTCACTCTAAAGCATCAGAAATATGCTCAAAATGAGCCTTATCATATGTTTTAACGACATGAGATCAGGTTTAAAAAATAGAAATATTAAGTCCCGACACGGATCTGCGGTCACATTTGCGACCTCATAATGGCTAAACGGTCCGTGAAATGGCCACAAAAAATGGCCCTCAAGGACTTAATTTTTTGCTCCAGTCTGCGACCAATATGCAGTCCGCAGACCTGTTCTGTGGTCGTATAATGCACCGTAGAACCTCCCCGCACAAAATTCCAAGCAATATTATGCTACAAAAGTGCGGCTCGTAAAATGGTTATGCAGTCGCATAATTGGCCGTGAAACTAACCTCAAAATTAGCCAAAAAGACTGTCTTACTCTACGACCAAAATTCGGCCCGCAGAGTGATTATGCGGCCGCATAATGGGCTGCAGAAATGCACACTTCTGCAAAACATTTTCCTTTAACTCTGTAGCATACTATTCAGTACAAAAAGTCCGAAATTTCAGGTTTTAGGTAAAACTTTACAGGGCCTTACATTGGCCCTGGGAGTTAACTTTGTTGACTTTTCATGTGGAATTGGAAATTATTTCTAATTGTTAAATTACAAGTCTTTGAGTATATTTTTATTAGGTTGCACGTTCTTTGACTAGTTTTGGATCGTTTGGCATTGGTTTGAGGTGCTAGATAGCAGTTGGAGCCGATTGTCGGATTATGGAGAGAGATAAGTCTCCTGTCTAACCTTGTAAGAGAAAATTTACACTCTAGGTGCTATATTTCTTATGTGCTACGTGTTATGGGAGCTACGCACGTTTGTGGTGATGAGTGTCCGTGCGTACGCGAGAATTCTTGAATATATCCAGGTAGACTTAGACTCACACCATATTTTAGTTTATTATTTGTGTTATTATTGCATGTTTAAATACCTTAATTATTACTTTAGCCTGAGACTAGACTTGCATAGAATATCGAATCTTGCTATTTTAGATAACTGATGAGCTAATTAATTAGTCTTGGAAATTATAATTGTTGACCTGAGCGGTTTCGGTTTTGATGATTGATAAAGATAGACATGCATGAATCAGGTCCATGGACAGTGTACAAAGGTCATGGTTGTATTCAAGCAAAAGGCACACACATGTAAGGGATAAGTATACATGGTTATTTCTGATACTCCCTTAACAAAAAGATTGCATATTTGATAAGGAGAGGGACTCCTTACTTTAGGAGAACTCTATCCAAGATAAGGAAAGAGTTATAAGTTGAAGTTAACTAGAATTCTTCCACCAAGGAAGAGTAAAGCATCAGGTTTCTTGTTAATCCTAATCCTACTAACTATATATGTATATATATATATATCATTTGTATTCTCTTTTAGATGTGACGTACACACGCTGAAGTGAAGCAATAATTGAGAGTAAAATAGCAAGGCATTTTGCAAGCAATTCATGCGTGTTTCAAGAGTGCGAACATGAAGCTACATGAACCAGATAGAAGAACCAGTTCCATGTATCTATCTTTTATTATAGTTCAACTATAGTAGGTGCTTTTGAGTTGTACCCTTCAATTTTATTAAAATCAAATTGTATTAGGTAAGCAAGAACTGAGAGTAAAATAACAAGACATTTTGCAACCAATTTTTGTGTATTTCAAGAGTGCGAACCTGAAGCTACATGAACCAAATATAAGAACCAGCTCCATGTGTTTGTATTTTATTATAGTTTAACTATAGTAGGTGTTTTTGTGTTCTACCCTTGAACTTTCTAAGAAGCAAACCATATTAGGTACTTGAGTTGTATCATTCAAGTTAGAGTTAACTTGAAATAGTCGAAACAACCTGTAGCTGGTTGCTACAAGGGTTAGAGGTAATCCTTTGGTTTACAAGAGTTTGTAAATATTATTGTTTTGTCTTAGAGTTTTTAGTGAAGTGTTGGTAAAAATCCTACTGGAAGGTAGGTTGTAGTTTTTTTACATTTTGAGCCGGGTGTTTTGCACATAAAAATACTTGCGTTCTTTACTTTATTCATTATTTATTCCGCAATAGTAGATTAAGAAACGCATAGAAGAACCAGGTCCTTCTACAATCCAGTCGATGCAAAATTGGACACCATACAAATCCTGCTCCTCTTATGTGGTATTAAAGTATAAAATATCAATTGGCATTAGAGCAGGTTATCCATGAAGAAGCTAACACCTTAGGAAAAGATCAAGAAGAGTGCACCACCTGAAAATTAAGAAGGGTTATCCATTACTAGGCCACCACTCTTCAATGGCCAGTACTACTTATGGTGGAAAACAAGGATGCGAGATCGAATTCAGACAGAAAATTAGGAGCTATGTGAATAATCACTAATGGCCCACTGCCAACATTGAAGAAAAATGTTGAAGGTTAGGATGTTCCAAAGACAAGGGATGACTGCAAGACTGAGGACTTGAAGAAGTTGGAGAAATATATGAAAGCCAACAAATGGCTTGTCTACAGACTTGATCCTGATGAGTACAACGGAGTCCAAGGCTGCTCCAATACTATAGGACACACTGCAAGATCTATGAAGGAACAACTCAGGTGAAAAGATCAAGATGAACCTTACTGTTTTTCCAATATGAAAGCTTTGCTGTGAGAGATGCAGAAACCATTCAGGAGATGTACATAAGGTACACTACCTTCACAAATGAACTAAAGTCTCTTGGAAGGACTATCCCTGAACAAGAAAGGGTTGAGAAGATCCTAACTAGGGTTTTACCAATCACATAGGAAAGCAAGATCATTGTCATTCAGGAATCAAAGAACATTGCTACACTTTCTTTGGATGAGTAGATTAGAAATCCAAAAGCTTATGAATTTAGAAGGAAAACCATGAAGATGGATGTACCTAAGAAAGAAAGGAGTCGGACACTCAGAATCATTGAAGGTTCTAATTTAGAAGATGATGAAATGGTAATGATTACCAAAGACTTCAAGAAGTACCTAAGGAGAGGAAAGAGTTTTTCAAGAAGCAAAAGCTACATCAAGACCAAAGCTCCAGAGAAGAAAGTAAATGATGGATGCTACAAAATATGGAAAGCCTAATCACATGATCAAAAACTGTTCCTTATGGGAGATTGAATGGAAAAGGAAAGAGCTGAATGAAGGAATAAAAAGAAGGAACATGTTCATCCCAAGAAAGGCAACAACAAAGGATCAGCCAAGGGAATGGTTGTTGCTTGGGAAGATAGCTCATATGAGGGCTCGAATGATGATGATGAACGAGCTGTAATGGCTATTGGAGAATCTAATAAAGAACTTGAGGTAAGTGTCTTTCAATTAAAAGATATAATCAATTTTTTGTCTAAAGAAATATTTTCTAAACTACTGTGACGACCCAACCGACCGTCTTAAGAATTAATGTACAGATCCCCTATTAACTGCTTTCCCCGTATTTATTTCTGCTATTTTGATTTTCCCGGATGTTCGGTTTTGAGTTTCGGCGAGTTTTGGGACACTTAGTCCCTAAATGATAGCTTAAGTTTTGGAAAATTTGACCGTAGTCAGAACAGTGTGAAGACTGCATTGGAATGGAATTCCAATGGTTCCGTTAGCTCCGTTGGGTGATTTCGAGCTTAGGGGCATGTTCGGATTGTGTATTGGAGGTCCGTAGAAAATTTAGGCTTGAAATGCCAAAAGTCGAATTTCGAAGTTTCTGGTTCGTTGAGATTTTGATCCCAGGGTCGTAATGGAATTCCGTAAGTTGGAGTAGCTCCGCAGTGTTGAATGTGACATGTGTGCAAAATTTTAGGTCATTCGGACAAGGTTTGATAGGCTTTTTGATAGAAAGCGTAAATTTATAGTTTTGGAGTTCTTAGGCTTGAATTCGTGGTTGATTCGTCGTTTCGATGTTGTTTAAGGTGTTCTAAGGATTGGTATAGGTTTGGATAGTGGTATATGACTTGTTTTTGCTTTTGGTTGAGGTCCCGGGGGCCTCGGGATGATTTTAGGTGGTTAACGGGAAGTTTGGAGTTGAGAGTTTGCAGCTGAAGTTTTAAATCTGCTGTCATAACCGCACCTACGGTTTGGGGACAGCAGGTGTGAGCCCGCAGAAGCTATAAGGGAAGCCGCAGATACGGCCAAGAGGAAGATAGGCTGGAACCGCATATGCTGGAGATAGGCTGCACCTACGAGGTCGCAGGTGCGGGAAGCATGTCGCAGAAGCGGAATTTTTGATTTAATGAAAAGTCGTAGTTGCGACTGGGTCTTCGCAGAAGCAGGACTGCAGGTGCAGTCCTAGGACCGCAGATGCTGTTTCGCTGGTCAGAAAATAGGGATTTCGAGGGTTTAGTTTCAAAACTTGGAAAAATCAAATTGGAGCTCGGGAGAGTGCGATTTTGGGAGGAAGTTGAAGAGGAAATCATTGGGTAACAATTCTTTAACCCTTTCTAGTTATATTCCATCAATCTATGGTTAATTTTATCATTTAATTTCAGATTGGAGATGAAAATTGGGGAAAAGTTAGAAGAATGTTCTTATACCTAGACTTCGACATTTGATTGGGAATCTAACCTTGGATTTTGGTAGTTTTTGTCTGACTGAACTCGTGAGAGTATGAAGATTCTGAAAATATAAATTTTACCCAATTCCGAGATGTGGGCCTGAGGGGCGTTTTGGTCATTTTACCTAATTTTGCGTATTATCTTAGAATTTCTTTGTAGAATCAGTTACTTGAAGTTTTATTTACATTATAAAATTGAATTGAATAGATTTGGGCTATTTGGAGGCGAATAGTCATGGCAAGAGCGTGGTTTCAGATTGATTTGAACTGGTTCGAGGTAAGTGGCTTGCTTAACCTTGTGTGGGGGACATTTCCCTTAGGATTTGGTATTGTGGTAATTGAAATGCCTTGTACGTGAGGTGATAAGTGCGTACTTGTGCTAATTGTTGAAAAACCTATTTTCACTAAAGTAACTTTAATTGTGTTTTCCTTTCCTGCTTACTCTACTTGAAATTTTAGCCTGCTGTTAGCTTAGAGAAGCATGTTTAATTGACTTAATTGTTTTATTGCTTAATCTACCTTAATTATATTATGTGAACCATGTTAGGTTAGAATTACCTATTTTACTTGGTATGAAATTGAGCTTAATTGAGTATTCCTTGTGTGGTTGCAGTGTACTTTTAGTTTGGGACTACAGGACGACATCCCGGGAGACCTTCTGTACGTATTTATGATTTGAGCTGAGGTGTGGGATACCAAGAGATCCCTAGCACGTATATTGAGGATACAAAGAGATCCTCGGGGTACCAGGAGATCCCTAGCATATATTGAGGATACCTAGAGATCATCGGGATACAAAGAGAACCCTAGCATATATTGAAGATACCAAGAGATCCTTGAGATACCAAGAGATACCTGGCACATATTGAAGGTACTAAGAGATCCTCGGGATACTGAGAGATCCCCGGTTATTATCTTTGTGAAGAGTAGTATTCCTTGTGATTATTTTTGCCTCTGTTTCAATTGTAGTTATCTTTATTATCCTATAATGATTCTTATTGTTACCTTTCAACTGTACTGCTTTATCTCATACTATCACAACATATATTTTATTCAATCTCAGTAGGGCACTGACCTTCCTTGTCACTACCCAACCGAGGTTAGGCTTGGCACTTACTGAGTAACGCTATGGTGTACTCATGCCCTTTCTGTGCATGTTTTTCATCTGCAGATCCAGGTACCTCCACCCAAACTTATAATATTTGAGTCGAGGCGTTCGTAGAGACTTCAAGGTATATCTGCCGCGTCCGCAGACCGAAGTGTCCCTTTCTACCCCCCCTTTTAAGTATTAACCCTTCTATACTTCCTTTCCTTGTTAGATATTCTGGAGTTAGATACTTGTATACGTTCAAAGGCTTGGATTCATGAGATTCTAGGTTTTGGGAAATGTATTAGTTTTTGAGAGATGATATTGTGTATGCCGAGCGGCATTTTTAAATGTTGTCTTATTTTACTATTTCTGTTTTTAAATTATTTCTTCTGCAAATTTGTTTATTTTTCGTATTGTTAGGTTTACCTAGTCGTAGAGACTAGGTGTCATCACTATGGTTCACGGAGGGCGAACCAGGGTCATGACAAGTTGGTATCAGAGCTCTAGGTTCATAGGAGTCATGAATCATAAGCCGATTTATTAGAGTCTCGTGAATCGGTAAGGAGATGTCTATACTTATCTACGAGAGGCTATGTACTGTTAGGAAAATTCCACTTCATTTTATTTCCTTGTTGTGCGAGATTTGATGTCACAATTCTAAACTTCTATCTTCTATTATCTTACAGATGGTGAGGACGCACCCTACCCGAGATGATCAGGCACTCGCGCCCCCCTACTGTAGCCGTCAGAGGCCGGGGCCGGGGTAGAGGCCGAGAACACACACGTGGTGTAGCCAGAGCACCCGCGCAAGCTGCCACCGAGGTACCACCAGCAGTTCCAACCGGAGTCCAGGCGCCTAATATGCCTACTGCTAGTACTATTCTAGCACTTCAGGAGACTCTAGCACAGTTCATGAGCATGTACACCACTTTGGCTCAAGCAGGGTTGCTTCCCCTTGCTACATCTACATCTTAAGCTGAGGGAGCAGCACAGACTCCCACCGCCCGCACTCTTGAGCAACGAGTGCATGTTGAGCAGGTTCCCGAGATTATTCTTGTACCGCCTGCAGCCCAAGATCAGCCTGAGGATAGGGTATCAATTTTCAAGGATGAGCAACTGAGGCTTGAGAAGTTCAATAAGTACAAGCCTCCAATATTCAGTGGTCTAGCATCGGATGATGCTCTAGGATTTCTAGATGAGTGTTATTGCATTCTCCATACCATGGGTATATCAGGATCGGGCGGGGTTTCCTTCACTACTTTCCAGCTTCGAGGAGCCACCTATAAGTGGTGGCGTACCTATGAGTTAGACAGTCCAGATAAGGCTGCTTCACTGACTTGGACTCAGTTTTCAGATCTGTTCCTAAGAGAGTATATTCCTTACAGCCTTAGAGATGCATGGCACACAGAGTTTGAGCATTTGCGCCAGGGTGCTATGACTGTCTCAGAGTATGTTGTCCGTTATACTAGTTTGGCTAGACATAAACCAGCCTTGGTTTCTACTATTCGCGAGAGGGTTCACTAGTATTGAGGGGCTTATTCCCAGCATCAGGTCTAGCATGGCTCATGAGTTGGAGATGAATAATCAGCAGGTGGTGAGCATTGCTAGGAGAATTGAGGGTATGCATGATAGGGAGAGAGAGGAGAGGGAGGCCAAGAGGTGTCGAGAGTCGGGCCATTATCCTGGTGCTCGTGCCCTAGCTGCAGGTCGTCATGGTAGGGATTATATAAGTTGCCCTATTCATTCAGCTCTTCCAGCAGCTAGTGGTATTTCAGCTCCTCTTAGGCCTTAGGAGCCTTATTATGCACTTACTGTATCTAGCGCGCCTACTGCGCAGGGTGCTTTTAGAGGTCAATCCAGCAGACCTGGCCCGAGCTAGTCACAACCGCCACGTCCTCCCAAAGCTTGTTTTGAGTGTGGTGACACATGCCATGAGGTGAGGGATTTCCCTAGACTTGAGAGGAGTGCGCCTCCACAGACTTCTCAGCCACAACGCGCCCCGCAGAGTTCTCAGCTATGGTTACAACTCCAGTTGCTATCCCACCTGCTTAGCCAGCTAAAGGTGGAGGTCAGGGAGGTAGAGTTCACCCTAGAGGGGGAGGCCAGGCCCGATACTATGCCCTTCCTGCCCGTACCGAGACTGTTGCCCCTGATTCTGTCATCACAGGTATTATACTAGTTTGTCATAGAGATATATCGGTTCTATTCGATCCAGGCTCCACTTAATCTTATGTGTCTTCTTATTTTTCTCCACATTTGGGTGTACCTCGGGATTCTTTGAGTTCCCTTGTTTATGTTTCTACTCCTGTGGGAGATTCTCTTATTGTGGACTGCATTTATCGATCATGTTTGGTTGCTCTTAGTGGTTTTGAGACCAAAGCCGATTTATTGTTGCTCAGCATGGTAGATTTTGATATTATATTGGGCATGGACTGGTTGTCACCCCATTATGCTATTCTTCATTGTCACGCCAAAATCGTGATGTTGGCTATGCTAGGTGTACTGCGTGTTGAGTGGATGGGTACTTTAGATCATACTCCCAGTAGAGTTATTTCTTTCCTAAAGGCTCATCGTATGGTTGAGAAGGGGTGTGACGCGTATCTAGCTTATATGAGAGATATCAGTGTTGATACCCCTTCAGTTGATTCAGTCCCAGTAGTACGGGATTTTCCCGATGTGTTTCCAGCTGATCTTCCAGGCATGCTGCCTGATAGAGATATTGATTTTGGCATTGATCTGTTTCCGGGCACTCGCCAATTTCTATTCCTCCATTTTGTATGGCTCCTCCTGAGTTGAAGGAGTTGAAGGATTAGTTACATGAATTGCTTAATAAGGGTTTATTCGGCCCAGTGTATCACCCTGGGGTGCTTATGTCCTGTTTGTGAATAAAAAGGATGGTTCTATGCGTATGTGTATTGATTATCGTCAATTGAACAAAGTTACAGTGAAGAACCGTTATCCTTTGCCTCATATTGATGATCTATTTGACCAGCTTCAGGGCGCACAGGTGTTTTCTAAGATAGACTTGAACTCAGGTTACCATCAGTTGAAGATTCAGGAGCCAGATATCCTGAATACTGCTTTCAGGACCAGATATGGTCACTATGAGTTTCTTGTTATGTCATTTGGGCTGACCAATGCCCCAGCAGCCTTTATGCATTTGAAGTACAGTGTATTCCGGCATTATCTTGATTCCTTCGTCATTGTCTTTATTGATGATATTCTGATGTATTCTCAGAGTCGGGAAGATCATGAGCAGCACCTGAGGACTGTGCTTCAGACTCTGAGAGAAGAATTTATATGCTAAGTTCTCGAAATGTGAGTTTTGGTTGGATTCCGTGGCATTCTTGGGTCACGTGGTTTCTAGTGAGGGGATAAAGGTGGATCCGAAGAAAGTAGAAGCAGTGCAGAGTTGGCCCAAACCATTCTCAGCTACAGAGATCCACAGTTTCCTTGCCTTGGCAGGTTATTACCGTCATTTTGTTAAGGGATTTTCATCGATTGTAGCCCCTATGACCAGACTGACCCAGAAGGGTGCTCCGTTCCAATGGATGGAAGAGTGTGAGGCGAGCTTTCAGAAGCTCAAGACAACTTTGACTACAACCCTAATTTTGATACTGCCTACAGATTCAGGGTCTTACACTGTCTATTGTGATGCCTCGAGGATTGGTCTTGGAGCGGTTTTGATGCAGGACGGTAGGATGATTGCCTACACGTCCAGATACTTGAAGGTTCACGAGAAGAATTATCATGTCCACGACCTTGGGTTAGCTACAATTATTCACGCCCTGAAGATCTGGCATCATTACTTGTATAGTGTCTCAAGTGAGATTTATACTAACCATCAAAACTTGCAGCACATGTTCAAGCAAAAGGATCTAAATTTGCGCCCGAGGAGATGGTTAGAGTTGTTGAAGGTCTATGATATCACTATTTTGTATCATCCAGGAAAGGCCAATATGGTGGCCGATACCTTGAGTCACCGAGTAGAGAGTTTGGGAAGTTTGGCTTATTTACCAGCATTGGAGAGGCCTATGGCGATGGATGTTCAGGCCTTAGCCAACCAGTTTATGAGATTGAATCTTTCGGAGCCCAGTCGGGTTATAGCTTGCATGGTTTCTTGGTCTTCCTTATTTGATCGTATCAGGGAGCGTCGATATGATGACCCTCATTTGATTGTCCTCAAGGACAAGGTTCAACATGGTAATGCCAGAGATGTGACTATTGGTGATGACGGGGTATTGAGGATGTAGGGCTGGATTTGTGTACCCAATATTGAGGGGATTCGGGAGTTGATTCTATAGGAGGCACATAGCTCGCGGTATTCCATTCATCCGGGTGCCGCGAAGATGTATCAGGATTTGAGGCAGCACTATTGGTGGAGGCGGATGAAGAAAGATATAGTTGGATTTGTAGCTCGGTGCCTCAACTGTCTGCAGGTGAAGTCTGAGCACCAGAGATCGGGTGGGTTGCTTCAGCAGATACAGATTCTGGAGTGGAAGTGGGAGCGGATCACCGTGGACTTTGTAGTTAGGCTCCCACAGACTTTGAGAAAGTTCGATGCTATTTAGGTGATTGTGGATCAGCTGACCAAGTCCGCGCACTTCAATCCTGTGTGTACTACTTATCCTTCGGAGCGTCTAGCGGAGATTTATATCCGGGAGATTGTTCTCCTGCATGGTATTCTAGTTTCCATCATTTTAGATATAGATACTCAGTTCACATCATGGTTCTGGAGGGCCGTTCAGCATGAGTTGGGCACTCGGGTGGAGTTGAGTACAATATTTCACCCTCAGACAGACGGACAGTCCGAGCGCACTATTCAGATTATTGAGGATATGCTCTGTGCATGTGTGATTGAGTTTGGAGGGTCTTGGGATCAATTCTTACCATTGGTGGAGTCTTCCTACAACAATAGCTATCAGTCCAGCATTCAGATGGCACCGTATGAGGCTTTATATGGTAGGCAGTGTAGATCCCCGGTAGGTTAGTTTGAGCCGGATAAGGCCAGATTATTGGGCACAGACTTCGTTCAGGATGCTTTGGAGAAGGTTAAGGTGATTCAGGATAGACTCCGTACAGCCCAGTCCAGACAGAAGAGTTACGCGGACCGAAAGGTTCGTGATATTTCCTATATGATTGGAGAGTGGGTTCTGCTTCGGGTATTGCCTATGAAGGACGTTATGAAATTCGGGAAGAAAGGAAAGTTGAGTCCGAGGTTTATTGGCCCTTTTGAGATATTGAGGCATGTTGGGGAGGTAGCTTATGAGATTTCCCTACCTCCCAGCTTGGCAGGAGTTCATCCGGTATTTCATGTTTCGATACTCTGGAGGTATCACGGTGATCCATCGCACGTGTTAGATTTCAGTTCAGTCCAGATGGACAAGGATCTATCCTATGTTGAGGATCCAGTTGCAATATTGGATAGGTAGGTTAGAAAGCTGAGGTCAAAGACCCTTACATAAGTAAAGGTTCAGTGGTGGGGTCAGTCGGTCGAGGAGGCGACTTGGGAGACCGAGCAGGATATGCGCAGTCGTTATCCTCATCTTTTCACTACTTCAGGTATGTTCTATGCTCGATCGAGGATGAACAAATGTTTAAGTGTAGGAGGATGTGACGACCCGACCGGTCGTCTTAAGAATTAATGCCCCGATCCCCTATTAACTACTTTTCCCGTGTTTATTTCTACTATTTTGATTTGTCAGGATGTTCGGTTTTGAGTTTTACAGAGTTTTGGGACACTTAGTCCCTAAATGAGAGCTTATGTGTTGGAAAATTTGACCGTAGTCAAAACAGTGTGAAGATGACCTCGGAATGGAATTCGATGGTTCTGTTAGCTCCGTTGGGTGATTTTGGACTTCTGGGCGTGTTCCGATTGTGTATTGGAGGTCCGTAGCTAATTTAGGCTTGAAATGCCGAAAGTCAAATTTTGAAGTTTCCGGTTTGTTTGTGAGATTTTGAACGAGGATCAGAATGGAATTCCGGAAGTTGGAGTAGCTCCGTAGTATTGAATGTGACGTGTGTGCAAAATTCCAGGTCATTTGGACGAGGTTTGATAGACATTTTGATCGAAAGCGTAAATTTAGAGTTTTGGAGTTCTTAGGCTTGAATCTGTGGTTGATTCGTCGTTTTGATGTTGTTTTAGGTGTTCTAAGGATTGGTATAGGTTTGGATAGTGGTATATGACTTGTTTGTGCTTTTGGTTGAGGTCCCCGGGGCCTCGGGATGATTTTAGGTGGTTAACGGGAAGTTTGGAGTTGAGAGTTTGCAGTTGAAATTTCAAATCTGTTGTCATAACTGCACCTGCAGTTTGGGACCGCAAGTGCGAGCCCGCAGAAGCGATAAGGGAAGCCGCAGATGCGGCCATGAAGAAGATGGGCTGGAACCGCAGATGCGGGAGATAGGCCGCACCTGCGAGGTCGTATGTGTGGGAAGCATGTCGCAGAAGCAAAATTTTTGATTAATTGAAAAGTCACAAGTGCGACTGGGTCTTCGCAAAAGCGGGACCGTAGGTGCGGTCCCAGGACCGCAGATGCAGTTTCACTGGTCAGAAAATAGGGATTTTGAGGGTTAAGTTTCAAAACTTGGAAAAAAGTAAATTGGAGCTTGGGAGAGGGCGATTTTGGGAGGAAGTTGAATAGGAAATCATTGGGTAACAATTATTTAACCCTTTCTAGTTATATTCCATCAATATATTATTAGTTTTATCATTTAATTTTGGATTGGAGATAAAAATTTGGGAAATGTTGGAAGAAAGTTGTTAGACCTAGAATTCGACTTTTGATTGGGAATCTGACCTTAGATTTTGGTACTTTTTGTATGACTAAACTCGTGGGAGTGTGAAGATTCTGAAAATGTAAATTTTACCCGATTCCAAGATGTGGGCCCAAGGGGCATTTTGGTCATTTTACCTAATTTCGCATATTAGCTTAGAATTTCTTTGTAGAATTCAGTTACTTGAAGTGTTAGTTACATTATAAAATTGAATTGAATAGATTTGGGCTATTTGGAGTGGAATACTCGTGGCAAAATCGTGGTTTCAGATTGATTTGAACTGGTTCGAGGTAAGTGGCTTGCCTAACCTTGTGTGGGGGACATTTCCCTTAGGATTTGGTATAGTGGTAATTGAAATGCCTTGTACGTGAGGTGATAAGTGCGTACTTGTGCTAATTGTTGAAAAACCTATTTTCACTAAAGTAGCTTTAATTGTGTTTTCCTTTCCTGCTTACTCTACTTGAAATTTTAGCCTGCTGTTAGCTTAGAGAAGCATGTTTAATTGACTTAATTGTTTTATTGCTTAATCTCCCTTAATTATATTATGTGAACCATGCTAGGTTAGAATTACCTATTTTACTTGGTATGAAATTGAGCTTAATTGAGTATTCCTTGTGTGGTTGCAGTGTGCTTTTAGTTTGGGACTACAGGACGGCATCCCGGGAGACCTTCTGTACGTATTTATGATTTTAGCTAAGGTGCGGGATACCGAGAGATCCCTAGAACGTATATTGAGGATACCAAGAGATCCTCGGGGTACCAGGAGATCCCTAGCACGTATATTGAGGATACCAAGAGATCCTCGGGATACCAAGAGATCTCTGGCACATATTGTGGGTACTAAGAGATCCTCGGGATACCGAGAGATCCCCGGGTATTATCTTTGTGAAGAGTAGTATTCCTTGTTATTATTTTTGCCTCTGTTTTAGTTGTAGTTATCTTTATTATCATGTATTGATTCTTGTCGTTACCTTTCAACCGTACTGCTTTATCTTATACTGCCACACCGTATATTTTATTTAATCTCAGTAGGGCCCTGACCTTCCTCGTCACTACCCGACCGAGGTTAGGCTTGGCACTTACTGAGTATCGTTGTGGTGTACTCATGACCTTCCTATGCATGTTTTTCATGTGTAGATCCAAGTACCTCCACTCTGACTTATCACGCTTCAGACGAGGCATTCGTAGAGACTCCGAGGTATATCTGCCGCGTTCGCAGACCGAAGAGTCCCTTTCTACTCTCCCTTTTAAGTATTAACCCTTCTGTATTTCCTTTCCTTATTAGATATTCTGGAGTTAGATACTTGTATACGTTCAAAGGCTTGTGTTCATGAGATTTCTAGATTTGGGAATATATTAGTTTTTGAGAGATGATATTGTGTATGCCGAGCAGCATTTTTAAATGCTGTCTTATTTCACTATTTCGGTTTTTAAATTATTTCTTCCGCAAATTTGTTTATTTTCTGCATTGTTAGGCTTACCTAGTCTTAGAGACTAGGTGTCATGACGATGGTTCATGGAGGGCGAACCGAGATCGTGACAACTACTGCTGGAGTTATTTGATGAGTCTAAAGATATGAATAATGAAAAAGGAATAGTTGTCAAAGGAGTGCGTTATTTTGAAAGCAAAGTGTAAAAACCTAGAACTTAGGGCTTATGAGATTGAAAATGAAAATGTTGTGTTAACGAACCAGGTTCTTGCACTTGATACAACTATTTAAGAACATAGATCTGAGAATCTGAAAGAAAGTTTGGAACAGGTAAAGAAATAGCTAGTGACACACAATTCACACTAAAAGAAGATTTAGGTAAGATAAAAGATGAGTTATATAAAAGGGATGAACAAGTAAGAGTTTTGAAAGAGGACTAGCATGATCTATACAGAACATACAAATGGAACAGGTCCTCTAATGCACTTTCATGGCTTCAAGCATACCATAGTAGCAATAGAATGGGACCTAACTTTGGCAACACTGCAATTAAATGGGATCCCAAAAGCAAGTACCTCACACTCCTTGAGAATAAAATTTAAACGCACTGTGGTAACACTAGACAATATAAGAGTGAATGTGTTGCATAAGAAAAATCAAGTCTAACGAACATAAATTTTGTTCTAGGAAAAAATAGGTTGCCAAGTTGGGCAAAGAAGAATATGACTTATCCTTTTGCTTATAGAAAGGGACCCAAACTAGTTTAGTTTCCTAATGTTGATACCCAATTTTTCCCTCATATATTTCAAAATGCATATATATTTTCAAAATAGTGCATGAGCATCAACCAGTATTTTTCCACAATTTTTCGATAATTTTAAAGGGATTTTAAGTAATTTATTCTAGAATTTTATTATCCAAATAATTATTAATTGCATTACAAACGATTTTATGATAATTTTATTTCTTAATTTTATCATTTATATTTATATTAAGCTTTAATTATTTTCATGAATAGTCATATGTACATGTTAGGGTTATAATTGCAATAACTTTGCAATAATAGCCCCATGTATGCATAATTACCTTATTTTACAAGAAAATAACCTTTTGTATTTTTATAATATTAAGTAATTATTTCAAATTATTTTCATGCATAAAAATCATTTTTATCATTTAATTAACTATTTTTACCAATTATTTTACCAATAAATTGAGTACTTAACAAATAGCCTCTTTAATTTTTGTTTAAT
Organism: Nicotiana tabacum; assembly: GCF_000715075.1. Lineage (NCBI taxonomy): Eukaryota > Viridiplantae > Streptophyta > Magnoliopsida > Solanales > Solanaceae > Nicotiana > Nicotiana tabacum. The sequence continues at coordinate 158,349,545 of NC_134080.1, forward strand.
TTCAGACCTAGCCCAAAACTACCCTAGCCCACTTAAATATAACCTATAACCCAATATCCAAATTCCCGCCCCAACCTGGATGAAATCCTGGTCGTTGATCTCAGAAGATCAATGGTCCAGAATTCATTTCCTTTTTTATTAACCAAACGACCCTCCCAAACCCGCCGCCTCTGAATGCTCTCAATCTCTCCTCTCTTTACTCTCAAATCCTAAAGCACCGTCATGCAAATTCTCTCCAAATCCCTTTGAGTCCCAACCAGATATGGAATTATCTGGTGATTTACTGCCTTATCCGACTCCCTTTCTCTACTGGTTACTCGTTTATGGTGTTACCTAGTCACTTGCCTAAACATGGCAAGTGGATCTCTTCAATTTCAAACCAAAAACTGGTTCAGTTCCTTGACCATTTCCATCTGTGTTTGTTCTTGTTCTTTATGGTATCAATCTCTATGAATCTCTGTGTATCTTTGAGATTCTTACTTACCCTAGAACTAGAGTTTTCAGATCTTTTCAGATCGAGCCAAAATTGGTTCGATTCCCCGATTTAAAGAGTTATTATGTCTACGTTCGTCCTATATTTTACCATGTGACCGATTTTGTTATATTTCTGTCAATATTCATTTTCCTAAAAAACTAGGGTTTGAGATTTTTTCCTTTTCCTTACTGGTTTTGATGAATCTTTTCTTTTTTGTGTCCGATTACTCTATTTTCTGGTATTTTCCTAATTTTTACTTTAGTATTTTCTTTAAATATTGTGAACGATTTGTGTTTGGTATTTTTGTGCATTTGCCTTAAATATTCAGAAAGATTTGTGTGTTTCCTTTAATTTTCGCTTCTAGTATTTGCCTTAAATATTCTGAACAATAATTTCGTGTATTTCCCTAATTTACTGAATCCTTGATTTGTGCCCTAAATTACTTTTAATTGATTCCGAAATTATTCCTTACCTTATTTGGCTACTGATTGAGTCCATTTACTTATGCTAGCCCGATTTTATGCCTGTTAATTGACTTATGTCGACCTAAACTGATTGTTAATTATTTTTAATACCTTATTTGTGTGTGATTGGTTCATTACTATTACACCCCGTAAGTTTCGTAACATCAATATTATTTTTTTCTAATGCCTCTTGTTACATTTTACGATACTCCATAGTACTTATTAGCTTAGTTGATTGAACTAGATGTTTAAGAAATATTTTCCCATCTCCACTTAGAATTTGTAATTTTAAACGTGTCATAATCTTTATGATTTTAAGTATATTTAATATAAAGGTGAAATAAAATTCCTTCAAGTTAAAGATCTTTCACATATATGATAATACCATTTTTTTAAAGACAAGAAAGAATAAAAGTATCATATAAAAATGGAATATTGGGAGCTATTTTGTTCCTCCATTTGATATTAATTTGTAAAATTTACGTATCCTTCTAACGTGATTTTTATTTATGAGATTTTCTTTATTATAAAGATAGAAATTATTTTTTCACATAAAAAAAAAAGGTTATCTTTTTACCATTTCAAAAATTAAGCGTAAGAAAATTCATAATCTTTATATGAGATTAGGAAAGTTAGAAGTTAAGAAAATATGTATTTTTTTTAAACATGGACGTTTTAATAAAACAATAGTGTATGTATTTATTTTATATTGTACTACATGACCATGATAGTGAGTTATATAATATGTATTAAAAATTAGTAGTATTTTAAGTAATTTGGGATAATTTTTATTTATGTGGGTAATTGTTTAATTATCGAGTAACGGGACATTACCTAATTAACTAATAAATTGAGATAAAGATTAAAATTCCCCTCCCCACCCCCACGTGGCAGCCCTATATGGTTAATTAAATAACTCACAAATCTTGTTGAAAGGTGACAAATTTGCAGGATTTCTAGTGGCTTAGTCATCATCATTAAGTACAAAAATTCACTAAGATAAAACATTGATTTCCATGTCTTCTTCCAGCAATTCTATGGCCCTTTTTACCTACCAACTCATGTAAGTTCTATTTCCTCTTTGGTTAGTATTTTTCTTCTTTGGAAGTTGTCTTGTGATTTTATGGTTACTCCACCTACAGTTGTATGTTTTGGCTATTGGTATACTGATACTCCTGCTTTATTTAGCTTTATGTTGAAGAAGTTTTTCTTCTCTTATAGACCAGACTTCTGTCCTAGACAATCCAGACTCTCTGCAGAATCAAGAAGTTTTACTGCCGGGTCACTTAATTACTATTTATCTCAAGGCCTAAACTTTGAAATTATTTCTTTTAAGGAATAATTGTCTTGTGATATTGAATGTAATGCTTAAATAGTGAGTGCCGCACAGCAATATGTCTTGTCATTCTTCCTTGTGCTAATAAAAAATCTTATATCCGGGATGAATTAAGTAGCAATCAACTATACCTCAAACCCAAACTAGTTGATGTTTGCTGGATGAATCATCTCCATCAATTGTGTTATATTCATGCCCATTTAAGTCCAATACTAAGTAGGTCTTTTAAGCTGAGAGTTAAGCATACTACAAGTGCTAAAGTTGTCTGCGACAGCTTGTGCTTGCAGTATTTTATGGATATATATTTTCTTTTGCTTGCACAAGGCACTTAAAAGAAATGTGTGATGTTTTGAAGGACAAGTGGCTGCTCTTGTGACTGTATTACGTTTTGTTTAGCTCTATAACATTGTGTGCAGTTACACATCACTTCCTTAGTTCTCTTTAACGATTAAAGAACACTTTAAGGGAATGTAGATATCTTCTATTACATTGTGAACTAGCAGGAGAGCTCTAGCAAATGATCTATTCCCATTTGGCACATAATGAGTCAATGCCTCTGTTTACGGGACAGTGTTACATCATGGGCTGGTTTGAAGATCAAAAAGATAGATACAGAATTCTGAATATATTTCCACACTGCCTCATGTGGTGATGGTGTCGAAGTAGAGGGATAGCACGCAATATGAGTGCTCCACGCTTCCTGTTCATAGGTCTAAATTTTAGTGTTTAGACTTCTCGTATCTCAAGTATGTTAAGGTTATCCCCTCTTTATTTTTGGCATGATCTAAATAATATAAATAAAACGAACAAAATATGCACTTTTCATAAATGACTCTATTCATAGAAATACTAGGGGTGTATATATTTTCGATTCTCCATGTGAATTATTATTATATTTTCTGTTCATGGGTCTCAGAAAAATATGTATTTGATAAAGTTTATCCGAAAGATATATTGATTTTTATGGCAATCCGAGAAAATCTTATTAGTGAATTTCTTATGCATCTCATACATTTATACATGTACATTGACCCACGACCAGATGGTCTTATATACGCGTATATATGTATATTATATGTATATGGGATATGGAAAAAGGTTATGGCGTTATATACGCACCACCACCTGATCAGCTGGTATACATTGATGATTTGCCCACAGTGGCCGAGATGATATGATGGGATGCCCTCAGAGGCGTGATGATGTTATGGCATTATATACGCGTATATATGTATGTATGTATGTATATATATATATATATATATGTATATGGGATATGGAAAAGGTTATGGCGTTATATACGCACTACCACCTGATCAGCTGGTATACGATGATGATTTTGCCCACAGTGGCTGAGATGATACGATAGGATGCCCTCAGAAGCTTTATGATGTTACGTACGTACAGACCTATGCATTACATGACATTCATACGCATATGCATGACACTATAAGTATTTCATGATTTACACAGTCATCCAAACTTACAAGTTAAGTCACTTACTCTATATTTCTTGCATGTCTTTAATTAATGTTGACTTATTATTATGTTGCAGTTCTGCCTTACATACTCAGTACATTACTTGTACTGACGTCCTTTTGTTGGGGACGCTGCATTCATGCCTGCAGATATAGATAATCAGTTTGACGATCCCTCACAGTAGATGAGGTTTGCATTCAGCGAAGGATCGGTAAGACTCCACCTCATTCGGAGTACAACCGAGTCTATGAGTCATCGTGTCAGAGTTTTTGCTATAAACTTATGGGTAGGCCAATACCCTGTCACATTTGATGTCAAATAATCTTAGAGGTTTTGTAGACAGAGGTTCAGTTTGTACAGTATGTTAGAGGCCTTGACGACCCATATATATTCATGTTTTAATAAACATGGTTCAGTGATACAGTATTTCCACTTAGAATTTTATATTATGAGTTATGGTCATGTTGGCCGATGATAGTTATAAAGGAATGAATGAGTTATAGAGTGGTTTGCTCGGACCATTACGGCACCGGGTGCCAGCCACGCCTCCACAGGTTTGGGGCGTGACAATTACCTTGTGTGTTCTGCTCTATTACATGCTATAAAACCCTTCTCATTCTCCTTTTTAGAGGACACTCGAACTCTCCTATTTTTTTATTATAAACTTAAGCTCTCTCTAGCTTCTGTGTTAAGTGGTTGTTATTTGGCGGCTAAAAGCTCAGGCCAAGCTATTCTGGAACCTACCTATTTTCGCATATTTAATCTCTCCTCTACTGGTATGTGCTAACTCCTATTATCTCGTTCTATTCCGTATGTTCATGTAGTCAGCTTTATCACAGCCCTCAACATGCTCCTGTTTGACACATGATTCCTGACCATTTCTTTGCCTTAGCTCTTGTTATCTTGTTCTGTTCCATGTGATTATATGATTAATTCACCTAAAATCTCGATATGCTTCTGTTTGTCATATGTTTTCTGTTTGTTTCTTCCTAACTAGTATGCCTAACTCCTGTTAACCTATCATATTCTGTGTGCTAGCATGGATAGTTTACCTTAACATGTTTCTTTTTGATCCATAATTTCTGTGTACTTCTTTCTAGACAAGTATGCTTTAATTTCCTACTATCCTGCTCTATGTGTTTGTTTGGTTGTTCATTTTAACTTTAGAATTCTACATGTTTCCACCTAGTGATAATTAATGAACCAAATCAACTTTAGTCATATGCAACCTTGTTGATTCAGTTGTATGCCTCTATTCGTAACATGTTTAGATACTGCAAACATGTGTGGTCAGTTCTATTGGTAATTCAAGTGCCCCTGCTCTTTTGTGATTGCTTTGGTTGACACAGTGTTCATACCAATCTCTCTGGACTCTGCTTGTCTTGGTAGAATTCTACTTCTGTTTGCTCTTGGATAAAACTGTTTTCTAAAAAACTATCCCCTACCCCTTACATGAACTACTTTTCAAATTTCAACTCTTAGCTACCTAGGTTCCTACCACCTTCAATTTGAGCACTGCCTAGGGTCCCTGAGACTTTTTTGAACTCTGATACATTGGAGCTGGTTTCCAAACTTTATGAATTCTATGTTGATTGCATGGCTGTGATGACCCAAAATGTTATCTTTAAATTAAATAATCATCTCGGTATTTTAAGACCTTGAAAAGTGGTATCAATAATTCATCGACTTGCGTGCGCAGTCCGTATAATTTTTCGGAAGGTTTTTATGTGAAAAATAGATTAAATTGTGAATTAGAGCTTTAAAACTCAACTAAGTTGACTTCGGTCAACATTTTGAGCAAACGAACCCGGATACAAGTTTTCACCATTCCGATAGTTCCGTATCGTGATTTGGGACATGGTCATATGTCCGAAATCGAATTCGAAGGTCCCTAGATCAAATTATCGACAATTAACGGAGTCTAGAAATCTAAGGTTAAAGATTTTTTAAGTTTGACCGGAGATTTGACTTTTGAGCAAACGACCCCAGATTAGATTTTTGATGATTCCAATAGCTTCGTATGGTGATTTTGGATTTAGGCACATGTTCGGATTTGGATTTGGAAGTCTGTAGGATAATTTAGCGCATTCTGGCAAAAGTTGGAAAATAGAAGATTTTTGGAAAGCTTGACCGAGAGTTGACATTTTGATATCGGGGTCGTAATCTAGTTCTAAAAATTTTCATAGCTTTATTTTGTCATTTATGACTTGTGTGCAAAATTTGAGGTCAATCGGACTTGATTTGATAGGTTTCGGCATCGAATATAGAAGTTGGAAGTTCTTAGTTTCATTAAGCTTGAATTGGGGTGTGATTCACGGTTTTAGCATTGTTTGATGTAATTTGAGGCATCGACTAAGTTTGTGTCATATTATGGGACTTATTAGTATACTTGGTTGGGGTTCCATGAGGCTCAGATAAATTTTGGAAGAGTTTTTGGAAGATTTTGGCGTTTTGAGCATAAGCATGTAAGGATCCAAAGGTCCATTTTCAGTTATAGAAGTCGAAATTTAATTTCGAGACTTCCGTGATTTTGATAATAAATTGTAGGAGTGATCTGAAAAGTTTGGTCTAATTTAATCAAGTCGCGATTGGGTTTTTATCGCAAAACATGAGTTAATTGTTTAACGAGCGAAATGGGAATTTCACTAAGCAAATGAGCTCCGAATTGAGTTTCGATTGAAGGACTATGTTCGTATTATTATTTGTGACTCATAGGAACATGAATCATCAAATTCTGAGTTCGTATGATGGAGTTAGAGCCTTTTTAGTGAAATTAAAGTCTGTTGGTGCAACAGATCTGGTGTGCACCTTTAGCGACTAGATTTGGCCATTTTTAGCGACAGGAATTGACTTTTAGCGACCAGAATCAGGTTTTTAATGTTGTTTCTATTTTTTTAAGCTCATTTTGACTTTTTTTGGTGAAAGAACACGGATTGGGGCAATATTTGAGCAAGAAATCATGGGAAATCTTGAGGTAAGTCACTCGTGATAATTTCTACTCCATAATATTGAATTATCATCGAATAATCCGACTAGATTACATGTTTTTGAGGTGTAAATTGGGGATTTAGACCTAGGGATTTGAAAATAAGATTTGAAGATTTGGAGGCCGAATTTTTATCGGAATTTAGTAATTTTGGTATGGTTGAACTCGTGGCTGAATGAGTTGTCGGATTTTGTATGTTTCGTCGGATTCCGACACGTGGGCCCCACAGACAATTTTGAGTTAAATTTCGGATTTGTTGGAAAATTAGTATATTCGTACGGAATTAATTCCTATAATTAGTATTGACTGAATTGAATTAACTATGGCTAGATTCGGGTCGATTGGAGGCCAATTCGAGGGGCAAAAGCATTTCAGAGTAGGATTTTTGCTCGAATTAAGGTAAGTAACGGTTATAAATTTGGTCCCGAGGGTATGAAACCCCGGACATTATGTCGTATGACTATTTTGGAGGTGACGCATATGCTATGTGACGGGCGTTCACCGTAGGGATTGTGACTTGGTCCGTCCTGCGAGACTGTGGAATTAATTGGCCTACTGTTTAATACATATTCCCTTTATTTTCATAGAAATTGACTGTACTTCATGTTAGAAATCATTTTTAAGCCTTATGTGATCACTGTTGAAACCTGCGAGGTCGTGTACTTACTGAATTAGCTGCTAATTGTTGTTTTGTACTCAGTCATAGCTTTTCTTGCTTATTATGCCTCTGTGTCTTGCTGTTCATTGTTGATACATGACACTACCTCTGTTTGGGCTATTTATATGATTTTTGAGAGCCCGAGAGACTAAAGAGATTGATGACTAATTGAGGCTGAGGGCCTGATCTGTGAGGATATTTATGGGATCGGGCTGCACGTCGCAGCATGTTGTTACTGATTTATGATTGAGTGAGGCCGAGGGCCTGATCTGTGAGGATGTTTATGGGATCAGGCTGCACGCTGCAGCATGTTGTTACTGATTTATGATTGAGTGAGGCCGAGGGCCTAAGTGATTTATGCCACGAGGTGGCTTGTTATAGTGCTTGGGCTGAAGGAGCCCCTCCGGAGTTTCTACACCCCATAGTGAGTGCAGGTACCTACTGAGTGCGAGTGCCAAGTGCTGAGCGACTGGGAGGAATGAGTGAATGTGAGGAATGAGTAATTGTGAGGTTGGAGTGAATGGGAGGACAGAGTGACTGTTTTTTTTTAGAAAATACATTTACTTCATTACTGTTGCATCGCAGATGTCATTTCACTGTTTTGAAAATTATTGGAAGATATTATTTACTATTTAGTCAAATTTGATATCTGGTTTATTGAGTACGTACTGATGTGACTTAAACTGTTAAATTGAAAGTATGACTCCTCTTATTTCAAAGTTATTGAGATAACTGTATTTGCATAGCTCGTCACTACTTCTCAGTTCCTTATTTATTTTTGTTACTTATTGAGTTGGTGCACTCACGTTACCCCTTGTACCTCGTGTACAGAACTAGACACTTCTGGTCACGGCGGTTGCTGATTGAGGAGTCAGACTCATGAGACTATTAAGGTAGTTGCATGGCGTTCGCTGACCTTAACTCTCTTTTCCTTTCATGTTGTACTATTCTATATTTCTAGATAGTGTTTTATCAGTCGGATGTTTTTATCATTTAGATGTTCATGCACTTAGTGACACCAGGTTTTGGGCATGGATTGTATAGTAATTTTTGAGTTATATTCTATTTTGTTAAAAGGATTTCTTTAATATTAACTGCTTCCGCCTTTATTTAAAAGTTCTACTATGTTGAGTTGAGGCTTGCCTTGTACCACGATAGGCGCCATCACGACAGGTGAGATTTGGGTCGTGACAAGTTGGTATCAGAGCACTAGGTTACATAGGTCTCACGAGTCATGAGCAGGTTTAGTAGAGTCTTTTAGATCGGTACGGAGACGTCTGTACTTATCTTCGAGAGGCTACAGAACCCTTTAGGGAATTCCACATTCTTGAATTCTTATCGTGCGACATTGATTAAAATTGAAGCGTAATTCCTTGAATTCCTTCCACGGATTTATGTGCGCACATGAGCACTCGGTATCTGCTGTGCATCGACAGCTTGTGATTCCCTGGATGAGGTGTGAAATGTGATTTTTGTGTGTGATGTTAGGACAGTCTGGAGGACATGAGGCCAGGTTTTGTTTGTGGCTTGAGTATTGAGATTTCGATTGTGTGAGCACGTACATTTGGGACTTATATGTCCATTTTGTCCTTAGTGGTGGGATTTGTGACTGGATGACTAGGGTGAGTATGATTAGATTGCGAGATGTGTTAAAATTGTTCGAATGTGACGAGAAGAGTTTGCTAAAGATGTAGCAGGGATTATTGGGTGTTTGACTTCTGTCTTGAGTTGGCATATGGCCTCGAGCTATGGGTGTATTGAAGGACCTCTTGTGTAGTTTAGTTATGGAGTGGAGTAAATCTTCATGTTGTGTTATGGGTTCAGACTCAGAGAGGGGGTTAAGTGATTGTGTAATAGTTATGATTATTGAAGAGTATAGAGAGATACCAGTTTGAGGCTAAGCAAGTGGATTATCTCCTGCGGGATATTCTGAAGTTTGTGTGATCCTTATGTTGTTGGTTGGCAGTCCTCTTTTACCAGTGAAATATATGTGTTGCAGTTTGAGTTTGGATCGCGTATGAGAGTTAGATTGATTGTTAGGAGGGTGAATGCGAGATTTGTAAATGGTTTGAGGAATTAGATGAGTTGTGTTGCATGAGTTTATTAAGGATTTAGCTTAATCTCGTCTAGTTGGGGTAGCTCAACCAGTTATTGTGGCACTACCGATGAGAGGCCTGCCTTGTCTTTTGAGGCTTTGCTGAGATTGGACAAGTTTACCAAGCTATTTCTAGTTCATTTCAGTGGTACACCTTTTGAGGACCCACATGATTTTCTCAACCGCTGCTATGAAGTATCGTAGAACATGGGAATAGTTGAAAGCAACGGGGGTTGATTTTACTGTGTTTCAGATGACTGGTTTCACCAAGAGGTGGTGGAAAGATTATGTATTTAATAGACCCGTTATGGTTCTGTCTGAAGATGCAGACACATTGAGAAGATCACCCAGTGAATCATGTAGGGGTGCAACGGACCTTGGCGTCTAGTTGATTTATATGAGTTACAAAGGTCAACATTATGGATTATTGGACGTTGTGACCCATGACTTCGCGCCAAATGGGGATGTCTACTATCAATGAATGGATTGAATGGTCATATGTTATATCAGTCTTGACCTGAAATGTATATATATATATATATATATATATATCTTGACCTGAAATGTATATATATATGGTACTGAAAGGCTCCCCAATAATTTACACATATTTAAGGCCTGAGACATGCAGGGGATAAGGTTAGGACTTGCAGTATGTCTGCCTCCTTAATAATCCAATACTTCAGTTTTAAAGGAGTTAAAAAAAAAACTTTACATTTATAGAAGGTTTGCTCAGTGTGAAAGTCAAGGTTGCAGATTTTGGGGTGCTTCAGAGAAAGTACAGTGGTTGACGATCTTCTGGACTATGTAGTTCGTGCCAAGATTTATCTTGATGGAGCTATACTTTTGTGATTATTGTGCATAATTAGGGGAAAGAGTTACCCCAAAGAAGAATCGAAGAGTATATGAATAAATAAGTTAGCTCAGTAGTGTTGAGTCAACATAGCAAAAGAATAAATTAGTTGTCGGTGTTTGTGGCAAGCCTATGAAGAGGGTAGACTAGCCAATGCAACAACACCTACTTTGCTCAGTTCTCAGAAATGTTTTTAAAGGAGTTTGTCTCTTGGATTCTCTGTAATATGTAGCATATGGGGTCTGAATGGTTGTGTCAGGTCACTATGACGGTGTCAGAATATGTCATGAGGTTCAATAAGTTAGCCTTCATACTCCTACTTTGGTTCCTAGGCTAGAGAGCGAGTCCACAGACTCATTAAAGGACTCAATTATGATCTTGAAATTTAGTAAAACCCGGGAAGCTACAGGTTGATGCTTCATTTTGGCTAGTGGTAGAAATTGCCAAAATGTTAGAATGTGTTCTGGATGAGGAAAAGAGGAAGCTAAGAAGACCAAGAGGTCTCGAGGTTTTAAATACTTCAGTGAGAGCCTGACTGGGGCAGCGTTGGAATGGCATAATCGCCAAGATGTTGGTAAGTGGCCTACATTGGGTAACATGGTTCAAGATTTTGTTCGATACTTTCAATACAGATTGGGCGTTACCCCAGACCACCTCTCCCTATCTAAAATGGAAAAGAAGCCAGAGGAAAGCTTTAGAGAGTTTGGGCTCAGATGGAGGGAACAGGCTACTCGAGTCAATACCCCGATTCGTGAAGAAGAAATGGTTGAGCTTTTCCTACAAGCCCAGGGGCCCACCTACTTCAGTCATTTGATCCCGGCCTTGGGAAGGACTTTCAAAGATGTGTTAAAAATGGGGAGCTAGTAGAAGAGGGAATCAAGTCACGCAAAATCATGAGTTGTTCGAAAGACATTCAGAACACCTCAGTAAGCTTGGGTGGAAGAAAGAGAAACAGAAAAGATGATCCGATGGGCTTTCCCGATCAACACTTCCAGCCTCGACATCGTCCCCGTGGATATCCTTGTGCGCCAGATGATCCTCCCCAATGCCACTTCTCTCCATGGAACTCCCAAAATCGTACATCACTTTCCCAGTACCCAGCTCCACAAAATGCCTATCCACCCCCACGAGCCTACTGAAAACCTCCTGGATCAGATTTCCGGTCCAATCAAGCATTTAAGAATGAGAGGTTGCTGAAAAAAGAAAAGGCTTAGACCCCTATTGGAGAATCATACGCCAGTTTATTCCAAAAGTTGAAGCAATTGGACATGTTAAAGCCGATTCATATAAAAATGTCAAACCCTCTGTCAAAGAAGTTTGATTTTTCTCAAAGGTGCGCATATTTCAGATCGGTGCACACAATTAACATCGTACTGCTGGAGGCCGTACAACATGAGATAGGCACACGGGTTGAGTTAAGTACAAAATATCACCCCCAAATAGATGAACAATCCAAATGCACTATTCACATACTGGAGTATTTTGGGAGTTCTTAGGATCAGTTCTTGCCGCTTGTGGAGTTTACTTACAATAACAACTACCAATTAAGTATTCAGATGGCTCCTTATGAGGCCTTATATGGGAGGCGGTATCATTCTCCAGTTGGTTGGTTTAAGCAGGGAGAGACTCGATTGTCGGGTACCGATTTGGTTTTAGATGCCTTGGAAATAGTCAAGATGATTCAGGATCGACTTCGTACAACACAGTCTAGGTAGAAGAGTTATGCCGATCGGAGAGTTCATGATGTTGCTTTCATGGTTCGAGAGACTGTTTTGCTTTGGGTTTCACCCATGAAAGGTGTGATGAGGTTCGAAAAGAAGGGCAGGTTGAGCGCTAGGTATATTGGACCTTTCAGATCCTCGAGAGAGTTGGTAAGGTGGCCTACAAGCTTGCATTTGCATTGCCACCGAGCTTATCAGCAATTCACCCGGTATTCAATGTCTCAATGCTTTAAAAGTATTATAGTGATCCGTCCCATGTATTATATTTCACCTCAGTCCAATTGGACAAGGATTTGACTTACGAGGAAGAGCTAAAGGCCATTCTAGCATGACAGATCCAGAAGTTGAGGTCTAAGAGTTTGTTATAGTGGAATGGAGAAGTCAGCCAATCGAAACAGCTATGTGGGAGTCCTAGTCCAATATACGGAGTAGACACCCACACCTTTTCACTAGTCCAGGTACCTTTCAATGTTCGTTCGAGGATGAACATTTATTTTAGAGGTAGAGCATGTGGTGACCCGATAGGTCATTTTGAGTTTTAGCCTTTATTTTCGTGTTCTGAGACCTCGAATAACTCTATTTAGTGATTCTTGATTTGCATGCGTATTCGTATCTTTTTCCGAAAAGTGTTTATGCAAAAAATTGAAAAAAACATGAATTTTAGCTTTAAAAATAATTTGAGTTGACCATGATAAAAATTTTGTGTAAATGGACCAGGTATTTTGACGATCTCGATGGGTCCGTATCGTGATTCTGTACTTGGAAGTATGCCCGAAATTCAATTCGAAAGTCCCTAACTTGATTTGTTGAAAACCAGAAATTTGAAGGTTTAAATTCCTATGTTTGACCATAGATTGACTTTATTGCTACCGGACTCAGATTTTGATTCCGAAACTTGATATAGGTTCATTTTACTATTTAAAACTTATCTCAACAAATCATCTTTCTCGCCAACACTTCTCATTTTATTGCAATAATCCCTCAAATGGGCTACCGGATCCCCACAACCATCATACAAGTTAAACTTTGGCACTTTAAACCCCGTAGGCAGACGAACGTCGGGGGACATAGACAATTCTTTGTAAGACATGCTACCCTGGTCTCCGGTTCCTTGCTTGTTCTTTAAGGACTGTTATATGCCTTTCATCCTCCTGGGTATCCCATCTCGCCCTTTTCTTCCTGTGAACTCTTCATTTGCAACATGGGGCCCATCCTGCGGACCCTGCTTGTATGAGTTGGGAACCTTGTGGGCAACCTCTAAGGGGTAATATTGGGCATCATGAGCTTTGAGTAGGTATTCATTATTGGGCATGGTGGATAAGACCGGAGGGCAATTTTTGGGAAAGGTAATTGGAAGATGAGTGATGGAGCTACTAGGGTGGTTGGGAGAGCCATGATAAGCGGGTGGATCTGGAGAGTATGGGGGGTCATCTGGCACTACGTCCGGTGTTTGGGTAGGGGTAGCATTTAGGAAGCTAGATGGTGGTGGGGGTGGTGCCTTCCCAGTCACCCAGGCCTGATACATGTACGCCATGTGTTGTCTTAACATCCTCACCTCTTTAACCAACCCATTGTCCTGTTCAACCAATTGCTTTTGGACACCTGTATCAACCAACTCATTTTTGTTGTTGTCTGCCATTGCCTTTTGACTTTATGTTGTAGAGAAGAGTTACCACTTTAAAACCACAAACCAACCACCCTTCTGCTATGAATATAACAAAATGAAGTCATCACGTTAGCATTAGGGCATTTAACATAATATAATATCACATTGCGTGCAATGCACCTAGTCGCAATTATTGGTTCTAAAATGACTTCGAGGGTATGAAGGTCATTTGGCATCATCCCAATTTGTTCATTTCAACCTCTCTTTTCTTTGTTTTTCTTGCACTTCTTAGCTCGCTCATTTTCTTTCCCCTTTTTCTTTCTGATTATCTCTCTTTTTCTTCCTTCTCATTTCTCACATCCCATGACTTCACCCCCTTTTTCTTCTTTTTTTTTCTTTTCCTTTTCTTTTAATAAATAAAAACATGATTCGATCGAACCCTATGTAGGTTTCCTACGTATCATGATGCCGCATGAATCAGATCTTTGCGTAGTTCAGGAAGATCAGGAATAAAGGAAACAAACTGACGTTCTTTGTTTCTACCTTAATGACTCTGACGAGAAAAGGTAAATAAAAGAAACAAATATCTTTTTTTTTGTTTTTAAATTTTCTTGACTTAATGTTCTATAACCTATTGCAAACTCAAGCTTAACGAGCATATATTTTGCTTTTTTTTCTTTTTATTGAAACAAACACTCCATGGGAAATTATTAAGGAAAACCCTAGAAGAGAAAACAAAAATATTTTTTTGATTCTTTTTTATTTAGGAAGAAGATCGAAAGAATAAACCACGGAAAAATATTTTGAATTTTCATTTGATATCCTAACGCAAGATTTCGAAGCAAGCAATGAAAAAGATAAAACAGAATATTTTTTGGATTTCAATTTTGATTGCCTGAAGAAAAATTCTAATGATAAACAAAAGATAAAGTATGCTTTTTTTCTATGTACAATATCCTAAAGTTCTAATGAAGATAAAAAGATTTTTTTTTCATCTTTCATTAATTTCCCATGGAGTACTAAAATAACACCTTAAAATTCTTTTTTTTTTGTTTTGAATTTTGGTCCTAATATACTAAAGGAAACATAAAAATAATTCATTTTAAGTCCTAGATATTAATTGCCTAAAGGAGAAACAACCTCAAATTTTTTCATTTCTAGAATTAGTATTCTGAAGAAAACTTATAACGGAAATATAAAAATGCAACATCTCTTTTTTGGATTTTTGAGTTACAGCACATTTTTTCAAATATAAAACAGAAAATAGTAATAATAAAAATACTTGACATTACTATACAAAAGTAGAAAATAAAAGACGACATAAAATGAAGAACAGACTCAAAACATAAAAATAAAACAAATCTCCTTAAGCAACTCCTGAATGCGGTGGTCCTGGGGTATCTGTCATGCTCAAACTCCGGTAAGTGGATCCACACCTGTATGAGAAAACTTAAACCAACACTATGTGAGACAATAACATTCCCTACTAGACACATGCAAGACATGATTGAGGCTATTTTTGCAAAATGACTTATTTGGCCAAAAAGTGGTTAGAAGTGCAAAATTTGGCTAAGACCCCACAAAGCCAAGAACCTAAGATTTACTAGGAAGACCGGACCCTATGTTGGTTGCCTACATATCACGTCCCGAAAGACGAGAATCAGGTATGCGTAGTTCGGGCCGATAGGATACGGGCGAGAAATAAAAATAACAACTAATTTAGAGAAAATATATTTTTTTGTCTTTTCTTTCTCTTTTTTTTTTTGAAAAATGATGAAACATGTAAACATTTTTTTTAATTTTCTTTTTCCCCTTTTTTTGATTTTTGATTTTTGAAAAATGATGAAAAAGTACAAAATTTTTAAATTTTTCGAGCTCTTTTTTTCTTAACAAAATGTACAGAAAACATAATTAGGCCCCACTCGCTTTATCTTCACACTTCACCCTCTCTTCTTTTTTTTTTTCTTTCTTCTTTCTTTTTTCATTGTGTTTTTTTTCATTTCTTCATCTACCCTCAGCTATCATTGGTCCGCCAAATGACCTTTTTACCCTTGAATAAATGCAACATGTAGCATATAAGATACATCAGGATTGTCACGACCCCAACCCCCGACCGTGATGGCGCCCAACACAATGCTAGGCAAGCCCGACCAACTAACATCTCACAATATCTTTCTTTATAATTCAATACTAATTTTCGATATTTAATACCAATTTAATATAAATAGAAGTATGAATTTAACAGATGAAATGTGCAGAAACCATAATCACAAAAAATATCTGTAAAATAGCCCACTGATCCGGTGTCACAAGTCTGAGCCTCTAATACAAGGTTTCAATAATCCAATACAGAAATATGCCAAAAATGCGGAATAATAAGTGGAGATAGAAGGAGAAATCGGGTCTGCGAACGCCATGCAGCTACCTCGATAACTCCGATGAAAACAGAACGGCAGGAAAGCTCGCTCTATGCCTCAGGAATACCTGTACCTGCACACATGGTGCAGGGAGTAATGTGAGTACTCCGACCTAGTGAGTAATAACAATAAATAATGGCTGACAGTATGAAATCACGTAAAGGCACTAAGCAGTTCTATATTAAAACAGTAAAATCATTTAAACATCAATGAATAAGGAAATCATGTGAAATTCTTTTAACCAGGTAAAACAGATATAATCAGTATAAATCAGCTCCTCAAGAATTTTAGATCATTTATTCGTTCTTATACTCAGTTCTCAATTCATATACTTCTCACGATACCGAGTTAATAAATATATATACCGCTGCGGCGTGCAGCCCGATCCATATATCGTTGTGGAGTACAACCCGATCCATAATAATAATAGTCGACTGCGCTCACTGGGGGTGTGCAGACTCCGGAGGGGCTCCTTCAGCCCAAGCGCTATATAATTGCTACGGCGTGCAGCCCGATCCATATAAGTAGTTGTTGCGGCGTGCAGCCCGATCCATAATATGTATAATATACATATACATATATATATATATATATATATATATATATATATATATATATATATATATATCTTTGGTGCGGCGCGCAGCCCGATCCATATCATATAAAATATCCTCACTATTGGGTCCTCAACCCCTATCCGTCATTTAAAAATCATAGCGTCTCGGGCATAATGTACGATCGGGATCTCAGCCCTCATATCTCTCTCTATTTATGACTAACATTTCGAAAATCCGGTTCATATCATTCTTAAACGATTGGAGACATGACTGAGGATAAAAATTCTTTAACAAAGTAAGTGAGGAAAACCAGTCAAAAACCCCCTAAGGGTTCTACAGGTCGGCACAAGGCCCCAAGCATGGCAACAAGCCCAATTCACAATAATAAAGAATATGTCTCAATCAAAAATGTAGTAAAATATCATTCGTGATGGACCAAGTCACAATCCCCATAGCATTGAACCTCACGCTCGTCACACAGCGTGTATCTCAACTTAGTATAGCACTACGTTGTGCAATTCCGGGGTTTCAAACCCTCAGGACATCATTTAAAATCATTACTCACCTCGAACTGGCTAATTCTCTAGCTCGCGACGCCTTTGCCCCTTGAATTAGCCTCCACGCGCGTCGAATCTATCCAAAATCAGAACGAATATGTCACAATATGCTAAGGGGACAAAGCCCAAGCGAAAACATTCGAAAAATATCAAAAATCTCGAAATTAGCAAAACCCGAGCCTCGGGCCCACGTCTCGGAATCGGGTAAAATTTGCATTTTCAGAATCCTCATACCCTCACGAGTCTAACCATTCCAAAATTATCCAATTCTGATACCATTTGGTCCTTCAAATCATCATTTTACATTTTTGAAAGGTTACACAATTTTCTTCCCAAATTCCATCTCAAATCACGAACTAAATGATGAATTCAGTGATAGATTCATGTATTCTAGCCAAATCTGAGTTAAAATCACTTACCCCGATGAATTTCTTGAAAAACCTTCGAAAAATCACCAAAATCCGAGCTCTCTAGGTCAAAATATCAAATAAAATCCAAAACCTCGTATTTATATAGAGTACCCTTTAGGTCAAACTCATGCGGGCCGCACCAAAACTCACGCGGTCCGCGCAAGCCAGTGCGGTTCGCGCAAAGGCAACATGCGGTCGCACAGGCCTCTCTCTGTAGTGACAAGCTTTAGTATTTTGGCCATAACTTTTTTTACAGATGTCCAAATTGCAATATCTTTACCTCTCTGGAAACTAGATACGAAGAGATACAATTTCGTTTTTGAATCACCTCAAAATACCTTGTAGATCAAAAGATATGAGCTTCCGAAGTAGGACCAGTGGAATGTTCTTCACCGCGGCCGCGCCCCACTTTGTGCGGTCCGCACGACGCCTACCACGGCCGCGCCCGACTTTGTGCGGTCCGCACAGCACTCAACGCAGGTGCACCTATTTTTGTGCGGACCGCATGGGTGAGTTCTGGGGCCTGCAACCCCTATAGGCCTGCTACAACTATGATTTTTGCACTAAAACATCCCGGAACCTACCCGGAACTCCCGGAACTTCAAACCAATTGTACCAACACATCTCATGACATCGTTCAAACTTGCTCAAAACTTTGAAACGCTCACAACAATATCAAATCACCAATTTAACTTAGGATTCAGGCCTAAGAACTCCAAGAACTCTTAAATTATGCTTTCGATCAAAAGATCTATCAAATCTCGTCCGAATGACCTGAAATTTTGCACACACATCCTAAATGACACAATGAAGCTACTGCAACTCTCGGAATTCTATTCTGACCCCTATATAAAAATCTCACCTATCAGCCGGAAATTGTCAAATATCAATTTCGCCAATTCAAGCCTAAATCTTCTCTACAACTCCAAAACTCATTCTGATCGCGCTCCTAAGTCACAAATCACCTCCCGAAGATAATCGAACCATCGGAACTCACTTTCGAGCCTTCTAACACATAAGTCAATATCCGGTTGACTTTTCCAACTTAAGCCTTCTTAAAAGAGACTAAGTGTCTCATTTCTTACCAGATGTCCTCTCCGAGCTCGAACTAATAAACTCGATCACATAAAACACGGATAACAAAGCGTAAAGAAACTGAAATGGGGAAAATAGAGCGGTAACTCATGAGACGACTGGCTGGGTCATCACAAGGATAGTCTTTTGTTTTTTGGGGTATACCTGACGGACCCAACCCCTGTGTTGAGTCACCTAAGTTAAAATGCACATGATGCAAACAAACGTTCCTACTAGGGATCCGGCATGATGTATTGTTATACTAGGTTTTTTAAAAACCTGGGTTTATTTGTTCTAGACCTGGCTTACCCAAGCGGACAACTCGAGCCGGGGGGGGGGGGGGGCTGCGTACCGGTAACCAAAAGATCATACGGATTTGCAACTTGTCCGAACCTCATTCTATTTGGGATATGACACTAACAGAAAGAAGTCACGACCAGCGTGCACTCCTCAGGAGGGAGAAGAAAGGGTTTCGTAACAATTTATATATACAGTTCAGATAATATCAAAGCGGTAAAAAGAAACATTTAGCACATTTAAGTGACAGCTAAATATAACAATTCATCTAAGCTCGAATTCTGAACCCTGAACCAGAGATTCTAGGTTCTTTTCCCCAGCAGAGTTGTCAGAGCTATCACACCTCCTTTTTTACCTACACCCCCAGAAGAGGGTATAGTGGGAGTTTTTTCAATTAAAGGAAAATCGAAACGGGATTTATTTAAAAGATTCAGAGTCGCCACTTGGGAGATTTATGGTGTCCCAAGTCACCTGTTCCAATCCCGAATCAAGGAAAAGATTGACTCTGTTTAACAGTCCGCGAACCAGAAATCCGGGTAAGGAATTCTGTTAACTCGGGACAAGGTGTTAGGCATTCCCGAATTTCGTTGTCCTAGCACGGTCGCTCAACTGCTATATTCAGCTTAATTATCTGATTTTAAACAATTATGAACCTGTGTGCAAATTTTAACTTTTAACCGCTTTTATTCAATTTTAAAAGAAAATTGCAACGTTATTAAACACGTCTCAAATCACGTCAT
Organism: Nicotiana tabacum; assembly: GCF_000715075.1. Taxonomy (NCBI): domain Eukaryota; kingdom Viridiplantae; phylum Streptophyta; class Magnoliopsida; order Solanales; family Solanaceae; genus Nicotiana; species Nicotiana tabacum. Next base: position 158,369,270 of record NC_134080.1, read on the forward strand.
AGAAATGCACCCATGATCTTTGACATATTTTAACATCGTTGTGATTTTGGATTTGGGTCACATAAATGCGCACCCGAATTTAGGAAAAGTAATTATTAAAATACGCGCCTAAAGCAACTACGCTTTTGCACTTCGCGGGGGCCATGTAATTTCGCTAAATGGCACGCCTCGATTTCTAAGGATAAACAAAATTAATTAAGTGAGGGTCGTGCATTTTGAGATTTTATTTTGGCACGACACCTCAATACAATTTAAAGGAAATTCGAAACTAAACTTTGAAGGCCATAAATTTTGTAAGTAATGCATTGTTATGCTATTAATTTCCTCAATTTGATTGCACGAATAACCACAGTAGTCACGATGCATTCAATTCAATTAATAGAATTCCAGATGCTTACAAACATTAAAATCGACACAGGACCCAATCAAATATTCATCACAATCTTACAAAGATATACTAATATTCTTCCTACCTAACAATGCATACAGTGAATCCAATCAACTCCGTACAAATTCATACTTCCAATGTGCAATTAAACAAGCACTATAGAAAATGAAAAGCAAATAAACAAAGTAACAGGAAAAGAAAAAGAAAAAAAAAGGACAAGAAGGAGCAAGAGTGAACGGGACTTACAGTCCATTCTTCAGGTTATAAAGATGCCAAAAGGAGTTTCTTAAAATTAAATCTGAACCTTGATTCTTTAATAACTTGACGAGCAGAAATGGATAGGACCACAGATGAACCCTCATATGGAGTATCGAAACTCGGCGGCGACCTCAACGCTATTACCGTAACAATGGCGATACTGGAACCACAGCCAAACGACGCACGCGGAGGAATGCCAAAGAAATGATTCTAGCCAAACCCACGACGCTACTACTCGTTCATCGTCGACGATGCAACTCCGATAATACAAAGACAACAGGGGGTGGAGGAATGGAAAGAAACAGCGGCGATGGTGAGCTGGGGTGATGTCGCTTGGTTCTCACTTATTTATAGGTAGAGTCTAGGTCTAGGTGTATCTTTGTGTATTTTGCCCATTAGTCCCTAGGTCTTTTGTGTTAAGTCCTTAGGGTCTTCTTTATTTATTTTTTTATCCCAAAGAAGAGTCTAGAAGGGTCTCTAGGCTTAATGGACTAATCCGAATTGGGCTAAGAATTGGGTTCTAAAACTCTTAAAATTATGATCCAACACCTTAATTGACTCATTTTAAAGTAAGATAAAAATATTACCCCATGCCAAAGGCTAACATGAAACTATTATATATTTTTTTATTTTCAAAATTATAAAAAGATAAAAATATGTACTATTTTTGTATATTTCTATTTAAATTTATGTAAGATACGTAAGCTAAAAATATTTTTTTCGTAATTTTCCTTTTTTATGGCGAAAATAAAGTAAAGAAGTTAAAAATAGTTGAAATAGCTATATTAGGCCTAAATTAAATATTTACATGCTAAAATATAAAAAATCTTGGGGAAGGTCAAAAATCACATGTCTACAGAAACTACCCGCGAATGAAAAAGGTTTAATCTTGATAAAATTAAAAAAAAATAACATAAGTCAGCCCCGGGCCTACTTGATCAAAATTCGAGATCCAAAAACCGGATTACCCATTCATCCCCGAGCCCGGTTATGCGATTTGTTTCAAAATTCGACCTCAATTTAAGGTTCAAATCTCAATTTTACAAAATCTCTGAATTCTACCCAAAATTCCTAATTTCTACAGTGTATATATACTTGTTGGTATGATTGGACGGGGTCCCATATAGCTCGATGTTATTCGAGGTCGTTTCAGACCATTTTGGTTGAGTTTTGTATGTCTGATTTTTTGGTGTATCTGATGAGCTTCGCGATCCTTGAAGGATCTTCATGATCATGTAAGCTATGTTTGGTCGATGGCAATTTGTGTGTTGCATTTGCATTACAGGGATCACGTTTGTAGAGTGATGTCGAAGGTGGCTATCGCGTTCGTGCATTTGGATATGCATTCCCGAAGTGCTCGAGGATGTCGGTCGGGAGGTTCACATAAGGATCCTCGCGTTCGCATAGTGGTGAGGCTAGTGGCCTTTGCATTCGTGATGAAGGTTCAGAGGCAATGTGCATTTTTGTGAATCACAATCACGATTGTGGTGCCGCGATCGTGATGTGTATTGCTGAGAAGAGTATTTAAGTTGCCATTTTCGAGATTTTGCCCATTGTTTCATGTTTTGAGCCATAGACTTTGAGAAAAGGAGATTTTGAAGAGCAATTTCACTACTATATTGGAGGTTATAGGTCATCGTATTTTGATATTGGTTTCAGATTTCGGGGCACGTGGGCTCAGGTCAACTTTTGTTGACTTTTGGGAATTTATTCAAAGATGAAAGCTTTATGGATTAGGATCGCTTCGTATGACAATGTTAACTTTCTTGGATGATGTTTTGCTTATATTTGCACAATTGAAGGGCTAGAGCGAGGTTTTGATGCGATTCTAGGCTGAATACTAGCCCAGATGAGGTTAAGTTTCTTATCTACGCTTAGATTGGGGGCATTTCCCCATTGGTTATGATATTTGTCATATGATGGGGGTGACGTATATGCGAGGTGATGAGCGTATATGTGAATCATGATTATTCACGATCCGTGTAGATCTTAGGCTATTATATGCCTTAGTTTGCTATTATGCTTCTTTGATACCGTGTTTTCTCCATTTGTATAGTTATGTGCGATATTATTCATACTAGAAATCATGTCTAGGCAATTTTCTTATCTGTTGAAACATGATATGGTTATTTTTGCTATATTGAACTATTTGTCGTAGTCGTAATCATATTTTTCATTCATAATATTATATTTGTGTTATATTCCTGTCTTTGTACACTATTTATATGTTATCTCACATGTTGTGAGTATCCTTGTGTATGACACGGATTTGAGCTGAGTTATGGCACATTGTTATATTACGTGTGGTATATTGATTACGATTCTGTGAGATGTTAGCATATGGAAACTTGAGATGATTTATGACTAATCTTGGACCATAGAGTCGTGTTGATATTGATTGTGAGGTGGTGTTTGCATACAGGCTCCAAATTGGGATGAGTGGCATTGGTTGCTGAGTGTCAATATGGACAGTGAGGGGATGCTGTATTAGGCCCAATATTGGGCTGATTGATATTGATCGTTGACTTTGATTTCAGTACTTGGGGTAAGACACGCTCCTTCGAAGTCAGGTACACTTGATATGTTCTTAGTGAGGGGCTTATGCTAGGCACCCGTATAGTCTTGAGTGTGTATGGGTGTGTGTGGTTGTGTGTGACGATTTAGGAACATTTTTTCAAGTACCGTGGGAGTGCTGAGAGTATGATTATGTGGCTTTGTGTCAGGCACCATGAGAGTGCTGAGAGTATGATTGAAGGGTATTTGTGCTACGAACTATGTATGTGTTGAGATTATGTATACTTGGTAATTAAACTGTGATATTTGCTATTTGGCATATATATTTGACATGCATGAGTATAGCTATATTTCTACATGTTAATTGGTATTGATGTCTCTACTTGATGTTTAGAGCTTGAAATCACGGTTTACCTTGATAAATCTCTAAGTGATTTCTGTGAAAAAGTTAATGCCTTAACTGATATTTCTAAAAATCATACCTATATCTCCTCTTATTATGTTAGAGTTGAACCTATTATTATCTGAGCCGTTTTTCCTTATATGCTATTATTATATTGTTATTGTTGTTGTTGTTTGTTGAAAGTACGCATCAGAATTTGCCAATCTCACCATTACTTTCCCTGAGGTTAGGCTTGCTACTTATTGAGTACATGGTGTCTGTTGTACTCATACTACACTCTACATTTTGGATGCAAATTCAAGTATTGAATATAGCGGTGGTGGCTAGCGGGTTGTTTTTCCGGATTTGCTTGGTGATTTCGAGGTAGCATTGCAATTCCTTTCGTAGACATTTAACCCCTTTTCTGTCTATTTTTATTATTGTTTAGTCTTCCCAATAGTATTGTATTTTGTTCAGACTTTGTATTTAGTATTCTATAGAGCTCATGCACCCGGTGACACCAAATTTTGGAGTGGATTCAGTTGTATTGACATTATAACTTCAATTATTTATGCTATTTTGTTGTTTGATATTATTTTTTTTTATTGTTGTTGGAGTCTATTTTCGCATATTTGTATTTGTCTTGCCTAGCAAGTGGTGTTAGGTGTCATTACGGCACCGGAGGGATTTGGATCGCGGGAGCAAAAATAGGACTAGTTTCCTAAACTTCATTTCTACACGTTTCCAGTGCACAATTTTTTTTTTCAATCCGCTAGGCAAACGCCTAGGGTTAGTTTTATTTATAACATGATAAACGACAGAATACAATGTCAAGATACCCTACGTAATGAGCTAAATAGAGTTTGAATTTAACAAATATCCTATTATCAAAATTGAGTGTTGCGCTCAACATTTATATAACATTAAAGCTATTAAACTTTAAAATATAAGACTTTATCCAAGCATGTGCATGTGGTTTTGGTACTGCCGATCCTCCGTGTTCGATCACGCCCCAGCTCCCATTAATCTTTCGTCAAGATGAACATCATATGTCTTCTGTGCGCTAACTGCGTCTTCTTTCCTCTCTGTGCTCCTTTTGATTCCTTGAGGTGATCAATGGGGACAGCTTTGTGCTTTGCACTCCAAAAGCACGTGAGCTCCATATACTCTTGGTGAGCATTTCATGTTCGACAGCCTTTGTTCGACAGCCTTGCCTCCTTTTTCGATAAGCTGCCATGACACAGCATGCTTAAAGAACTTCCATTAAAATATGCCCTCGGTTTTGATGCAAGACCCCATGCTCTTGCTGGACCACTCCAATCCATTCTCGATGGAGTCAATTCCAGTGTGCGATATTCCATGGACACGGTCTACCATATCTCGAACTGAGCTAAGAAATCGCATGCTCAAGTATCAAACTCCTCTATGTCCAGCATGCTTTACCTTCCAGCGTTCTTTTCTATGTGTTAGCATGCGTGTTCCCCAGCTGCTCTTGTTGCAGCATTTGCTACCCTCCATGCTTGTGCATTGTTTTTTCCTTCCTGCATTTGTTTTTGCTCGAATGCGCATCCCCAACCAAAAGACATGCTTCTCGTTTTTCAGAGTAAACCATGTGCTTTCATGAATTGTTTTTCGCATCCCTCCATGCCAAGTCCCTAGCGTGCTTGTGCATATACCAATAGAATTGTTATCTTTTAATGAGCCTAATATCACCTGCCCATCTTGATTACTGGAGAGTTTTTGTTCTTTAATATAGCATAATTGTACCTTGTCTCTAGACACACCCTCCCCCCTTAGGATTTGATGGTCGATTAAGTTGACATGTCTCCTGCTATTTCTATTCTCTTTGCTTCTTATCTTCTGTCCACCTTCACCCTTAGACTTGGACATTGCATCTTATCTTCATTAACCAACCTCTTTCCTTGTGCATCTAGATGCCAGAATTGTTGGCATTCGATTTCTCCATGATCTAAAGCATAATTAGCCAAATGATCAGCCAACTTGTTGCCCTCTCTATGAATATGAGTAACTGTGTAATTTCCCCCAACCATTAGTTGCATAATTTCTTCTACCTGCTCAGATATGATCCATGGTGGTTTCCAAATCCCATCCATTATCTTTTTTAATAACATTGAGTCAGTTTGAAGCCATACATGAGAGTATTGTTGGAATCTGCAGAACCTTAGTGCTTCTAACATGGCCTTCGCTTCAGCTACTGTGTTTGTTGTCTCCTCAATCTCCCTCCCTACAGACTTGACTATGTCGCCATTTTCATTTCTTATACAAAAACCTATTGAACTCCTGCCTGGATTTCCGCTCGATGCCCCATCCGTATTAACCTTTAGCCATCCTGTACTTGGTGGTTCCCACATGACTTTGGTAACTTTAAGTTTAGGAGTGAAATTTTCCATCATGGCTAGAAGGTCTTTCCATTTGTGAGGTACCATGTCTATCCCTAACTTTCTCACTTTCACTAGTGCCTGGAGATTTGATGACACTTGATAAATCACCCTGCTAGTTGTCACAGCATCACCATACTTCATACTATTTCTTCTTTTCTAGAGTTCCCATACTGCGCATGAAGGGAGTGCTTGCATTACCGGTTTGAGCCTTAAGCACACATTTGCAGTCCAACATTTTGTGATTGCTTGGTGCAATGTAAGTCCTTCCACAGCTATTCCTGCCCTCGATAGAAAATACTTCCAAGTTGTCTTTGCAGTTTCTGATCTAAAAAACAAATGCTGAAGAGATTCCTCATCAGGATGTACACAACACCAGCATTTTGATGGCATGCAGTAGCCTACCTTTTTCAAGAAATCATCTAAAGGTAACTTTGCTTTCCACACTTTCCACATGAAAAATGCTATTTTAAAAGGCAGTCCCTTTACCCATATCATTCTATATGCTTTTAGTGGTTCTTCTCTTCTTCTTGTATAATCCCATGCTGACTTAACACTGAAATATCCTCTTGTTTCCAGCATCTAACAAGGCACGTCAAGAACCTGCTGAGGTGAAGGTGGTTTGATTTTCTCTAGAATGTGTACTGCTAAGTCTTCAGGAAGCATTTCAAATAGCCTGTCCACATCCCACCCACCATCTAAGGTAACTTCATGTACATTTTGTACTGTTTCATCTATGCCAAAGTCCTGAGGAACTAAAAAATATAGTGCCCCAAGACCTGTCCAGTTTTCGAACCAAAAAAGTGAGGATCCCTTTTTTGTTTGCCAAAAGATTTGATGTTCAATAATATCTCTGCATTCCAGCATTTTTCTCCAAATATGAGACCCCCTTTTCCATGGAACAACTACTGAATTCATTTTCTTACAATATTTCTGACATACAAAAGAGCTCCATAGGCTTGGTTTTGTTCTGAAATTCCACCACAATTTGCTGAATAATGCTTTTGTTACATCATGTAGTGACCTGAAACCTATTCCTCCTTCCTCAAGTGGCATGCATAAGGTATTCCATGAAGCCCAATGCCTACTAGTTCCTCCTACAGAGCTGCTCCAGAAAAATTGCGCAAACAGTTTGTGCAACCTATTTATCACATATTTGGGAGGGTTTACAGCTGATAGTAGATGCATAGGCATGCTTTGCAGCACATGGCATATGAGAACTACCCTTCCTCCTACTGATAATAATTTGCCCTGCCAGAATTGCATTTTGTCCATTACCTTAGTAATTAGGGGCTGATAGTATTCCAGCTTTCTCCTTGCATAAAAAATAGGACAACCTAGGTATGTGATAGGAAATTCATTTCTATGAATGCCTGTGATCCTTTCCACCTTGCTGACCACATCCATGTGTGTTGAATGATGCAGGTACACTGCTGATTTGGTCTTGTGGATAAGCTGCCCAGATGCATTTTCATATGCATTCAACACTTGCATAATCAGCATCAGAGAAGTTTCATCAGATGATGAAAAAATAATCATGTCATCTGCATACGCCAAATGATTGATTTTTGGACTCCACTTTGGCATTCCAAATCCACAAAAATACAAGTTAGTATGAAGTACATTGAGGCCCCTAGATAATGCTTCTGCTGCCAAGATAAACAGAGTTGGAGATACAGGATCACCTTGTTTTACTCCTCTTGAGGATTTAAAGAAACCATGAGCTTGACCATTGATTAGAATAGAATACCAATTGTTTGAAACTAATCGAAAGGCAATCCCTATCAACCTTTCTGTGAATCCCATCTTTCTCATTACTTTTGTTAGGAATAGCCAAGATAATCTATCATAAGCTTTGGTCATATCTAGCTTCAGGATGACATTAGGTCCAACCTTTGTTCTAAGCCTGATGTCAGTGACTATCTCCCGAGTTAAAAGGATGTTTTCTACTATATTCCTGCCCTTAATAAAACCTGACTGTTCCTCCGATATCAGATTTGGGAGAAATTTCACAAGCCTTTCATGAATGACCCTCGATATAACCTTATTTGAAAAATTACTGAGGCTTATGGGTCTTAGATCAGAAAAAGTGGTAACTTCTTTTTTCTTTGGTATCAGAACTAGGTTTGTGTGTGTAACACACTTTGGTAGCTCATGACCATTGAAAAAAGTCCTCACCATGTCGAACAGGTCATCCCCTATTATGTCCCAACAAGAATGATATAGCTTGTCTGTCATACCATCTGGCCCTCCAGCACTATCACCATTAAGTCCAAATACTGCCTCTTTAACCACTTCTTTTGTTGGTTGCTTAATCAATTCTGCATTCTGTTCATTGTTCATCATATTAGGAACATGGTCTACGATCTCAAATAAAGAAGGAGAAGCTATTTCTGTGAACTGTTCCTCGTAAAATCTGATAGCCTCTTCTGCAATTTCTTTTTCTTCTTCAATCCATGTTCCTCCACTATCTTGAATTCTGTTAAGTTGAAGTCTCTTCCTCCTACCTCTCACTTGTGCGTGGAAGAAATTAGTATTCATATCCCTTTCCTTGAACCAAGTCATGCCCACCTTTTGTTGCGAAAATTTCTCCTCTAATGCAAGACAATTGATCAATTCTGCCTGAACCTTTTGTAGCCTTTCCCTGTTCATCCCTGTAGGATTTGCTTCAAATTCTGCTTCGTGAACCATCACTACCTCCTCCATGCTTGCTATCTTTTGGAAAATATTTCCAAACGTAGCCTTACTCCACAATGAAAGGGCTTTCTTTAATTTTTTTAACTTGTGATTATGAATAGTAAAAGGATTTGCACTGAAATCAGCTGTCCAGTTCTCTCTCACCACGTCTTTAAAAGTTTCATGTTCCACCCAAAAATTCAATAACTTAAAAGGCTTTTTTATTGGTGGAGTCTCAGTATCACACTTCAGATACATTGGACTATGATCGGAACCAGTCTTTGCCAAATGTTGCACCTCTATTCCCGAAAATGTTTGTTGGAATTGTGAATTGGCCAAGCATCTGTCTAGTCTTTTGAATATACAGTCTTCCTCTGCTCTTCCATTCCACCATGTAAATATGCTACCTTTAAATCCAAGATCGAAGAGATTGCAAGTGTTGACGCAGTGTCAAAAATCATCAATTTCATTCAATGACACAGGTAACCCCCCAAACTTCTCTTCTTCGTCCTATATTACATTGAAATCTCCCCCTACTAGCCATGGTGCATTCATATCCCTTGTCATTTCATATAATGAATCCCATAATTCTATCCTCTCAATTGCATCACATTTAGCATATATCAAAGTTAGAACAAACTCCACATGCGATTCAGTATGAACCAATCGTAGTGTTAATTGTTGCACCATATTGTACATGACAGTTACTTCAAATACTTCATCTATGAATGCCCAGATCTTGTTGGAAACATTTGAAATTGCTTGTGCAAGTCCTATCTTGTTTCTGTACCTTTCCATTTTTTTTGCTTGTTGCTTTGGCTCCATTAATCCTATAAAATCATAGTGATTTTTCCTGTGCATTTTTGTCAACCTTTCAAAGGCTTGCTGTGTGTTGACTGACCTTATATTCCAAATGAGAGCATTCATTACTGATTGTTGGATTTAGTTAGCATTCTCCTTGTGTGCACCCCAGCTTTTGGTACTGCATGATTATCTTTTTGTTGCTTCTTCTTGCCTTTTGCTGCTGATTTTGCCTTTTCCACTTGCGTAGGTGATAAGTCACCTTGCCTTGCCGCATTCATAAGGTGTTGTGTAGTTGATTCTTGATCCATGTCGTATCCTGACTTACCAGGTTCTTCTCCTTCTTCATTGTCTTCCTTACTTCCTGATGTAGCTCCAAATGCATTCCTTTTAGGGACCAAGGCCTTCTCTTCTCCTCTTTTTAACAGCTGCAACTGATTTTTCTCCATTGTAACAGTAATATTCAATATTTTTGTTTTATGTCTTGGTTGTTTCTCCTTGTCTGTTGTGTTGTGTCCTTGTGGGTATTCTTGTGATATCTGAATTTGATCATCTTTTGTTCCTCCAGGATCATTTACCTCTTGGTCTCTTCCTTCAAAGTTTCTAATTTCTGTAATTTCAGTTGTATTGTTGTCATTGGCTTGGTGCTCTCCATTTACACTTTGCTCATCTTCTTCTTTGTCCTTCTCATTTGGTTCCTCATCAGCTTGTGCTCCTTGTGGTACTTCGTTCTCCTCTGAATCGTATTCCCTTTGTGTATCCCATAGCCTGCCTCCACAGCCTTGCACTCTTTCTTTAAATGTAGCTGATTTTGACCCTTCTGCTTGAGAATTTGGAGTTTTATTAGGTACCTTGTTCACTAATGTATCTTGTGATGGGATTTGCTGGCATGGTTTATTGATCTTCACTATTCCCTCTCCTGTTTTATTCTTGAAACTTCTTTCTACCCATTGTGCAGTATCGTTTATAGCTTTTGATGCCTCATTTCCATTGACTAGACCATTAGTCGAGCTAATCCCCGATGAATTAAGATGAAAAAGTTGTGCTGCAGGATTTAACTTTCCCTCATTATTGACCATATTTTTTGGTTTTTGTTTTGTAGATGCATGGTTGTGAAGTGTTGTACTGCTTGTAGCTGCATTATCTGTCACTTTCGCCAATTGATTAATAGGTTCTTCCTCTTCCTCCAGCCCTTGTAATATTGCAAACTTGTTAGCTACATGAACATGATCATTATCTTCATTGTCTATAGCCTCCACTTCCTTACCACTGTTGCTAGGTGGTTCTGCTTGTCTCTCTACAGTGCTTGTATCCTCTTTATTGTTATTGTTTTCAAGCTGCTTAGCTGGTGATATCTCCATTCCATTATTACTACGACTAGTATTTTGATTTACTACAATTCTAACTCTGTTGTCCTTTACTTCCTTCCATTGCTCTTTTGCTGTAATAATCACATTGCCCACGACCTTTCCACTAGATAACATTTTTATACGCTGTAAGTTCTTTATGTCCTATTTCTTAGTTGTATCTGCTTGATCATCATTCTCCTTCTCCACATATAATTCAGGGTGTATCCTCCAACATTCAAATTGATCATGCCCTTGAAGTTTACATTGTCTGCAATATTTAGGCAGCATGTCATATTGAATTCTCACTCATTCATTTCTTGTTGTTCCTTTAGCTTCGTTGAATATGTCCATCCTCACCTTTTTAGGCAAATCTGCAAGTAGATCAACTAGTACCTTCACCCTAGCACAACTAGGTCTAGTTTTGTTAATTGTAGCCATGTCTAGATGCATAGGTTTACCTACTGCTGAAGCTAGAGAAAATAGACATTCCTTTACAAAAAAGGTTGGCAATAGACCTGGGAATGAGATCCAAGCCATTGCCTTGGGTGTTTCTTCATCTGCTCTAAAATTTGAGTCATAAATCAACGGCCTAAGCTGATATTGATAGCCATCCCTGTCCTTTATGTAATGAGTTTTTGATGAGAAATGAAGATAGTCCTGCTTTAATGTCATTCTAATCAAAATATGTCTATCCCTTAGAAATCCAATGTTACATTCACCTTTAATTCCGCATTGAATTGGTATTAACTTACGCAATTGTTGAATTTCTGGGCTGCCATAAGAACATTTACCAACTATTGCATATTGTAATCCTTCAATGATATCCATCCTTTCTACTTCTACTTCTGTGAACTGAATAACATGTTCTCCATTTAATATTGTAGGTGTACGAATAGCAATTGGCTCAACTTCCTGTTGCTCCTGCATTGCAGCATTAAAAGTGCAAGGTTTCAGAAATTTGGAGTAATCCATCGGCTTATTTGTGATCCCTGATGTTTGTGCAATGTTTGGAGGAAGTTGTGTAGGCAGCGCAACCACCAAAAGTGGCTGGCCACCTTCCTGTGTGTCCATCACAGTTGTATTTCTTTAACACTTACTTACATGACAAAGCTGCAGTATGTTTGTAATAAAACGATACTACTGTGATTTGAATTTGCTTCACGCAATCTGTGTTGAAATTGAATGAAGAAATCTGTGTGCTACAGTAACTCGTGAAACTGAAATTAAGATCTACAAAAATTGACTATAGATCTGAAGTTGAAACCAATTGGGTATTACTTGTAAGGAGATTATGTATCTTTTGACACCAAATTGGTTGGTTACCACCACCGGATTTTGGAACCGAAAAGTGATGTCGAAAGTATTGTTCACTGAATTTTCTAGAGAGAAGGCAGAGAATTTTTTTAGAGAAGGTTCCAGTGCACAATTAAATCCTATTAACTACTTTTTAAAATTTTGAAACTTCAGTGTTACCCTTTTTCTCTCTTAAAATCAGATCAGGAGCAATAACTGTGATTGATTGAGCCGAATAACTATTAAATTGTGTTCGTATAGAAAAGATAATTTTTCATAAAGCACCATCTTTTAGGTCTAATTAGTCATTTATAGATATCTTTTGCTATATTACGTGTTATAGATACCTTTTATGTTTTTATAGAATGTATTTTATGTATTTAAGCTGTTGTATTCATTAATACAATAGAAAATGTAGGCGTTAAAAAGGGAATTCCAGCTAAGTTTGATATGTATTTAACTGTATTCAAGCGACATTAATGTGAATACAATAACGTATTTGAGCAAAATGTGGAAGGTTAAACTAGTTAAAAACAGAAGGAAATCAAATCACATGATATTCTCCTAATTTAACTCAACGAACAAAATCTGCCATATTTTTACAGTAGAGCTTGGTACTGCACGGGTCAACAAGGAGAGTTCTGACGTCAAGGAATCAAAATTGCCATATTTTTTGTTTATCAGTGAACTTATAGGCATGAACTGCTTTTCCCTTCTACAATGTAGATAATAAAAAGACAATTCTTTTCTTCAAAAGATGTAGTGCAGAAGAATTGCATTTGGATTTTAAGTTTTAGTTTTTCCCCTTTAACAGATTGCCGGTCTTAAGGCAGCCTTAGCAAGGAAGGAAGAAGAGCAAGGGCACCGCCCAACTTCCAGATCAAGTACTCCAGAAAGAGTCAGAACAAGATCGTGCGGATCTTCTCTTTCTTCTAGTTGCCAGAGTATGGTAGACCTTTCAAGCCATCATAGCCAGAGCATGAATACAACTGAATACAATCATTTTTTAAATACAATTACCATTAATACATATGAATACAACAAAATTCAAACACATACAAGACATATTTTTCCGAAGATCTGATATGAATACAACTGAATATAACTAAAAACATGCTACAAAAACTATTCGTATACATCAGAATACAACTAACAAAGCTGTATTATATGTAATTTTAATATGTCTTGTCATGACGTATCCTTCTAATGTTTTTGTTAGCCTCATGTAGCATAAAGTACAACAGACTTTTGATAAGTTCTGCACTAATTACACTTGATATTCTACTGGTCCAAATATATGATGTATTCATCTATATGCTAATAGTTCAGTTGTATGTAAGTTAGTAATTCAGCATTATACATTTGGTAATTCAGTTATATGTGCTCAAAACTTATATTTCTATTTTTAAATGTAGGTGGTACCATCAACTAAATACTTACATACGGTTAACGATGGTGGGAGGAATTACACAGTCTGCCTGTTAGAGAAAAAATATATTTGTGGGAGGTTCCAAGTTGATGAATTGCCATGCCCACATGCTTGGACTGTATTGAAGAGCAAGTTTCTAATGCTAGAAGAATATTGCTCTAACTATTACAAACCAAATACAATTGTAATGACATACGATGTGCCAATGTACCCGCTACCGGACAGAAATGACTGGAATATACCAGAACATGTTGCAGAAGAGGTTGTACTACCATCCAAATGGAAAATACCTCCTGGAAGGCCAAAGAAGAAGCGCGATAAAACTTTAAGTGAATTGTTGCAGCCGAAAAATCAACATTCATGTAGCATATGTGGGAAGAGAGGATATAACAAGCGAACGTGTAGAAATGTGCCACGTAATAAATAGTTAACACTCTGACATGTATTGGTGCTTCAACGATTTATCAATACTTATGATGACATTGTCAAGTAATAAATTTTCATTGTCAAGAAATATATTCTGAAATGACTTTCGTGAACAGATTATGAATACATATAGTTGCCTTACTTTGACAGTTTATTATAGACAGTGCCTGAGTTATGTACATAACTAGTCAGAATTCATCGGAATATATCTATATACTCAGTTGTAATATAACAATTTTATTAAGTCTGAATTTATATTCTCTAACTAGACAATAACCTGTTTAATACATCTAAATTTATATTCTTTTTTAAGTATTAACTGAATTTGAAAGATACATATTAAATTCAGTATAGGTGAATACATAGAAATGACAACTGAATACAGAGACATACATATGAACTATACAGTTGAGTAGAACTGAGTATAGATGAATACTAAAAAATACAACTGAATATAGCTGAAGTATTTTTATGAATAATACAGTTGAGTAGAACTGAATGTAGATGAATATAACAAAATACCAATGAACTACTGCTGAATAAAACAATTGAATACAACTGACTACAGCTGAATACAACTGAATACGTATAACCTGTTTAATACATCTGAATTTGTATTTTTTAATATGTATTAACTGAACTTGAAAGATACATATAAATGAATGCTGTTGAATACAACTGAATGCAGCTGAATAATATAGTTAAATACAACTGAATACACATGAATTCAGAAAAATACATCTGAATTCTTTAATATAACCTACCATCAGAATACATAAAGTTTCTGACTTTGATATTTACATGTTCAATACCTAAAACCTGTTCAAGCAAAGTTACTTGGTATTAATACATACTTGAATCCTGTAAGATAAATATTAATACAAATTGAAGAATAAGCATGAATACTTATGAATACCAGTGAAACAGCGATTGAAAAGTTGCAATTGTTATACACGAACACTGTTGATAAAGTTATAAGTTTTTCAAATTAAATACCATCTTCACCAAAATTCATACTCAAAACAGTATTCTTCTTCAAACTACATTCCAAAACTACATTAACCTAAAGCTACTCTAACACTATCTGCATCTTTGAATCTGACTCCGTGATTTGGCTAGCAATCTTTAAAGGTGCTTCATTCTCTCTTATGGCATCAGCGTCTATCTTCCGCATAGCATAGTCCTAGAGGAGAGCACCATATCTTTGACGAAGTAGATTGGAATCAAATGTTGTTTGTGGAATCTCACCAAGAGTGCTCAGAAACTCTGCGTATGCTACAATATGCACCCCACAATCCCTAAAAAATAATTGATTGAAACAATTAAATCTAATTCATACAATTAGATTTGTATATTACATACAAGAATGATGATTGAATACTTACATGCTCCCAGCTTTCTGTTGAAGCAGATCTGATATGAAAAATACTTCAAAGGGATCATACAGAGAAATACATATGAATAATACAGTTGAATACAGTTGTCTATATGTGAATAAAACAGTTGACTACAACTGACTACAGCTGAATAAAACAGTTGAATACAAGTGACTATATCTGATTAAAACAGTTGAATAAAGCTGAATACAGCTGAATAATATTGAATAATACAACTAACTACAGGTGATTAAAATAGTTGAATATGACTGTCTACAGTTGAATAAAGCTGAATAAAACAGTTGAATACAGCTGACTATAGTTGTATTCACCACAGTTGAATTCAACTGACTATAGCTGAATACAGAGAAATACATATGAATAATACAGTTGAGAACAACTGAATACAGCTGAAAGCAAGAAAAATACAGCAGAATACAGCTCAATATTACAACAGAATACAGCTGAATAATATAACAGTGATGGGAACCTTGAAAATCCTTAAAAATACAACTATAAAAATACATCAGAACACATATACATACGTATAAATACAACTGAATACATTAATACCAAATAGTGCAAAAATGTGAATTTGAATACATCTAAATATATTTAAATACAACATACAATATTCAAGTAAGCACAACTCAGTTATTGACAAATGTGAATGTGTAAATGAGTTCTGGATTGTTTTAATACTTATGAATATAACCAGATACATACGAATAAAACATCATACATATAAAATAACTTGAATAACTATGAATACATATAAGTTTCTTTGAATGCATATTGATACAATATCAATTACATTTTCGTGTCGTGTATCTGATGTTTTTTTTTGCATCAACTTCCTTAAGATTGACACATGAAGAATCATTCATAGGTTTTTTCCTCTTTGAAGCAACTGGATTTTTTGTTTCTTTTGAAGATTTCTCAACTTGGACTTCTTTCGATTTGTCATTGTGTAGTTTAGTTCTTCTCTCTGAAACTGTAGTTGCTGATAAACCTGCAAAATCCGACTCCGCTTGAGTTATTTGCAACGAGAAAGAGGGCCCATCAAAATTGAGAATTTTGGTGGGTATACCTCTAGTTATTATCTTGTGTGGCATTGAATCCGACATTTGAGAGAAAAACCAAAGCTTCCTGGTGAGTAAACAATACCAATGGTTATTGTTTCAGAAACAAAGTAAAATCTGTATCAAAATTAGAGAAACAAAATAATGATATCAAAATCTAAGAATTAAACCTACCAGGAGCACTTGTATCGGCTCTAAAACAATGATTTTAGAGAGATACGAAATGGGGAGTGATAATGGCGGAGACCTAGAGAATTTGGGTGGGAGAAGAGTTATGAATCGTGGGTTTGTGGGAGAAGAGAGTAAAGTGTATGCAAAAAGAGAGAGAACATGGTTAGAGCAGATATACGGTGATTATGTGAGAGAAAAGACTAAAAAGGAGAGAGAAAAATATTATTTAGCATATATGGTGCCTTAAATGTATGATGTAACTATAATTAGATATTTTGCTATAAAGGAAAAAAGTATCTATAGTATGTAATATTTTAAAATGGTATTTATTTAAAATAAATAGGGTACTAAGCTTTTCTACGGGGTGTAAAATTACCCCCTTTCATGTCTCTTTTCTCTCATTCGATCAATTACCTATCTCTCTTAGAAAACCAGCCTCAAAATGAAAACCATAATTTCCAGTTCTTCCAAAAATCTCAACTGCTTGAAAATATCGAACTCACCAAGCCAACCTGCATCTGGTCCTATCGAGTCAAACCCCACTCCAGTAATAAATACCTCTCCCCTCTCACCTAGTCATACCGACTCTGTCCAAGATGAAGTTCCCTCCCAAGAGACCCCAAAAGCTATTGTAGGTTTGGCTGACTACTCCGATGAATAAGAAAGTGAAAATTCTGGTTCTGAAAATCTGCCAATAAAGGGGTCTCAAATTCAGGGGGAAGAAACGATTGAAAAGGAGAAGGAGGAAGGTGGCAGATGATAAAAGGATAGTAGAGTTAGTGTAGATGACTAGGAGGGCACAAAAGGCACTGGGAAGGAACAAGAAAAGGGTAGTGCTAGAGTAGAAGTACCAGAATTCTCTGGCCAACAACCAGGTCCTTCTACTGCTGGTGCGGTAGAAAATGGTGAGAGTACTGAGTAAGTGTTTATAAGGGTTGCTGAAAGAGAATATTGGGAAAAAGACTGAAAAGGTTCAAGAACTTGATTCTCAGAATGTTGATACACATAAATGCACTTCTTATTATTGGACTCATACTGAGAAGGAAAGAAAAGGGGGAGAAATTGAAGTGAGAAAAGAAAGTAGTGAAAGTAGTGATGATGAGGCACTAGCAGAGATGATTGCCGAAATAAAAGAAAAGAAGGTGCGTGAGGAAAGTAGGACATATGGAAGGGTTAAGCAAGTTACCAAAAAGGCAATAAAATTAGGGGTCTCTGATGTTCCTAAAGCTAGGACTCCAAATACAAGAGGGAAGAGCAAGGATGTTCTTGAAGAAGCTATGAAGTAGAGCAAGAAAAAGAGAAAGGAGAAGCAACAAATTAGGCTAAGAGATGAGTCTGATGTATAGGAATTGAATCTTGTGAGTGAGGGAGATAAAAAATAAGAAGATGAGTAAGTAGAGGAGATTCCTATTCAGAGAAAGGGAAAGAAAAAGGCTAAATCAGCGTCAGCCACACCCAAAAGCAAGAGGATCTTAGAAAAAGAAAAGTTGCAGTCTCTGAATCTGAGGGGAAAGGAACCAGTTCCAAATGCAAGAAGAAGACCAAAAAAATTTCCATTGTGGGCAGGGAAGCATAGATTTTTCTACTGATAAGATTAAAGGGACGAGTTATCAACCCAGTCATTATTGAGATGTTTGGGATAAAAAAGTTGCTGGAGAGAATTGAGAATCAAATGTAAACACATTTGTTCTTGTTCCCACTCCAAAATTATGTATGGTGAAGCAGTGATTCATTTTTACAAGAAGTATTAAGATCCTTGAGGATCGCACAATAAATTCTGAGGTAAAGGGAGTGGACCTTATTCTTGATGCCACATTGCTAGGGCAGATATTGAACATACATGTGGAGTTTTGATACCTATGTGCAGTGTGAGTGGCCTAGTTTGGGAGAGAAGGATGATGTTACGTACTTGACCTCCTAGTATACTCAGAAGAGGGAGCAACACACTGCAAGGAAGTTGGTTCACAAGCTTCTGTTTGAGTTTGTGAACAAATGCCTCGATTAGAGATGAGGAATGAGGCTACATACTTGGACCTAGAAATTATGGAGGTGCTGGATCAAAATAGGTCAATCAAATTGCGCTCACTGATGATCAAGCATATGGCAATGGTAGCTGATCAAGAAAAGGGCATTCATGCCCTACCATATAAGTTCTTGTTGACTAAGGTGTGTGATCACTTCAAGGTCCCTTTGAGAGGACCTAAGAAGGGGACAAAGAAATACATGTTTTATGAGGAAACCTTAATGGAATTTGACTGCATTTCAAGACCATCGGGCACAAAGAGTAAAGGCATGGTCACAAACCTTTTGGAGGAATTGGCTTCTGCCACCGAGGAGAAGGAGACTATGAAAAAGGAAATTGCCTCTTTAAAAGAGGAGAATAGGAAGATGAAGGAGGAGATGAAGAAGGAGCACGAGGTTGTTGTTGCTCGGTTTGACAAGTTTCTGGGGCTTATTAATGGTGAACCCTCTTTCAGGAAAGAATTTTGTTCCTAATCCTCTTAGGTTTTCTAGTCTAGTCTTAGTCATGTCCCTTTTATGACCAGATTCTGAATTTTTTGATTTGTTTTGTTGTGTTGGCAGTTTGATGGGTCTGTTCAACTGACCTTTGATTTGGGCCCTTTGGGCTTAATATGATACAATGATTAAATAATCCAATTTCCTCATTTTGGGCTAAATCTGCTGGAATTATTTAGATGATTTTATTGGATTAAACATTTGAGCTTTTGAGATTGTGTACATGTTAGTATATCACCAGTAGCAATGTGTTTAACATTGTCGAATTCTCACTTTTAACTGTAATTATTTTCTATTTTTCAATGATGCCAAAAAGAGAAGACACAATTGAACTCCCCCATTTTGTATCTAAGTGAACTCTAAAATAATAGTGCACTTGTCAAAAATAGTATAAAAATTTCGATCCCACGAGGATTAGGTTACTATATAGCTAGTTGTTCTTGCTCAATTACTATTTGAGAATTCAGGCAAGTTGAGATTTTGTTAAATCAAATAAAACAAAAAATACAAAAACAAAAGCAATTAAATGATTGTGAAATTTAAAACAAGAATGCTCACGACAATAGATTAGCTCGAATTAATAAAAGAGTTGCACTCAGATTCCGCTTGTGATTTTTCCCAGGTCTTCATAAATTTCACTCTCAAAATTCAGTAAAATATGAATGACTCTCTCGATTTCATCAAACCACTACAAACCTACTGTCTATCCTAAAATCGGATAACAATTGAATTTATATGTAGTTTTAAGGATATGAGGATTAATTCAATACAAATGATCAATAGCGTTAGATTAAGCAAATGAAAGACGTAATAAATAGCCAAACCAGTTGGGCACGGATATCACGACCCTTCATTATTCGTGTGCAGCCATTTGATGATGTTCTCCGAAGTCTTGAGACTCAAACCGGACCAAGAGGATGTGGTTTCAATGCCTCCGAGGGCAGGTGCTTTGCTCGAAATCCGATACTATGGTTCCTCGCCCAGATTCTAGTGACGTCTTTGCTCCGTTTGCCTTACCAGGAAATTGAGGTATTCAACCGGCTCGGTTTTACCTATACACAGATAGTCCCCTCGTTTCTTAGAGAGTAGATTTATCGAAATGATGAGAAACTACATATCTTTTTGATTCCTTATTCAATACGCCGTAACAGAAACGATAAAGAAGCCGAAACGTCCTATCATGGGTCGTTCTGACTCCGAACATGTGTCAGCCATTAGTAGGTCACCTGTGAATGCGAAGAGACACAAAATCTTTATAAAAGCTTCCATCCTTCGTTCATTTTTCACTTTTTTACCAAGCTTCTGCCTTCGAGTTTTCAAGCCATTACTACCCTTCTTCTAACTCTCATATCTTTACCCTGTTTTTCAAGATTTCTTAGTAATTTTCAGGTTTCTGCCCAGATTTTCTTTAAATCTTCACTCTGTTCTTTATCTTCAAACCTCGTTTTTCCAAAACTTTAAATTCTTTCATCAAAATTTCAAACACTCCCCTCAAATGACAAAGGATAAAACATCAAAAATCGTCCCTCAACAAGTCTCCTCCTTGTCTTCTCAACTGGTCGCTGGTACTGAAGCGAATGCCCCTATAGTGGTTGACCTCAAAACGATTTCTCCCATTGTGTTTGTTCACAAACCGGCTCCCGACCCTCCTTTGACAGAGATTATTCCCGGGGGCTGCTCAATTGCAAATGACTTTAAAGTCGAGAAGCCTTCTTGCAAACCAGACCAAGATGAAGGAGTCTCGAGGTACATATGTTCCATGACCCGTAGACGTTCTTTTCATAGTTCGAAAAGACTGCAACTAGGAGTGTAAAGACATAGTAGTC
This sequence comes from Nicotiana tabacum, assembly GCF_000715075.1. Taxonomy (NCBI): domain Eukaryota; kingdom Viridiplantae; phylum Streptophyta; class Magnoliopsida; order Solanales; family Solanaceae; genus Nicotiana; species Nicotiana tabacum. The sequence goes on from NC_134080.1 coordinate 158,390,157, forward strand.
CCTAGGCCCGAGGACGCCGTTACTACCCAAGTGGAGGGATACTTAAGTGTTTACACTTACCCCTTTATATTGGGTTCGGTGGACCCGATTGTTTTGAATTTTTTCAAGAGGTATGAGGTGTGCCTCGGGATACTCCATCCATCATTGTGGAGGATCATGACCCTCCTCCACTATTTAGTGAACAAGATCGAGTCTTGTCAGTTCACGATCAACCACTTACTCTGATTATACAATCTCCAAATGTTCCGAGGGAGGCTGATCAAGCTTACTTGCCGGGCCAACAAGGCCCCCTTCTCGAGCATCGATAAAGACCAAGACCGGGGCTGGCAAGGATGCTTCGTCCAAGTGAAGACCGGGGATTTGATCCCCCGAAATACAATCCATTTCCTGAGAAGTGGAGTACATCTCATAACTACAATCTCTCTTTAAATGCCAAAATTCTTTTTCTTCAATTTCTCCCATCTTACTTGTGCTTGTGATTGTGCAGCTATCGCTCGGGTCCAAAATGCGGTTCCCCGGCTAAAGGAGTGGATCAAGGGCATCCGTACTCAGATGTCATACTTTGAGCGTACATGGCGTGGATCCTCGAAGGATCGATGGGAGGCCCGTTCTTATGTTAAGGTCTCTCTCCCGAATATGTAACATTAGGCTCCCTTATTTGCATCATACACATTCTCATTTCCTCTCTTTTCTTTTTGCGTGTTTGCCTAAGACCACTGAACTTAGGCCTTTATAAGGAGACGAGGACACTTCCTTGTCTGTTGCTCCCTCTGCTTTGGGGCATCTCGGGGCTATAGTGGGGGAAAAGAAGAAGGATAAAAGGAAGGCTTCGGGATGCCCGAGCTTTGCAGGGAAGCCAAAAAAGAGATTGGCTCGTAAGACAAAGAGGGTCTCTAGATCCCGAGCACCGGACTCGGATTCACTTCTTCGGCTCAGGGATGAGCTTGAGGAAGATTATTATTTGTGCCCCAGGGGCCGATCTCTCCTGAAGAGCAGCCAGTACCCAATGGGGAGATGTTGGAGGCCGATCTCCCTCATGACCCAGAGATCAATGTGGAGACGGGGGCTGAGACCCCTTGGGGACACTAGCTACGCTCTGCTCGGTTTAATAGAGATTTCAGGGTCTCCCTCCTATGTCGAGTGTATACTCGAGGAAGCCCAAGCAGAAAAGGAGATCTCTAATGAAGGAACTCACGACGTGGATGATCCCCTTCATTCCTTTTTTACGTCATGGACTCGTCTATTTTGGAATATTTTTCTAGTTTGGGTGACCTAGATGTGCCGAGGAAGGATTTGTCTTCAGAAGTTGGCGAGCCGAGTTCGAGCCCAAAGTTGATCAATCAGTTCCCCGCCCCGAGCTCGGATCCTGGTCGCAAGAGTTCGATATTTCTCGTCGCTCGAAGGATACCCGAGTTCTTTCTGCTCTCGTAGGAGTGACAAACTACCTTTGATGCCTGATGACCGAGGAGGGCCAGGCAAAGATGAACGCAATAAACGTGCCATGCCTTTTCAATGAGGCACAGGAGAGTAAGGCATTGTTTCCCTCCGTCCATCTATTGTTTATCTATGCTTGATGTTTCTCACCTTTTTTGCCCTTTTACAGGCCTCGTTACTTCGCCATGAGAGTTTCCTTTGGTACTGGGCTGAGGTCAATTAACTCGAACTCGAGATCAAGGAGCTTTCCTAAAAAAAGGACTTGTACAAGCTTCTTAACAAGGAGCTTGAGGGGGTTGCCAAGAACCTCCAGGTTGAGCTGGATGCAGCTCAGAAAGAAGCATCGACCTTAAGGTAGGAGCATGCCGAGTTGGTGGAAAAGGTAAAGGTTTTTGAAGTTAGAAACGAAGGTCTGGTCACCGAGGCTAACAACAATACTTCGCAGGTCTAGTAGAAGATCGACCAGATCGACTAACTCCGTAAGGACATGGATGAGATCCAAGTGATGGTTGATGGGTGGAAACATAGGTGGATATGCTGGCCTCGGAGAAGGAGACTGCCTAGGCCAAGTTGTCTTCAGTGGAGGTGTAGCTTCGGGTGGTGAAATAGAAAGCCGATAAGTGGTCCCAGCAGAATAATGAACTTTGAGCACAATTGAGCTCGGCTTTGGCATAAAGGTTTTTTACCGCGGTCATAGCCTTTCGGGTTTGGGCACTGCCTAATAGACTTTCTCCTTCCGGGTTTCTATAACTCGGGCCGCCAGTACTTATTTCGGACAACAGTTCTCGAGTGGGAGTAGCCCTTTTAGCTTGGATAAGGGTGGAACTTGGGCTCGGTAGCCCCCGGGTAGGGATAGCCCTTAGGCTCAATATTTTTAAGAAGCAAAAATGTGTATTAGCAAGGTAGAAATTCTTTCTTTTCTGTGTGTAATGTACAAGATTGTAAGCGTGTAAAAGCTTATATTATGGCTAAGGTGGCCTATGCGGGCACGATTCACTTGACCATTTGGCCATTACAATAAATCCTAACCACCGAGCCTAAACTGTTCAAGCACAAAGTTTCCTTTCTTGCTAAACAATTTCGACCCGAGGGTGATGGCCCCCAGTATTTGAGGTTGATCTCAAGAGGGGTCAGATACTGGTGATGCGACTATTGACTCCGATTAAAAACCAGTCTTCGATTCTAAGTTAGCATGGTCCACTGTTTCCTCATTAAAAACCTTGCCAGAAAACCCATTTGGGAGAAAACCGGTTCACGGGAAAAAGAGTGCAACGCGTGCTTTCAGACCTAATAGTTGTACATCCACTTGGCCATTGTCTGCAAACGTTAGTCTGATTTGTAATATTATAAAAAGGGTAGATGAGAACGTACCTTAGCAATAATATCATTTTAAGTGTGCCACGTTCTAGTTGTTTGGTAGTTGTGCACCGTTTCCTGCTTCATGTTTGTATGAACCTTTGCCGGTAATTCCGATGACTCGATATAGTCCTTCCCAATTAGGTCCCAGCTTCCCTTCATTTGGGTTCCGGGTGTTCAGTGTTACATTCCTTAACACCAAGTCCCCGATATTGAAGTGTCTGAGGTTGGTTCTCCGATTGTAATATCTCTCTATCCGTTATTTCTAGGCGGCCAACCGGACTAGGGTGGCCTCACGCCTCTCATCCAATAGTTCTAGGCTTGTACTCATGGCCTCACCGTTTGATTCTTCGGTCACATATCGGAACTTGGGGCTCGGTTCCCCCACCTCGACCTTTATAAGTGCCTCAACACCATAGACCAACGAAAACAGAGTGGCCCCGGTACGATTGCAGGTCGTACAATATGCCCACAAGACTTCGAGCAGAATTTCCTTCCATTTTCCTTTGGCATCGGTTAACCTTTTCTTAAGTTTTTGAAGTACGGTCTTATTCGTAAACTCCCCCACTTCGTTCCCACTAGGGTGATAGGGTGTCGATAAGATCTTTTTGATCTTATGGTCCTCAAAAAATTTACTTACCTTGTTGCCAATGAATTGCTTCCCGTTGTCACACACTATCTGGGCCGGTATACTGTACCGACATATTATGTGGTCCCAAATGAAGTTGATGACTTCTTTTTCATGGACCTTCTCGGATGCCTGAGCTTCGACCCATTTAGAAAAATAGTCACTCATGAACAATATGAATTAAGCCTTACCAGGTGCCCATGGTAGGGGACCAACAATGTTCATTCCCTATTTCATGAATGGCAGAAGCGATAAGATCGAGTGCAGTAGCTCTCTGGGCTAATAAATCATCATTGTGTGCCTTTGACAACTATCACTCTTTGTACAAAGTACCTTGCATCTTTGTCCATATCGATCTAGTAATACTCAGCCCTAATTATCTTTCAAACCAAAGACTCTGCCTCCGGAATGGTTTCCACAGGTGCCCTCATGAACTTCTCGCAATACGTATTCAGTGTCTCTCGGCCCCAAGCATATGGAAAGTGGGCCATCGAATGTTCTTTTGTACAAAGTACTATTTGATAAGCTAAACCTAGCCACTTTTGTGAGCATAACTCTCGATTCTTTAGGATTCGAGGGCAATTTCAGCTTTCAAGTAGTCTATATATTTATTTCTCCAGTCCCAAGTCAGACTTGTTGAGTTTATTTTGGCATGGCCTTCTTCCACTATCAATTTCATGAGCTATACGACTGATCCTGAGCTAAATTACTCATCATCAACCGATGATCCGAAGCTAGCCAAAGCATTGGCTCCGCTATTTTGATCCTGGGGCACGTGCTTTAGGTTCCATTCCCTGAATCGATGCAGCGTTACCTATAATCTGTCCAAGTACCTTCGCGTTCATACTTCTTTTGCTTTGAATGACCTTGATTTTCCACAAGGAGGAAGTCGCACTTAGCTTCAACCACTTCGGCCTCCAGGCTTTTAGCCAGTTCGAGACATGCAATCATAGCCTCATAATTGGCCCCATTGTTAGTCAAATTTACAGTGCTAATAGATTACCTAACTATGTTACCCGTAGGCGGCTTCAACACGATGCCAAGCCCGAACCCCTTTGCGTTCGAGACACCATCCGTAAAGAGGGTCCAGATTCCCGAGGAAGTCCCCGAGGTTAACAATAATTCTTTTTCGACTTCGAGTACCAATGCCGGTGTGAAGTCGTCCATGAATTCTGCCAAAATTTGAGATTTAATGGCAATCTGAGGTTGATATTTGATATCATACCCGCTAATCTCTATGACCCATTTGGACAAACAGCCCGAGTGCTTGGGTTTGTGCATTATGTTCCTTAGCGGGTAAGAAGTTACAACGCATATGGGATGGCATTGAAAGTATGGCTTCAACTTTCTGGAGGCACTTAGCAAAGTTAGTGCCAATTTTTCTAGGCGAGGTACCTTGTTTCGGCCTAGCCTAGAGTTTTGCTAACATAATAGTCAATAAATTGCGTACCTTCATCTTCCCAGAATAAGACTCCACTTACCGCTATCTCGGATACCGGTAAGCACAGGTATAACTGCTCATTGGTCTTTGGAGTATGGAGCAAGGGTGGACTGGAAAGGTATCGCTTGAGTCGTTCCAAAGCATTCTGCCACCGGTTGGACACCACGAATCCGAGGAACTTTCTGGACCCCACCTCGAATGTGTATTTCTCCAGATTTAGCTTCATATTGTATTTCTTCAGTATGTTGAAGGTTTCCTGCATATGTTTCAAATGGTTCTCTGCTCGCAGGGACTTAGCTAACATGTCGTCAATGTAAACATCCATTGATTTTCCTATTTGTTCTCTGAGCATTCGGTTTACTAGCCGTTGATAAGTGGCATCGACATTTTTTAGTCTAAACGGCATTACGTTATAACAATAGGAGTCACACCTCCATTTTTACTACACCCCGAGAAAGGGTATAAATATAAGGGAGTTTTTCCAATTAAAGGACAATCGAAACGGGATTTGTTTATTTTAAGATCAGAGTCGCCACTTGGGATAATTTATGGTGTCCCAAGTCACCAGTTTTAAAAATTCCGAACTGAGGAAATTGACTCTATTTACGGTTTGCGAACACAGAAATCCGAGTAAAGAATTCTGTTAACCCGGGAGAAGGTGTTAGGCATTCCCGAGTTCCGTGGTTCTAGCACGGTTGCTTTGATCATACTTGGCTTATTAAAATTGCTGATATAAGATCCTATGTGCATTTACCCCTTTACCGCTTTTAAATCACTTGATTATTCGTAGTTAAAGAATTGAGTTACGCGTACGTATACTCTTTCCCTTTGGCGCGTCAAAAATCATGTCACGCGAACGTGTCCATAATTAATAATGCTTTGTTTCTTTATTTAAGAAAATTTGGTTGAAGTTGCGTGAACGCATCCCTCGAGTTACTTTTAGAATTTGCAATCATGTCATGCGGACGTGTCCACAATCGCAATGGTATATTAAACATGCCTAAAGCAAACTACGAATGTACAATTGTTTTCCTAAAGCCAATGTGAGATTGTTGTGAGGCCAAAAGGACTCTTAGGAGCATACGACATATGAGTGTTACAATTTCAATTCTTCTACTTCATTTTGTTTTAGCCTTCATTTAGGTTACATGTTATACACATTTAGGCTACATGCTATACACGTTAGAATGGAACACACGACTAAATCTAAACTAACAATGGAATGTGCACTGACCAAAAGTGAGACAAACGAAGCCTCCCCTTTTTAAAGAAAAAGATCAAAAAATAAGTATATATATATAAATAGTAAAGAAAACTAGTAAGCAATTTTTGATTCGAATAAAATAAGATATGTAATCCAAAAAATAACTACTCTATTATTTTTATAAAAATAAGTCCATGATAATTAAATACCAACAGAAACATATACTTCATTCTCGAAAGCTTGGATGCACAACAAAATTACTCAATATTACTACTAAGCTAGTAAAACATGGAAGGGTCTTATGAGAAATTAGGCCATGATATTCCAAATAGAGTAGAACAAGAAAACTTCCTTAAGCCACGAAAATAAAGTAGACAACTGATTTCCTCTTTAAACCCATGTACCCTTAGATTTAAAATTGAACAAAAATTCATATCCTCAATCCATGAAACTTAAGCTGTTGCAATAAGTTTTAATGGCTCTTTCATGTTTCAGTCATATAAAAAACAGATTAAAGTGAGAAAAAGAGATAGAATAGACCTGAGAGTTTAGCTTTCGATTAATAGGGCTTTGGCAATTACAAAAAGTGAAACGAGCCAAATGAATAGATCCGCAACAGAATATTTCAACTGAAATTTCCAAGCAACAACTGCTAACCTCGACGGAACTCGACCGGACCTCGAAATCAGCATCACCTCGACGTACGAACGGAACGCCTGAGTTTACAGCAACGTCGAGTTTCAGTAGCTCGAGCTCGACGGAAAAAATGGACAGCGATAACCATAGACCGGAACCAACGTACGACAACTTTCCACACGACTCGAACTCACAAACGACTCCAAACTTCAGCTGCCTTACGCTCGTTCCCTCACTCCATTCATGTGCGTGACTGTGTATGTGCGAAGGTGAAGCTCACCGGATATGGTGTGGCTGGCAGAAGGTCCGGCGGGTCAAGGTCAACAAGATGGGTGGTGGGGAGCTGGGTGTTGGGTCGTTTCTCTAGGGTGGGCTCGTTGGAAGCTACTGGTGTGAGGTCGCTTGGTTCTACTAGTCGCGTTCGGAACTCGTTACTCCGATGAGCTGGTGGAGCTCGTTTTTCCCGGCGAGTTTCAGGCAGAGATGGGGTCGCTTGATTGTTAACGTTCAGGGGTCGTTGGCGCTTTTCCGGCGTGCATGGGTTGTTCCAGGTTCGGGGCTGTTGGTATATGGGGTTAATGAAGAGAGTAGGGGTGTTTTGAGATGCTTAACATTCAGGGGTCATTTGGAGAAGATGATCCCGGGAGGGGGGGGGGGGGGGTTTGTTTCTTGCGCATCTTTTCCGTTCTTTTTTTTTGTCTTCAGCGTCCTCTTTTTTTTTTTGTTTTTCTTTTCTCTTTTTTTCTTTTTATATTGTAGGTTGTTTGGTAGGGTTTTTAGGTTAAGGGGTATGGGGCTTGACAATTGTGGGCTAGGTCCAAAATTATGCCTAAAAATGGGTTGCTCGAGCCCAAGTTCTATTCTTTCGCTGCGAACGAGATTAAAAATACGGGCCCATTTATTAATTATTACTACTATTCAAATAATTATTTAAAATAAAACTAACCATTAAAACAAATCTATTTTTGGTATTTTCAAATATCATATTAAAATAAAAATACGATACTATTGTTGTATATATTTTTTTTTAAGATTAAAAATGACTACAAAACCTTAATGAATCTATTTTTTGTAATTTTTGTTTTCTTGTAATAAAATAAAGTAAAAGAGTCAAGATTGCTTAAAATATCTATATTATGCCTAAATTAAATATTTACGCGCTAAAATATGAAAAATCTTGGGGAGGGTCAAAAATCACATGTCTACAGCTGCCCCTCTTTGACTGGAAACGTACAGAGTTTTCAAACAAAGACTGACTAGACAAGTTTTTGACCCGACCCTTATTTGGAGAGACTAAAACTAAGAGAAAAGGGGAATGTGACCGAGCCCTGGTATCTAGGCTGCCTACATATCCTTGGCTATAAAGGAATCAGGCCACGTGTAGTTCAGAAATGAGTGAGATGACGGAGTATGCCGAGGTGGAGATCCGGTCGAGGTGCCGTTCCAAGGAGGTTCCGGTCCGCAGTCCTGCTATTACATCAAAATCAAAACATGAAAAAGACTAGCTAAGCCTATCAATTACGAGTTACAAGATTCCTATCTATAAGTCTTCTGAAGCTTGATCTTGAGTCTTGAGTGGTTATTCATGCATACTTTAGATTTGAACCTTAATGCTTATCAGTTGCAGGTGCTAGATCGTTCTTCTTCAGATTTTTGGACCAAGACCGGACATGTAGTGTCACAACCCGAATCAGAGGGCCGCGACGGGCACCCGGTGCTTTACTCAACCGAGTACTAACGTAACATATCTTTCTTATCATACTATCACGAGTAAATGAGCCAGAAAACCGGTCATGAGATAACAAGAATAAAACATAAGGGAATACTCAACATATGAAGACCCAAAATGATATACAAACTTATATATGTGACATACGGGCCTATACGACCGACATGACCATTTGTAAACTCAAAACATTGGTCGACAAGGCCATATAAGTGTCCCTATATCTGACTTCTGTCTACAAGCCTCTAAGAGTAAATAAAATCATAAAAATCGGGACAGGGCCCCGCCATACCAATCAATACATATCCAAAGCATACTGACCAACTAGGCAACTCCGGAGCAAGTGGAGTGCACCAACACCTTCGCTGAGCTAATAGCCTACTAGGAGGACTGTCAACCTATCAATCGGGATCTACGGGCATGACACGCAACATCCCCAGGCAAAAGGGATGTCAGTACGAATAAAGTACCGAGTATGTAAGGCAGGAAAGCATAAACAAGAACAGTAATGTAAAGAGAGATAGAGGAGATACAACCTGTAACATCTGAGTGCCTCTGGGGGCTACTGACATGAAATGCATAATACATATATATACATGAACTTTTTAAAAACATTCGCCTCTGTGGGAATCATCATCATCATATCACACCCGGCCTCAAAGAAGACTCGGTAAAAATGTACCCGGCCATCATAAGTCTCAGTAGAATCGTACCCGGCCACGTGGAGCGCGGTAAACCCAACTGATCAGTGGTTGCACAATAGGTGCCATACCTAGTCGACTATAGCGCGACTCGATAGAGTAAAATAGATACATATATATAATTCATGCTCGACTCATGGAATCACGTTCTAACCCTTTCGGAGTGATGTAAGGTCATTGCACCTTCGATTAACATTATGGACATCCCTACCATCAATTTGAACCTTAGTGGGATTTAAGTATCATACAAACTTGTTTAGAATAACTTTATAAGGAAAGAACAACATGGACAACCTTAGTTTCTAGGAGTAGATCCGTTATGAATTAGCGTACCGTTTATGTTCATGTCACTTTAGATCATGCCAAAAGAAAGAAGTAAGTGCCTTAACATACCTTGTATATTCTTCCCAACCTCAAGCTATGCAATTTCACGGCTCCTTAGTCTACAATAAGAGAAATGACACTCTCGTTATCATTTAAGCGTCGTAACTATTATGTATCGACCACAACCTATTTTACAATGAAACGGACAAAACCTCCCCAATATATATGACTTCACACTAGTCAAAACAATCACAAATAGCCCAACATACCCCTATCACTTCATACACAACACGACAACCATAATAGTGTCAACTAACCCGAAAATGTTACGACGAACGAACAACAAACAACCTTTCCATTATGTGGTGTTTCTCCACAACCTTCCTCCTCTCAAAAATAGTAGTAAAAGAGACAACCCAATACCAACACGAAACAACCTAAAAATATTCCCACAAGTTCATCAACTCAAAAATAATTTTTCAGTTTACTTAAACACATTTCGACTTGTCTTTTCTTTCAAATTGGGAAATACAACCAAAGTACATCATTATACCTCCTATCCAATAAACCAGCCATGAATTCCACTTAAAAATATGTTTACAACCAGCCAACCATTACACAAGAACAAACAACATACCATTCTTTCGAAACTAGCTAGGTCTATTCTTTACGATCGAGTTACAACTCGCAAACGCATAAATAATGGAAGGAGGAGCATAAACTTACCTTGTACTGAGTATAACCCACGAAACCTGGTCATTTTCATCAAAAATAAGTTCCTCAACACGGCTACAAGAAGGAGAAAGAGAAACTAGCAAGCTGTCCGAACTTTTCAGCACTAGAATCGCGTCGTAACACCCGGAATACCCTAGGGTTTGTGTGGGATTTTTGGGGAGGAGTTGTAGGGGTTAAATTAGGTTTTCTTGGTCTGAAATATAGGTGAAATAACTGAGTTTATAATCCCTTAAAAGTCCCCTCTTGACCGACTTAGTTGAGGCCTCTCTTTTTGGCAAGTAGGTGATCCACCTACTTGTCACCTACTAGCTGCGCGGTCTCGCGAAAATGCGAATATCTCTATACTCCGAGATCGTATTGATAAGCAGTTTAATGTGTTGAAAACCAGACTCATATATATTCAATTACATATGTAGATCATCCCTTGATTCAAAGTATATTGGGAAAAAAGCTCAACTATATTTAACCTAAGTTTCAACTCATTTTTGAATGTAACTTGTGATGACCTTTTCCAACTTTTGTTCCACAACTTGCTTGACTTAAAAACATAACACACTATCATATGACTAAACTAACTCATAACATAACCTCATCATCATGTTAATCACCTTTGTCTCACCCCAAAAGTATAGGTTATAACATTCCAAACTTGTCGACATTCGACGAAACTTATTTTCTTTAATTCATTTAGCGCCTAAGCTTTCCAACCCTTTTGATACTCGTTATTCCTGATCATAAAGATTTGTAACCTCCATTATAAAAGGATTAACTTACTTTACGTACTTTCAAAGTTGATCTCATTTCTGAGTTTACATCAATTGACTTACAGATACTCTAACATACGAAAACATAGGGTGTAACATCATCCCCCCCTTTGGAACATTCGTCCTCGAATGTTGACTGATCCACTTATCATTTTCATAACCCATAGCTCTTGTGAAAACTTTTATACTCTTCTAGCCATGTAGGCAACTATTCTTTGAATAAATCCAAAGTTTAGGGTATTCCCCCTTTTGTCCTCCTTCTCATACCACGACTTGTTGTCTGACCCCTTCCAATTTCGTAACTGCTGCTCCTTTTTGTCATGCAGCCTGTACGACTTTTTCCTTGTATGTGCGCCTATGCGACTATTTTTTTTTCTCCAGCTTTTATACAATCTCTTGGTAGCATGTTGTAAACATATATAAAGCTTGATATCTTGTCCGTCTAGGCATCTATGGGTAAAGTTCTTCACTCGGTACTTTGTTAAACTTACGACTTTTGCTATATCTTGTTTCATAGCCTCAGTTATCTATGCTTATGGCTTTAATACAACTAGGTAGGTCATATTATACAATAACTCTTACTTCGGTTTACTATTACCGAGGTCTGCCACCCAACTCCAGGTTACTCTCTCACCGCTTATCCTATATGTATAATCCTTATTACTGTTCATCTAAAGAATGACATCATAATCTCCTCTCATACTTTGGAATATTTATCCATCTATTATTGATTTACCTTAATGTTAATCTATAATCCACCACTGATAACTTGAAACCTCTTACGTAATACATTGCCACAAGTCTCACGTCTCATCGGGGAACACTTGAAGTGGTTTTCCTAATCCATCTAGGGACAATACTATACTTCAATAACCGTATTTCATAGCATCCCAATGTGATTCGTCTTATGGGGGTATCCTAGTCCTGTGCCATCCATGAAATCTCTTCTCTTTGAATCATTACTCAAATGAAGGCCTATATATCATCCTTTTATAATTTACCACTATTACACCCTTACATTACGACCAAAGAAGCATTCCATCTCTTCTAAATTCTCCTAGTCTTAGATCCTCTGTGTTAATTCAAGCTATACTGAGCCTTTTATAACATATATAAACCATCAGCTCTCTTGTTTGATGGGCTTAATACCGAGGTCTTACCTATTCTTATCAGCTTCTAACTCACCTTTTCTCACCCTTACTCACATCTACCCAAAATCTTTTCACTCTACTATACTTTCGCTTGCGACCTACACATATTTATTTATTCTACTCAGAACCTTCCTTTAACTTGCTAGCACCTTAGATTCCCTTTTGCGCATTCTCAGCTTTCTTTAAATATAAATAATTACTTTTTCTGGTCGTTCTGCCACTTGCTACATGGATACTTGGCTTATCATAGTGCCCACAAATACTGGAATTCCCTGTAACTCGTATGCTCTCAAGTATTACCTTTGTTTTTTTTTTCCTTTTTTTTCTGTTCATTAGCCATGATAGGTGCCACTTTCTTATGGAGTGCATGCAATATTATAGTGAGACTGTTGTTACAAGATCAAAGATCATTTCCTTTTTAGGTCACTATGCTTAGGTGGAAACCTTCTTCCTTATTTCCTTAGCTAGTCTTTCGTAGTAGTACTTAGGAGACCTTTTGGATCTTGTAAAGTTGTGATCCTGTTATACTGTATACTCGAAGGAATTTTTGATATTCTTACTCGCCTACAAACATCCTTACTTACATACCTCTGTGCCGTTGTGCTCGTAGGATTACTTGTAAAATCAGATTTTGATTATCTCCTTAGTGGCACCCTCCATTATTCCTGTAATACTTATACAATACCTTTAAATACCCCAACTCCTATCTGAGCATTTCTCAAGGTTTATGACGTCATATTTGCGAGACTGAATTCACTATATTAGGATTCACTAAGTTTATCTTGCATGATCTGTTGACTCGTCTATAACCTCTTGTTTAGCCATAACTGGGCTCTTCCTTAATCAAATCCCAAATACTCGTTGGCCTATCCTCACATCAATTTTCCGCGTAATCTTTCTTGGGTTATTTCCTTTGATTTTACTTACCTCATGCACTAGCCTCTGATCTATCAATGACATTTCGGGCAGGAACCCTTACTTCCTTTCCTTGACGTCGTGTTTGTATAATGCACTGATATCGTAGATTATCTGTAGGATTTGAATAAGTACAATCTCATCCCTTTTTCACATTACCGCATTATTCTTCTACCACTCCATGATTAGTAGAACCACTAAATTCTGACTTCATGCCATATCACTCCATATTCCCCCCTTTAGACGAGTACTAAGAGCTGGAGCTACGACGATCTACCTATAGATGTTTTACCTCTATATATTTGACGTCTTTTCACATCATCGATTACCCTTACTCGCCTTGTGGTAATGCTTTTTGTACAAAGGATAATAAAATTCCTTGCTCGCGAGGATGACACTTAGTGTAACTGGCGCACATAGTCCCTTAAGCTTACTTTTCTCATATTGCTTGCTTTAGGGAAGCGACTTCAAGAATGACCATTAAAGGGCATTATTTTGTCATCCATTCTATTATCGCCGGAACACAACCTCTGAAATTCTCATGATGCCGACTATTATCATATTATTTAGTCCCTAGTTCACATTTAGTTTATCTTGTTTACCAGCCCATACTGATTTCTACTACTCTTGGGGTATATCTTTTCCTGCTGGTAATCGCGTTAGAGTTGCGAACTTATTTCTCGAAAATAAGATATGACTTTATGGCCTATACTCCTTTGTTGTTTCAAGGCCTGTCACCTCTCATCCTTACTCACCTTTATCAGCTTCTAACTCACCTTTTCTCACCCTTACTCACATCTACCCAAAATCTTTTCACTCTACTATACTTTCGCTTGCGACCTACACATATTTATTTATTCTACTCAGAACCTTCCTTTAACTTGCTAGAACCTTAGATTCCCTTTTGCGCATTCTCAGCTTTCTTTAAATGTAAATAATTACTTTTTCTGGTCGTTCTGCCACTTGCTACATGGATACTTGGCTTATCATAGTGCCCACGAATACTGGAATTCCCTGTAACTCGTATGCTCTCAAGTATTACCTTTGATGTTTTTTTTTCCTTTTTTTTCTGTTCATTAGCCATGATAGGTGCCACTTTCTTATGGAGTGCATGCAATATTATAGTGAGACTGTTGTTACAAGATCAAAGATCATTTCCTTTTTAGGTCACTATGCTTAGGTGGAAACCTTCTTCCTTATTTCCTTAGCTAGTCTTTCGTAGTAGTACTTAGGAGACCTTTTGGATCTTGTAAAGTTGTGATCCTGTTATACTGTATACTCGAAGGAATTTTTGATATTCTTACTCGCCTACAAACATCCTTACTTACATACCTCTGTGCCGTTGTGCTCGTAGGATTACTTGTAAAATCAGATTTTGATTATCTCCTTAGTGGCACCCTCCATTATTCCTGTAATACTTATACAATACCTTTAAATACCCCAACTCCTATCTGAGCATTTCTCAAGGTTTATGACGTCATATTTGCGAGACTGAATTCACTATATTAGGATTCACTAAGTTTATCTTGCATGATCTGTTGACTCGTCTATAACCTCTTGTTTAGCCATAACTGGGCTCTTCCTTAATCAAATCCCAAATACTCGTTGGCCTATCCTCACATCAATTTTCCGCGTAATCTTTCTTGGGTTATTTCCTTTGATTTTACTTACCTCATGCACTAGCCTCTGATCTATCAATGACATTTCGGGCAGGAACCCTTACTTCCTTTCCTTGACGTCGTGTTTGTATAATGCACTGATATCGTAGATTATCTGTAGGATTTGAATAAGTACAATCTCATCCCTTTTTCACATTACCGCATTATTCTTCTACCACTCCATGATTAGTAGAACCACTAAATTCTGACTTCATGCCATATCACTCCATATTCCCCCCTTTAGACGAGTACTAAGAGCTGGAGCTACGACGATCTACCTATAGATGTTTTACCTCTATATATTTGACGTCTTTTCACATCATCGATTACCCTTACTCGCCTTGTGGTAATGCTTTTTGTACAAAGGATAATAAAATTCCTTGCTCGCGAGGATGACACTTAGTGTAACTGGCGCACATAGTCCCTTAAGCTTACTTTGCTCATATTGCTTGCTTTAGGGAAGCGACTTCAAGAATGACCATTAAAGGGCATTATTTTGTCATCCATTCTATTATCGCCGGAACGCAACCTCTGAAATTCTCATGATGCCGACTATTATCATATTATTTAGTCCCTAGTTCACATTTAGTTTATCTTGTTTACCAGCCCATACTGATTTCTACTACTCTTGGGGTATATCTTTTCCTGCTGGTAATCGCGTTAGAGTTGCGAACTTATTTCTCGAAAATAAGATATGACTTTATGGCCTATACTCCTTTGTTGTTTCAAGGCCTGTCACCTCTCATCCTTACTCACCTTTATCAGCTTCTAACTCACCTTTTCTCACCCTTACTCACATCTACCCAAAATCTTTTCACTCTACTATACTTTCGCTTGCGACCTTAACATATTTATTTATTCTACTCAGAACCTTCCTTTAACTTGCTAGCACCTTAGATTCCCTTTTGCGCATTCTCAGCTTTCTTTAAATGTAAATAATTACTTTTTCTGGTCGTTCTGCCACTTGCTACATGGATACTTGGCTTATCATAGTGCCCACGAATACTGGAATTCCCTGTAACTCGTATGCTCTCAAGTATTACCTTTGATGTTTTTTTTTTCCTTTTTTTTCTGTTCATTAGCCATGATAGGTGCCACTTTCTTATGGAGTGCATGCAATATTATAGTGAGACTGTTGTTACAAGATCAAAGATCATTTCCTTTTTAGGTCACTATGCTTAGGTGGAAACCTTCTTCCTTATTTCCTTAGCTAGTCTTTCGTAGTAGTACTTAGGAGACCTTTTGGATCTTGTAAAGTTGTGATCCTGTTATACTGTATACTCGAAGGAATTTTTGATATTCTTACTCGCCTACAAACATCCTTACTTACATACCTTTGTGCCGTTGTGCTCGTAGGATTACTTGTAAAATCAGATTTTGATTATCTCCTTAGTGGCACCCTCCATTATTCCTGTAATACTTATACAATACCTTTAAATACCCCAACTCCTATCTGAGCATTTCTCAAGGTTTATGACGTCATATTTGCGAGACTGAATTCACTATATTAGGATTCACTAAGTTTATCTTGCATGATCTGTTGACTCGTCTATAACCTCTTGTTTAGCCATAACTGGGCTCTTCCTTAATCAAATCCCAAATACTCGTTGGCCTATCCTCACATCAATTTTCCGCGTAATCTTTCTTGGGTTATTTCCTTTGATTTTACTTACCTCATGCACTAGCCTCTGATCTATCAATGACATTTCGGGCAGGAACCCTTACTTCCTTTCCTTGACGTCGTGTTTGTATAATGCACTGATATCGTAGATTATCTGTAGGATTTGAATAAGTACAATCTCATCCCTTTTTCACATTACCGCATTATTCTTCTACCACTCCATGATTAGTAGAACCACTAAATTCTGACTTCATGCCATATCACTCCATATTCCCCCCTTTAGACGAGTACTAAGAGCTGGAGCTACGACGATCTACCTATAGATGTTTTACCTCTATATATTTGACGTCTTTTCACATCATCGATTACCCTTACTCGCCTTGTGGTAATGCTTTTTGTACCAAGGATAATAAAATTCCTTGCTCGCGAGGATGACACTTAGTGTAACTGGCGCACATAGTCCCTTAAGCTTACTTTGCTCATATTGCTTGCTTTAGGGAAGCGACTTCAAGAATGACCATTAAAGGGCATTATTTTGTCATCCATTCTATTATCGCCGGAACGCAACCTCTGAAATTCTCATGATGCCGACTATTATCATATTATTTAGTCCCTAGTTCACATTTAGTTTATCTTGTTTACCAGCCCATACTGATTTCTACTACTCTGGGGGTATATCTTTTCCTGCTGGTAATCGCGTTAGAGTTGCGAACTTATTTCTCGAAAATAAGATATGACTTTATGGCCTATACTCCTTTGTTGTTTCAAGGCCTGTCACCTCTCATCCTTTTCCTTCACTTAACTATAGACTCTATAATTCTGTCATTTTCATCATCATTTTTTTTCCACCGTTGTCATCCATGTGGGCATCTTACTCATAATTCTTCATTAAGTCTATTCTTATTTTCCTACTAACATTTATGTCTATCACTTTATTCTGAAAACACCAACAAGACATTCTTTTGCTTTTAGCTCCCCTTGCTTCATCTCACTGGCTCTTCGGGATGCCAAAAATTCTCTCTCCTAGGGACACGAGCCATGCTAAGGTAATATTTATCCCTTTAATGCTTCCAGTGGCTATCTTTATAGTACTCATATCTAGCTGTACTATTTTAGAGTGCGCAATCTGGGTATCTCACAAGGAGATTTATTAGTACATTTGCATTATGCTTCAGAAATTGTCAACTAACACAAACAATCAATTCACTATTATGGGTTACCCTAACCCCAACCGGATCCTGATATCTCATCCTTTTCTTAATCTACACATGTTAGCCCCCAATAGGGTATAACTGAGATGGGTATGGTCAATTATACATACCTCTGTTACTGTTGAGGGTAACTTACAATGCTTATATTTTTCTGCCGGAGATGAAAATACCGATAATCTTTATTAACTAGGTGTCTTGTACCCTTCCCATCTTGCTCCTTTTACTTGTTGAAGCTTGTATCTCTCCTTTGAATCTTTCATTGCCTTTAGGGGTGGATAGATATTCTTTGCCTTAAGGCTCCTTATCGAGAAGCTTACACTTCTTAGTACACACATGATCTACTGAAGACCTTATATTTACCCATCATATGCATCATGCAAAATCGAGCTCCTCTAACTCAACTCTTTCACAGCCACATACTATCTTTTACCAACCATCTTTTTAAATGTAGGTATCGTTGTATTACGACTAAAGTCGAATTTAGGAGTTTGAATTCTTACAACAGAGCTCTACCACACGATCTAGAATAAGAAGAAAGAGTGACAACCCTAAATGCCCTGTAGCCTCCTGCTTATAAGTGTGGTGCACTACACACCCATAAACAAGACTCTACTAGACATGGCTTGTAGAATCCCTAGGACAGAACTGCTCTGATACCACTTCTGTCACGACCCAAATCAGAGGGCCGCGACGGGCACCCGGTGCATTACTCAATCGAGTACTAACGTAACATATCTTTCTTATCATACTATCATGAGTAAATGAGCCAAAAACCGGTCATGAGATAACAAGAATAAAACATAAGGGAATACTCAACATATGAAGACCCAAAATGATATACAAACTTAAATATGTGACATACGGGCCTATACGGCCGACATGACTTTTTGTAAACTCAAAACATAGGCCGACAAGGCCATACAAGTGTCCCTACACCTGACATCTGTCTACAAGCCTCTAAGAGTAAATAAAATCATAAAGATCGAGACAGGGCCCCTGTCACGCCCCGAAATCCGAGGAGCGCGACCGACACTCGACCGGGTAGCCCCGGCCAAGCGGACCTGGGTGCCTTTCCTATTCCACGTGTCACCCCGCATTTTCATTGTCCATTACTCAAAGAAAATAGTCATTTGTAAATTAAAACACCGTTTTTACAAAACGTACATAGCCACTTAATGAAGTTTACAACTTACATCACCCTATATACAAAATACATATTTACATAAGTTCGCAACCCACATTTACTGTCTACGGAGCCTCTAAGGATACAAAAGGATGATGCGATACTTGCCGGCAACAAGGCTCCGGCCATACCTTACACAAATACCATAATAAGACTCCGGGAAGAAAAGCGGCATGAGCCACGCAAGGCCCCGAGAGGAAAAGGGCTCACCAATGCTCCTGGAGGAAAGTGAAGGGGAGCTACGGACGGTGGACTGGAGTACCTGCTATGGATCCACCTACAATTATAACACGAATGTAGCGCCCTCGGCAAAAAGGACGTCAATACATTTGAATTGTACTGGTATGTATGAACAAACTTGCCCTGAGTAAACTCAACCATACACAAAACACAAGTAACAGTAGTAATGAAATCACCAATCAAATACACCTGAAAGAAAAAAATCAAGCCAAACAAGTTACAAACTCTCCATTTCTCCTTCAACATTTTCATATCAATGATTTCACAATTTTCTCATATTTTCATTTCAATAGATATTTCGATCACTTTCCATCCTTATTACCTCGACCACCCTTATCACCACAACCCACACCTTATTGCTTAGTGTTACGGCGCGCAACCCGATCCCACCGTAAAATCACAATTCACAAACAACACAACAACAACAACAATAGTTCACAAAGAACAACCACAACAATTTCTCAAAGAACAATAACAACAATTTCTCAAAGAATTTCCACAACCATCAATACTATTTCCATCATGTTCAACAACTCGTATGCGTTTTATATCACCACGATAATTGTCAATACAAGCCATGTATGTTATTACCACAATTGTTCCAAGTTCATCATTCAAGATTTCCTTCTATCATTTGTTTCTCAACTCTTACCACATAACACATTCACAACCACACATTTGGTTTATTGCCAATTACGGACACCATTATATCAGGAGATTTAACCACGAACAATCAAATCATACCAAACACAGTAATTCCACAAGTAATTCACGTAGATATTACATACCAGATATTCGTGCACCAAACAAAGTGACTTTACAAAGGTCAAAGTTAGACATACGTACCTCGTTTAAGCTTTCCTTAAGTTACTACGACGTTTCGAAAATTCTAGCAATCACAGTCTACTTGAGACATAACAAAATTAACACAAATTAGGAAGGTATTCATGGTTTCAGCTCATTGGAGCATTTTATCAAACACTAGTTAAGCATCTTGATATTAACTTCCTTTTTACAAGATTTCCTTCATTCTCCAACCCAATCTTTACCTATTTATGTTTATCAATCTTCCCACAATCCTAATTTGCACATACATGTATACATAATACTATTATACCAAGAATCATACCTCAATGACCCATCTCACAATCTCTACAATACCAACACAACCTAGGTTAGACACTCATGGCTCCCAATCACCATCCCATGAGTTCTAATGTGTATATCATACATAAATAATCACCATAGAGTAGTTAGAGAGGATAGACATACCTCTTGTAGTAAGAATTTTTAAGAATCCCTACTTTTGGTGTTCTTGAAAAATTCAAGGATTTGAAGGAATATCTAAGGATTTTCAAGATTAATCCTTGTTAGTAAAGGTGTTTAGGGGGTAGAAATCACTCAAAGTACTCTAAAAACCTTACCTTGGATCATAGGGATGAAATATGGGACGGATTCCCCCTTGTTAGAGCAAGCCCTTGTTCAAAAATGACTTAGGGACTCTTCTTACCCGGTCTTGGGGTATTTAGAGACCCGATACTAGCGCGGCCGCGCATCTGGGCACGCTAGTTTGCCCAGTGTTCTGTCTTGGCCGCGCATATTTTAGCGCGGGCGCGCATCTGGGCGCGCTAGTGACTCATGCCCAGTAAAATGGTCATAACTTTCTGTATACACCTCCAAATAATGAACGGTTTGTTGCGTTGGAAACTAGACTCAAAGGAATTTAATTTGATATGTTGTGAGTCACACAACTCCTTGTATAACGGGAGATATGAGCAACCAAAGTGAGGTCTTGTGCACACTCATTTACAACTTTCGTCTATTATGAAATTTTCCAACTTGGCTTAGACTTAGGCCTCTCCTTAGACCCCAATTCACTCCTAATATGACTTATACACTTACTAACATATCCAATTGATATCCATTCTATCCTAGATCCTCATTTCCACACAAAATAAAATAATTAGCCTACATTGGCACGACGAAATCTTAAGTTACTTGAAAAAAAAAATTTCCGGGGCCTTACATTCTCCCCCCCTTAGGATCATTCGTCCTCGAATGAGGATCGAGGTTCATTCATTAGCCATCCTTATGTAACTCCAGCTTGTTCACATCATGAAATATATCAACAGCCCCACATTTGGCTAACTCCCTAAATTTTTGAAAATTTCGCCAGAGTTTCCTTGGTAATTAGCCCTATCTACCAGTCAGAGAGCCCCCAAAACATATTTACATGTACCATTACACAGTTTCTGTCATCCCTACAACTGGTATACAATTCATTACCTCAACAACTTATACATATTCATACACTTTAAACAACTTGCACTTAGATCATTCTCTTTACATCGCAAATTGCACATGGTTCAACCAATGTCATTTACTGCACAAAACTGGGTTACTTCAACGAGCCCCATACAATTCAATCACTTTAACATGTCAAAAACGCTTCAATTAATCATTTACCTCAAGGGTTGCACATTACCCTAATATCATCAACATTTCCAATTTGGCACACATTAAGAAGTTACAACAATAAGGCAATTTGGGGAAAATGGGGTGCCTTGCACAAATCTGAACACTACCTCAAATTGCTTAAAGACAACCATTCGCACGATCCCTATTAGACTTGTTCGAACAGATGGGGATATTTCTCTTTCATTTCTTTTTCCGATTCCCATGTGGCTTCCTCGACTTGTTGACTTCGCCACAATACTTTAACTGAAGCAATTCCCTTGTTCCTCAATTTTCAGACTTGCCTATCAAGAATGGCAAATGGGATTTCTTCATATAACATCTCTTCACTAACCTCGATAGTTTCAACCGGTACAATAGAGGATGGATTTCCCACTACTTTATTTAACATAGACACATGGAATACCGGATGTACTAATGACATCTCAAGGGGCAATTCCATCCTATAAGCCACCTATCCTATCCTTTGAGCGATCCGATATGGCCCGACATACCTTGGGCTCAATTTCCCTTTCTCTCCAAATCGCATGACTCCATTCATGGGAGATACTTTCAAGAACACTCAATCATCTACTTGGAATTCCAATTCTCTTTGACGCACGTATGCATAGGATTTCTGACGACTCTGAGTAGTTTTCATCCTCTCCTAAATGACTTTAACTTTTTCCATAGCCTGATGCACAAGATCTAGCCCTAACAGTTCTTCTTCACCAACCTCGAACCATCCAATCGGAGATCTACACCTCCTTCCATACAATGCCTCAAATGGGGCCATCTGAACACTAGCGTGAAAGTTGTTATTGTAAGAAAACTCGACAAGCGGCAAATGGTAATCCCGACTACCTTTGAAACCTAGAACACAAGCTCGCAACATATCTTCGAGCATCTGAATAGTCCGCTCTGCCTGCCCATCAGTTTGTGGATAAAAGGCTATACTAAGATTTACTTGAGTACCCAAACCTTACTAAAATTTCTTCCAAAAGTTTGTCGTGAATTGAGCCTCTCGATCGGAAATGATTTAGGCTAGAGTGCCATGCAACCTGTCTATTTCTTTGATATACAGTTGAGCATACTGCTCCACCACAAGCGATGATTCAGCCCTATTTTGCACATTTTCCCTACCTTCATTAGACTTTACAAGACAAACTTTCAAACTAGCCACTAGTGAACCTCCATGGCCAACTACCTTTGACATATCGCCCAGTGAACTAAACTACCCATAGATTTTTGGCTAAGAGCATCCGCCATGACATTGGCCTTTCTCGGGTGATAGGGAATCTCAATGTCATAGTCCTTGACTAACCCGAGCCATCCTCTCTGTCTCAGATTCAACTCCTTTTGCTTGAAAATATATTGAGGCGCTTGTGGTCCGTAAATACATCAACGTGGACCCCATACACATAATGTCGCCAAATCTATACACAAAAACTACCGCCACAAGTTCTAAGTCATGTGCTGCATTGTTCTTTCCATGATTCTTGAGTTGCCTAGAGGCATAACTATCACCTTTACATGTTGCATCATTAGTGAAACATCTTTATCACATTTCTCTTACATATGACCTCCTAGGAATTTTGAGTTCTTCAATAATTTCCTTGATATGGTTACAATCTTCTATGAATACTTGCAACTTGCTCTTCAAAATTCTCAACTAAAAACATTACTGGATGAGTTTTCTTGTATGACCTTTTATTTCAAAGAAATCATATCTTCTAGCCTTCGCACACACCTTCACATCATCGACATGCACGACATTGCATCAAATGTAATGTAACACTGTGCTCAGACCTTTCCTATACACCATTTTCCCTCCTTACATGACTTATAGAATTTAAGAAACCACTCAACTTTCCCTTGTGAACATTCTCATGATCTCTCTTTACTGTTCAACACCACCCAAAACGCATATCAACACCCTTCATACATATTCAATTCAGAAAGCGCCACTGACCCGAACAATATATGCTGGTACCATCTTTTCTTTCTAACTGGAATATTCATTCCCATTCTATTTTGCTCATAGTGCATAATTGATAGCCTTATTTTGCCACACACTTGTCTACCTCCCGTGAACTTGTAGTATCATTGTGCCTGATTTAATGAGCTTATCATACCACAACTTCACCACCAATAGTCTCACTTTCCATTGTATATAGACATGAACTGTCTCTAGATCCTTTAGTTGATATTCGGTGTCACCCAAGTCGGTTGCATTACGGTTAGTCCTTTATACCTTTCATTAACACTTATACGCTAAGCGAGTCCACCATTCTGATACAAGATATTTTATGATACCCGTGATCATCTCAATTTATAGGTTTTCTCCCCATTTCTTCTCACCTCATTCTTCCTAGATAGTGAATAGCCATGCATTCTTCCACATGTTACGTGGTCTTTTCCCTTAGTTATTTCATCCCGCTCACCTCTTAACTCTTGTTAGGATATACGTGGGAAAGTGTGTTCATCCGCATATCACTTAACACTTCTTTGCTTGTAAGATTCTTTAGAGGCCCTCCATCAAGCCCAAATACTCTCATGGGTTATTATAGCATCACATTTATTTCTCCCACTCATTTCGCCTTTCTTAACATCTTGAAACTTTGGTTGAATCGCAATTCCATGATTAACTCATTCTAAAAACTCGCAAAACTTTCATCTTTGATCTATAATACTTACTTGGGATGCATTGTCCCTAGACCTCTAACAAGTATAGAACCCCTTTACAAACCTACTCTTAGTTTCTAGGATCGTTGGACCTATCATTCACATTGCCATGTATGAAGAATTTACCTTCCTTAACCTTCCACCTTTTTGGGGTACTAGTGGTCTATCATTAGCATATCATTTCAGATAATCACATTATCCATTATCACTTTTCTAGACTACGCATGTCTTCAACAAAATATTCAAACATCAAAGCTACATGGTCTTACTCTTGTTTCATTATATTTAAGTGGGCTCACTATGTCCCTTCCTCCCCCACTTGAGGCGAATGTCCCGGATTTTTGATACAAGTCTTGAATTTAGCAACTTCATGGACATATGTCTCATTTCTCTATCCCTCGCATATATGTTCAACTATTAGGGAGATTGAAGTCACAATGGTATTAACCTCATAAGTTCTCTACTCTTATTCAGCCACACGGGCTTTGGGATTCCAATTCCTCATATCAATATCCTTTAGGAGTGTAACACATCTTCATACACTTATGAGATTCTTATAACATTCATAGCACAAGGGTCTTCTCATTATGGGTTCAATTGACTCTTATTCCATGACAACTTGTCTCCCTTGAGAGACCTACATGTTTGTCATTACTCTCCTGGTCATGCCTTACATATATCACATGCTTATACAACCAATTTTTTTCTTTTACACCTTAGGATCATTTACATACTTCTCACACTATCCACATGTGCTATATAAGCTCGCGTCTCATTTATCAAGTCAATGTCTCTTTGGAGGTGGTAATTTTTTTTTTAACACTTTTCTCGAATAAAGTATGCTTTTGGTACTATGTACGTATCTCATATATTCGTACCATTCGTTCAACACGATACATATGCCATCTCCTTATTATTCAGGCCTTTGCCCATTTGTCATGTCATATGACAACATTACTTCGAATAGACGAAAGAGAGTTTGAACTTATCTTGAATCTTAAAGCACGTGTTAGAAGACAATCTCATAGTCAAGCTCTATCGCACGATCTGGAGTGTTGAAGAAGGGTAACATTCCTAAATGTCCATATAGCCTCCAACTTATAGATGTGGTCGACAACACACCGATAAGAAGGACTCTACTAGACACGGCTCCGAGACATCCTAGGACACTTTAAAACCTTAGGCTCTGATACCAAGTTTGTCACGCCCCGAAATCCGAGGAGAGCGACCGGCACTCGACCGGGTAGCCCCGGCCAAGCGGACCTGGGTGCCTTTCCTATTCCACGTGTCACCCCGCATTTTCATTATCCATTACTCAAGGAAAATAGTCATTTGTAAATTAAAACACCTTTTTTACAAAACGTACATAGCCACTTAATGAAGTTTACAACTTACATCACCCCATATACAAAATACATATTTACATAAGTTCGCAACCCACATTTACTGTCTACGGAGCCTCTAAGGATACAAAGGATGATACAATACTTGCCGGCAACAAGGCTCTGGCCATACCTTACACAAATACCATAATAAGACTCCGGGAAGAAAAGCGGCATGAGCCACGTAAGGCCCCGAGGGGAAAAGGGCTCACCAATGCTCCTGGAGGAAAGTGAAGGGGAGCTACGGACGGTGGACTGGAGTACCTGCTATGGATCCACCTACAGTCATAACACGAATGTAGCGCCCCCGACAAAAGGGACGTCAGTACATTTGAATTGTACTGGTATGTATGAACACACTTGCCCTGAGTAAACTCAACCATACACAAAACACAAGTAACAGTAGTAATGAAATCACCAATCAAATACACCTGAAAGAAAACAATCAAGCCAAACAAGTTACAAACTCTCCATTTCCCCTTCAACATTTTCATATCAATGATTTCACAATTTTCTCATATTTTCATTTCAATAGTGATTTCGATCACTTTCCATCCTTATTACCTCGGCCACCCTTATTACCTCGGTCACCCTTATCACCACAACCCACACCTTATTACTTTGTGTTGCGGCGCGCAACCCGATCCCACCGTACAATCACAATTCACAAACAACACAACAACAACAACAATAGTTCACAAAGAACAACCACAACAATTTCTCAAAGAATAATAACAACAATTTCTCAAAGAATTTCCACAATCATCAATACTATTTCCATCATGTTCAACAACTCATATGCATTTTATATCACCGCGATAATTGCCAATACAAGCCATGTATGTTATTACCACAATTGTTCCAAGTTCATCATTCACGATTTCCTTCTATCATTTGTTTCTCAACTCTTACCACATAACATATTCACAACCACACATTTGGTTTATTGCCAATTACGGACACCATTATATCAGGAGATTTAACCACGAACAATCAAATCATACCAAACACAGTAATTCCACAAGTAATTCACGTAGATATTACATACCAGATATTCGTGCTCTAAACAAAGTGACTTTACAAAGGTCAAAGTTAGCCATACGTACCTCGTTTAAGCTTTCCTTAAGTTACTACGACGTTTCGAAAATTCTAGCAATCACAATCTACTTGAGACATAACAAAATTAACACAAATTAGGAAGGTATTCATGGTTTCAGCTCATTGGAGCATTTTATCAAACACTAGTTGAGCATCTTGATATTAACTTCCTTTTTACAAGATTTCCTTCATTCCCCAACCCAATCTTTACCTATTTATGTTCATCAATCTTCCCACAATCCTAATTTGCACATACATGTATACATAATACTATTATACCAAGAATCACACCTCAATGACCCATCTCACAATCTCTACAATACCAACACAACCTAGGTTAGACACTCATGGCTCCCAATCACCATCCCATGAGTTCTAATGTGTATATCATACATAAATAATCACCATAGAGTAGTTAGAGATGATAGACATACCTCTTGTAGTAAGAATTTTTATGAATCCCCACTTTTGGTGTTCTTGAAAAATTCAAGGATTTGTAGGAAGATCTAAGGATTTTCAAGATTAATCCTTGTTAGTAAATGTGTTTAGGGGGTAGAAATCACTCAAAGTACTCTAAAAACCTTACCTTGGATCATAGGGATCAAATATGGGACGGATTCCCCCTCGTTAGAGCAAGCCCTTGCTCAAAAATGACTTAGGGACTCTTTTTACCCGGTCTTGGGGTTTTTAGAGACCTAATACTAGCGCGGCCGCACATCTGGGCGTGCTAGTGTGCCCAATGTTCTGTCTTGGCCGCGCATATTTTACCGCGGGCGCGCATCTGGGCGCGCTAGTGACACATGCCCAGTAAAATGGTCATAACTTTCTGTATACACCTCCAAATAACGAACGGTTTGTTGAGTTGGAAACTAGACTCAAAGGGATTTAATTTGATATATTGTGAGGCACACAACTCCTTGTATAACGTGAGATATGAGCGTCCAAAGTGAGGTCTTGTGCGCACTCATTTACAACTTTCGTCTATTATGAAATTTTCCAACTTGGCTTAGACTTAGGCCTCTCCTTAGACACCAATTCAGTCCTAATATGACTTATACACTTATTAACATATCCAATTGATATCCATTCTATCCTAGATCCTCACTTGCACACAAAATAAAATAATTAGCCTACCTTGGCACGACGAAATATTAAGTTACTTCAAAAAAAAAATCCGGGGCCTTATAGCCCGCCATACCAATCAATACATATCCAAAGCATACTGACCAACTAGGCAACTCCGGAGCAAGTGGAGTGCACCAACACCTTCGCTGAGCTGATAGCCTACTAGGAGGACTATCAACCTATCAACCGGGATCTGCGGGCATGACACGCAGCATCCCCAGGCAAAAGGGATGTCAGTACGAATAAAGTACGCATGTAAGGCAGGAAAGCATAAACAAAAAAAATAATGTAAAGAGAGATAGAGGAGATACAACCTGTAACATCTGAGTGCCTCTGGGGCTACTGACATGAAATGCATAATACATATATACACATGAACTTTTTAAAAACATTCGCCTCTTTGGGCATCATCATCATCATATCATACCCGACCTCAAAGAGGACTCGGTAAAAATGCACCCGGCCATCATAAGTCTCAGTAGAATCGTACCCGGCCACGTGGAGCTCGATAAACCCAACTGATCAGTGGTTGCACAATAGGTGCCATACCCGGCTGACTATAGCGCAGCTCGGTAGAGTAAAATAGATACATATATATAATTCATGCTCGACTCATGGAATCACGTTCTAACCCTTTTGGAGTGATGTAAGGTCATTAAACCTTCGATTAACATTATGGACATCCCTACCATCAATTTGAACCTTAGTGGGATTTAAGTATCATACACACTTGTTTAGAATAACTTTATAAGGAAAGAACAACATGGACAACCTTAGTTTCTAGGAGTAGATCCGTTATGAATTAGCGTATCGTTTATGTTCATGTCACTTTAGATCATGCCAAAAGAAAGAAGTAAGTGCCTTAACATACCTTGTATATTCTTCCCTACCTCAAGCTATGCAATTTCACGGCTCCTTAGTCTACAATAAGAGAAATAACACTCTCGTTATCATTTAAGCGTCATAACTATTATGTATCGACCACAACCTATTTTACAATGAAACGGACAGAACCTCCCCAATATATATGACTTCACACTAGTCAAAACAATCACAAACAGCCCAACATACCCCTATCACTTCATACACATCACGACAACCATAATAGTGTCAACCAACCCGAAAATGTTACGACGAACGAACAATAAACAACCTTGCCATTATGTGGTGTTTCTCCACAACCTTCCTCCTCTAAACTCCATAAAAATAGTAGTAAAAGAGACAACCCAATACCAACACTAAACAGCCTAAAAATATTCCCACAAGTTCATCAATTCAAAAATAATTTTTCTGTTTACTTAAACACATTTGGACTTGTCTTTTCTTTCAAATTGGGAAATACAACCAAAAGTACATCATTATACCTCTTATCCAATAAACCAGCCATGAATTCCACTTAAAAATAAGTTTACAACCAGCCAACCATTACACAAGAACAAACAACATACCATTCTTTCGAAACTAGCTAGGTCTATTCTTTACGATCGAGTTACAACTCGCAAACGCATAGATAATGGAAGGAGAAGCATAAACTTACCTTGTACTGAGTATAACCCACGAAACCTGGTCCTTTTTCATCAAAAATAAGTTCCTCAACACGGCTACAAGAAGGAGAAAGAGAAACTAGTAAGCTGTCCGGACTTTTCAGCACTAGAATCGCGTCGTAACACCCGGAATACCCTAGGGTTTGTGTGGGATTTTTGGGGATGAGTTGCAGGGGTTCAATTAGGTTTTCTTGGTATGAAAGATAGGTGAAATAACTGAGTTTATAATCCCTTAAAAGTCCCCTCTTGACCGACTTAGTTGAGGCCTCTCTTTTTGGCAAGCAGGTGATCCACCTACTTGTCACCTACTAGCTGCGCGGTCTCGCGAAAATGCGAATATCTCTATACTCCGAGATCGTATTTATAAGTGGTTTAATGAGTTGAAAAACAGACTCATAGATCTTCAATTAAATATGTATATCATCCCTTGATTCAAAGTATGTTGGGAGAAAATCTCAGCTACATTTAACCTAAGTTTCAACTCATTTTTGAATGTAACTTGTGATGACCTTTTCCAACTTTTTGTTCCACAACTTGCTTGACTTAAAAACATAACACACGACTATCATAACTCATAACATAACCTCATCATAATGTTAATTACCCTTGTCTCACCCCAAAAGTATAGGTTATAACATTCCAAACTTGTCGACATTCGACGAAACTTATTTTCTTTAATTCATTTAGCGCCTAAGCTTTCCAACCCTTTTGATACTCGTTATTCATGATCATAAAGATTTTTAAACTCCATTATAAAAGGATTAACTTACATTACGTACTTTCAAAGTTGATCTCATTTATGAGCTTACATCAATTTTACCTACGGATACTCTAACATACGAAAACATAGGGTGTAACATGTAGTGCTTGTGACCTTGGCCATGTCTTGAGAAGCCCACATCTTTCATCAACTTCTGCATTTGGATTCACTTCTTGCCTTTCTCTTTTTTTTCTTTATTGTGACTAACTTCTGTTGATCACCTCGGACTGTTGACTCGCATTCTTGCCGCGAGATTCTTTGGTTGCTAACTTGAATTGCAATCTGATATGCTTTTCCTTTTCTTCAGGTGGACGCCTGACTGTTGAACTCGAACCGTCTTCTCTTGTTACTTGACACTGTTTTCCCTTGCACCTTGAACCATTTTCCCCTAAAACTTGATCTGTATTCCTTCGAAACTGCTTTCCCTAGAAACTTTTGTTGTTTCCCCTTGTTCTCTAGGTGGGCGCCTGATTACAACAAAATAGACAAAACAAAGAAATTTTTCTGCCCCAGTTTTCACTAGGAAGATTTGTGAGTTGTTAGCAAAATTGTAAACCACTTGTACTATTGATGCAATGATGAAATCAAACTATAGAATAAACTAGGAAAAATATAAACTAAGCTTGACTAAAGTAAAAACTGACCCTATTCTCCAGGCAGGGCCCCTGACTGCTAACTTGAAATGTATTCCCTGCTCTCAAGGCGGGCTCATGACTGATAAACTTGAATGTATTCCCTACTCTCCAGGCGGGCTCCTGACTGCTAACATAAAATGTATTCCCTGCTCTCCAGGCGGACTCCTGACTGTTGCGCTTGAAAGTATTCCCTACTCTCCAGGCGGGCTCCTAACTTCAACAAAATAGACAAAACAAAGAAATTTTTCTGCCCCGATTTGGTGGCTGGGCACAGATGTAAGTGTAAAATGGATCACATTACCAAATATAAATAAGAACTTGAAAGCTAAAACTTGAATTGTACTCCTTTGTTCTCCAGACAGGCTCCTGATTGCTGACTTGAAAGTATTCCCTGCTTTCCAGGTGGGCTCCTGACTTCAACTTGAAAGTGCTCCCTGCTATCCAGGCGGGCTCCTGACTTCAAGATAGACAAAACAAAGAATTTGAAAGCTCTAAAACTTAAATTGTACTCCCTTGTTCTCCAGGCGGGCTCCTGACTGCTAACTTGAAAGTATTCCCTGCTCTCCAGGCGGGCTCCTGACTTCAACTTGAAATGTATTCCCTGCTCTCCAGGCGGGCTCCTGACTTCAGCATAGATAAAACAAAGAATTTGAAAGCTAAAACTTAAATTGTACTCCCTTGTTCTCCAGGCGGGCTCCTGATTGCTAACTTGAAAGTATTCCTTGCTCTCCAGGAGGGCTCCTGACTTTAACTTGAAATGCATTCCCTGCTCTCCAGGCGGGCTCCTGACTTCAACATAGACAAAACAAAGAATTTTAAAGCTAAAATTTAAATTGTACTCCCTTGTTCTCCAGGCGGGCTCCTGACTGCTAACTTGAAAGTATTCCCTGCTTTCCAGACGGGCTCCTGACATCACCTTGAAATGAAAGCTAAAACTTAAATTGTACTCCCTTGTTCTCCAGGAGGGCTCCTGACTGCTAACTTGAAAGTATTCCCTGCTCTCCAGACGGGCTCCTGACTTCAACTTGAAATGTATTCCCTGCTCTCCAGGCTCCTGACGTCAGCATAGACAAAACAAAGAATTTGAAAGCTAAAACTTAAATTTACTCCCTTGTTCTCCAGACGGGCTCCTGACTGCTAACTTGAAATGTATTCCCTGCTTTCCAGGCGGGCTCCTGACTGCTAACTTGAAAGTATTCTCTGCTCTCCAGGCGGGCTCCTGACTTCAACTTGAAATGTATTCCCTGCTTTCCAGGCGGGCTCCTGACTTCAACATAGACAAAACAAAGAATTTTAAAGCTAAAACTTAAATTGTACTCCCTTGTTCTCCAGGCGGGCTCCTGACTGCTAACTTGAAAGTATTCCCTGCTCTCTAGGCGGGCTCCTGACTTCAACATAGATAAAACAAAGAATTTGAAAGCTAAAACTTAAATTGTACTCCCTTGTTCTCCAGGTGGGCTACTGACTGCTAACTTGAAAGTATTCCCTGCTTTCCAGGCGGGCTCCTAACTTCAACATAGACAAGACAAGAATTTGAAAGCTAAAACTTAAATTGTACTACCTTGTTCTCCAGGCGGGCTCCTGATTTCAACAAAATAGACAAAAACAAAGAAAAGTTTTCTGCCCCAGTTTGGTAACTTGGCACATATGTGAGTGTTAAACTAAATCATATTACCAAATATTACTAATTATTTGAAAGCTAGGTCCCATTATGTAGGGGTGCCCGACAACTCTTAATTAAACGCCAATTTTAAAATCTAAGTTATATCTTCTACAAATGTGACTTCTGCTAAATCTTGCTATCTAAGAGAATCTTTAAACTACTCCCCATTATCCAGGAGGGTCCTGAAAATCAAAGGTCAAATTTTATCTTAAGGGTGACAACTTTCATGTCTGAATTATACTACCCTACAGTAGAGTTTATGCTAAATGTTGTTATCTAATCGAAATCTTAAAGCTAAGTCCCATTATTCAAGAGGGTCCTGAAAACTTCTAATTGAATCCTATCTCGAAAATGCAAACTTCTAAGCCAACTTATATTCCCTTGGGATACATTTATGCTAGATTATGCTATTTCTGAACTTTAAACTAGGTCCCATTTTCCAGGAGGGTCCTGAAAATAAAGAATCAAACCTGTTTGGTGACTGCCTTTCTCCACGGAGGGTTTCTCCGAAACAACCAAAATTTCCTGCCCCTGTTTCAAATCAAAGAAAAATCTTATTAGTTTAAAAATGTGGTGGTTGGTTTGTGGCCTTGACTTTGAGAGCGGTTGCTCCTTCACTTCTCATGATAACTGATTTCCCCTCGAGGACCTTGTTTGCTTATGGACTAGCCACTTTCTCTGTCATCCTTATCACAGAAAATGCCCCTTCTCCGTTCAGACCCAATTCCTTCTATCTGTTGCACTACTCATGAACTGAATTTACCAACCTTTGTGTTTTACCGAAAATACCTTTGATCCGTCCACCTAACACCTTCCATCTGTTGCATCGTGCTCTTGTGTTGACGTGTACTGCACCTTTGTATTTCTCATGAATTCCAAACCACGCTAATTTCCATCCACTCAGTGCGCATGTTGTTTTTCCTAACTTAAATCACTGGCCCTGGCCTTGAAGTATATTGTTCCCTCACTTATCACGTCAACTTTCATTTCTGCTTGGAAGATCTCGCTTGTCACTGGTTAACCACTTTCTTTGTCTCATCATAGGGAATACCTTTGACCCGTTCACCCAACATCCTCTATCTGTTGCACTGTTCACGAATTGAAATACGCCAAGTCTTTGTATTTCTGATGGACCCCAAAGCATGTTGGTCGTTACCAACTCAGTGCATTTGTTGCTCTTTCCTGACCCATGACACTGTGACGTGCTAGCCAGATCTCGTTTTGTGCAATTGGAAAGCTGGTGGTAAATTTTGAAGTCATTTCTCACTTGTCCTGACCAAACAAACTCAGGAAGAGGAAGTAAACAAGACACAAGGAACAGAGTAAAGGACAAGGGAAAGAGGTGATTCCTAACAAGAAAACTACAAAGTAGAAACCTATCAGATGTGGATACCAACTCTAATGACCATGACATGCACCTGTAGCATATTCTATCAAAAAAATCTGATGTTCAACTCTTGTTATACCTCTGAACCGTGAAACTGGGCTTCCATGCTCTGATTATCCAATCTGATTCACAATCCTTATTCGACTTGTAGTGCCCGAAGGGTTTTCACCATCAAGCCTCTCTCATTTTCTTCTTCCTCTTAACTTATCGTCGCCTTGCCGTGCCCGTGAGGGTTTTCGCCTATAAGACTCTCTCATTTTTAACTTCTCTCAGCTCCCCTCGCCTTACGGTGCCCGTGAGGGTTTTCACCAATAAGACTCTCTCAATTTCATTATTTTTTCGCTTGGACCAGAGTGTTACCCTTGATATGAATCACCTCCACTTGCTTGACTTGGCGCCTCTCGAAGACTAATCGGAAGGTCTTTCTTTGGATCGTAACGTGGGCTTTTGGATAGGGTTAAAAATAAAGGATATCAGATGCTCAAAACAATTCACATGAGTTCAAAATTACAACTTTTGGAACCAAATTTTTACAACAACCACAACTTCTGCCCCAATTTCTTTCTTGGGGACTTTTGGATTTTCTTTTGATGGGACCGAACAGTGAGACTGCCTACGTATCCTTTAAAGGAATCAGGTCGAACGTAGTTCATGTAATAGAAATTACTTTGTTGTTGTGTTTTTTTCTTTTCTCGTTCTTTTTTTTTCTCTTTTGCTTTTCTCTTTTTCTTTTTATTGTTTTTCTTCTTCCTTTCTCTTTTTTTTTTCTTTTTTTTCTCTTTTTCTTTCTTTCTTTCTCTTTCCTTTTCTTTCTCTTTTTCTTTCTTCCTTTTCTTATCTTTCATGCTTGTATTTCTGATATTCGTTACTGATTCCGAAATAGGGGTATAAAAGAAAATAAATAAGGCTCAAAAGGGGTGACGAGGGATAAAGTGTTTAGATAGCAGAACAAAATGCCTTCGTCATTCCAACCTTCAAAACATGCCAAGTACAAACAACACAATTAAACAAACCAAAGAAAACATTCGTAACATCTTTTGGTTGCGCCAGACTTGATGACCGTACCCACACATTCGCCTTCTACATTTGTTATATACAAAGCACCATTGGACAACACTCTCACTCTCATTACCACGAACGGCCCCCTACAAATTTGGGGCAAACTTGCTTTTATCTTCAAATTGATGCGGTAGGATGCATTTCAATAGAGGTTCTTTATGTTCTATCTGCCCCAGTTTCACACAATTCGGGCTTGAAGTGATCTCAAAATGCCTTTACTTATTTCCCTCAAATGTCCCTACATCTTCAACATTGTTTCATTGCTTCGTGATTAAACTGACTTTTAAAACCAGGCTGAGAATTACGCGTGCATGTCACGTCACTAGAGTCAACAGGAAAAGGACTATAAAAGGAAAAGAGAACTAAACAAAAATGACTTGAAATAACAGAAAACAGAAACTTGCATTAGACATACGGTGAAAGGGTTTGGACAACAAAATAGACAAACTAGACTGGGTTTACAAACCTAGAACAAACGTAGAAAACACTAAGTGAGATAATACGACTAAAGGAACTAGACAAAATAAAGGATAGAAGGATTTGAGTCACAAGACGATGTCCGTATTACAACCTTGCAATAACCCGGACAATAGAAATGACAATAAACTAAACCACCAAAAGCTCCTCTCTGGCTAACCAAGAACTGGAGCATCTTTCCAATTACCAAGCATGGTATCTTAGCCATTGAATTCTGCATCAGCAATACTAGGACCTCCACAAGTCTTCATCACATTATTCTTAACAAATTGCTTTGGGTTCCTTTTGTTGGCTCGTTGTTAAGATCAACCCCTGATAGCGCTGAAAGCTTAGTAGCACGTGGACCTCCAAGGCTCCCAGAAGAATTATCGCATTCCTTTTCAGAATAAACCATACCCTGCCATATGCGTCTCATTATGCACAGGCGATGGGCTTTGGCTAGTGTTTGCTGCATCTGGATTTTGTACGACAATGTTGCCTACATCAATAAGCTTCTGAATTGCTTTCTTCAGATTCCAACACTTCTCTATGTCATGCCCCGGGGCATCTGAGCAATATGCGCACCTTTGAGAAAAATCAAACTTCTTTGACAGAGGGTTTGGCATTTTTATATGAATCGGCTTCAACATGTCCAATTGCTTCAACCTTTGGAACAAACTGGTATATGACACTCCCAATAGGGGTGAAAGCCTTTTCTTTTTTCAGAAACCTCTCATTCTTAAATGCTTTATTGGGCCAGAAACCTGATCCAGGGGGTTTTTGGCAGGCTCGTGGGGGCGGGTAAGACATTTGGGGAAGTGGTGTGGGCCATCGCGGGCCTTGTGGGTGTGGAGCATATGGTGGTGCATTGTGGACAGGGTACTGGGAAAGTGATGTACGGCTTTGGGAGTTCTATGGGGAGAAGTAGCATTGGGGAGGATTACAAGCATATCCACGAGGTCGACATTAAGGCTGAAAGCATTTAGCAAGAATGACCACTGGACCCTGTCGTCGGCGGGGCTCACCAACATCTTTTCTATCAATGGGAGGACTATCCCGAGCAATTTGTTCGTTCCATCTGAGCCAAAAATCCCTAAAACTTTTCTTGGGTTTCTTTTCCATTTGAGATAGGGAGGAGCGGTCTGGGACAACACCCGATCTCTATTGAAACTATCGAACAAAATCTTGAGCCATGTCACCCAATGTAGGCCACTTACCAACATCTTGACGATTATGCCATTCCAAAGCTACCCCAGTCAGGCTCTCACTGAAGTACGCCATCAACAAATCATCTTTCTCGCCAACACTTCTCATTATACTGCAATAATTCCTCAAATGGGCTACCGGATCCCCACACCCATCATATAAGTTAAACTTTGGCACTTTAAACCCCACAGGCAGACGAACGTCGGGGGACATAGACAATTCTTTGTAAGACATGCTACCCTAGTCTCCGATTCCTTGCTTGTTCTTTAAGGATTGTTCTATGCCTTTCGGCCTCCTGGGTATCCCATCTCGCCCTTTTCTTCCTATGAACTTTTCATTTTCAACATGAGGTTCATCTCGCGGGCCCTGCTTGTATGAGTTAGGAACCTTGTGGGCAACCTTTGAGGGGTAATATTGGGCATCGTGAGCTTTGAGTGGGTGTTCATTATTGGGGATGGTGGATAATACAGGAGGTCAATTTTTGGGAAAGGTAATTGGAAGATGAGTGACAGAGCTACTAGGGTGGTTGGGAAATCCATGAAAAGCGGGTGGATCTGGAGAGTATGGGGGATCATCTGGCATTGTGACCGGTGTTCGGGTAAGGGTAGCATTTAGGAAGCTAGGTGGTGGCGGGGGTGGTGCCTTCCCAGTCATCCAGGCCTGATACATGTCCGCCATGTGTTGTCTTAACATCTTTACCTCTTCAACCAACCCATTGTCCTATTCAACCGACTGCGTCCGGGCACCGGTATCAACCAACTCAGTTCTGTTGTTGTCTGCCATTTCCTTTTGACTTTGTGTTGTAGAGAAGAGTTACCACTTTAAAAACCACAAACCAACCACCCTTCTGCTATGAATATAACAAAATGAAGCCATCACGTTAGCGTTAGGGCATTTAACATAAGATAATCTCACTTTATGTGCAATGCACCTAGCCACAGTTATCGGTTCTAAAATGACTTCGAGGGTACAAAGGTCAGTTGGCATCATCCCAATTTGTTCATCACAACCTCTCTTTTCTTTGTTTTTCTAGCACTTCTTAGCTCGCTCATTTTCCTTCCCCTTTTTCTTTCTGAGTGTCGCTCTTTTCTTCCTTCTCAATTCTCACATCCCATAATTTCACCATCTTTTTCTCTCTCTCTTTTTTCTCTTTTTTTTTAAAAACAAATAAAATAAAAAAATGATTCGATCGAACCCTATGTAGGTTGCCTACGTATGATGACGCCGCATGAATCAGATCTTTGCGTAGTTCGGGAAGATCAGGAATAAAGGAAACAAACTGACGTTCTCGGTTTCTATCTTAATAACTCTGACGAGAAAAGGGAAAGAAACAAATCTCTTTTTTTGTTTTTAAATTTTCTAGACTTAATATTCTATAACCTATTCTAAACTCAAGTTTAGCAGAGCATATATATATATATATATATATATATATATATATATATATATATATATATATATATTTTGAAAAAAACATTCCATGGGAAATTATTAAGGAAACCCTAGAAGAGAAAAAAAATATTTTTTTTATTCGCTTTTTTTAAGGAGGAAATCTAAATAATAAACCACAAACGATAAAGTATTTTTTCTATGCTTTTGGATTTCAATTTTGATTACCTAAAAAAAAATTCGAATGATAACAAAAGATAAAGTATTTTTTCTATGTACAATGTTCTAAAGTTCTAATGAAAATAAAAGAATTTTTTTTTCATTTTCACTAATTTCCCAAAGAGACACCTCAAAAGAAAATCTTTTGGATTTTGGAATTAACACCCTAAAGAAAGCTTTTAAAGAAGTATTAAAAGAAAATTCACATCTTTTTTTTTCGAATTTTGGTCCTAATATACTAAAGGAAACTTAAAAACACTTCATTTTAAGTCCTAGATATTAATTGCCTAAAGGAAAAACAACCTCAAAATTTTCTTATTTCTAGAATTAGCATTCTAAAGAAAATTTATAACGAAATATAAAATGCAACATCTCTTTTTTTGGATTTTTGAGTTACAACACATTTTTTCAAATTTAAAACAGAAAATAACAATAATAAAAGAGACTCGACATTATTGTATAAAAGTAGAAAATAAAAGATGCCATAAAATGAGGAAAAGACTCAAAACATAAAAATAAAACAAATCTCCTTAAGCAACTCCTGACTGAGCGATCTTGACCGGATGGTCACGGGGTATCTGCCATGTTCAAACTTCGGTAAATAAATCCACACATGTATGAGAAAACTTTAACCAGCACTATGTGATATAATAACACTCATAATTGGGACTATTTTTACAAAATGACTTATTTAGCCAAAAGATGGCTAGAAGTGCAAAATTTGGTTAGGACCCCGCAAAGCCAAGAACTTAAGATTAACTAGGAAGACCGGACCCTATGTGAGTTGCCTACGCATCCCGCCCCGAGAGACGAGAATCAGGTTCGCGTAGTTCGGACAAATTGGATACGGGCGAGAATAATAAAAACAAACCACTAATTCATAGAAATCACATTTTTTCTTGCTTTTTCTTGAAAAATGACGAAACATGCAAAATCTTTTTGGATTTTCTTTTTCTCTCTTTTTTTTGATTTTGATTTTTTGAAAAATTATGAAAAAGTGCAAAATCGTTTTTTTGAATTTTTCATGTTTTGTTTTTGTCTTTTTTCTTAAAAATGTAACAAAAAAACATAACTAGACCCTACTTGCATTATTTTCACACTTCCCCTTCTCTTTTTCTTTTTTTTTCCGTTCTTCTTTCATTGTTTCTTTTTTCCCTTTTTCTTTTTTTTCACTTATTCATTTACCCTCAGTTATCATTGGTCCGCCAAATGACCCTTTTACTCTTGAATAAATGCAACATGTAGCACATAAGATGCATCAAGATGGTCTTTATTTTGGGCAAACCTATCCTAGACGGACCCAACCCCTGTGTTGAGTCCGCAAAGTCAAATGTGATGCAAGCAAACGTTCCTACTAGGGATCCGACATGAGGCTGTGTTTTTCTAGGTTTGAATCCTGGGGTTTTGTTCTAGACTTGGGGTACCCGAGCGGACAACTGGGGCCGAGGAGGGGGCGACATACCGGGAGCACTAAAGTCTACTCGACCTTGTTGCTTGCCCAGCCTCATTCTCATTTGGTATAATTTCTACAGAAAAAGCGGGCCACGCGAACGTGTGCACCATTTTCAGAAAACTTAGAGGGGGTGGCGTAAGAAGACAGTTATATACAATTCAAACAATATTAAAGTGGTAAACATATAGTATTTAGCACAAAAAGGTTCACAAAATACAGTAATATCAACAATAAATAAAGCCAAGCAAAATCATATTAATAAGCTCGAATTCTGAACCCTGAACCAGAGATTCTGGGTTTGATCCCCAGCAGAGTCGCCAGAGCTGTCACACCTCCTTTTTTACTACACCCCGAGAAGGGTATAAATATAATGGAGTTTTTTCAATTAAAGGACAATCGAAATGGGATTTGTTTATTTTAAGATCAGAGTCGCCACTTGGGATAATTTATGGTGTCCCAAGTCACCGGTTTTAAAAATCCCGAACCGAGGAAATTGACTCTATTTACGGTCTACGAACACAGAAATCCAAGTAAGGAATTCTGTTAACCCGGAAGAAGGTATTAGGCATTCCCGAGTTCCGTGGTTCTAGCACGGTCGCTTTGATCATACTTGGCTTATTAAAATTGCTGATTTTAGATCCTATGTGCATTTACCCCTTTACCGCTTTTAAATCACTTGATTATTCGTAGTTAAAGAATTGAGTTACGCATAGGTATACTCTTTCCCTTTGGTGCGTCAAAAATCATGTCACGCGAACGTGTCCACAATTAATAACGCTTTGTTTATTTATTTAAGAAAATTTGGTTGAAGTTGCGCGAACGCATCCCTCGAGTTACTTTTAGAATTTGCAATTATGTCACGCGGATGTGTCCACAATCGCAATGGTATATTAAACATGCCTAAAGCAAACTACGAATGTACAATTATTTTCCTAAAGCCAATGTGAGATTGTTGTGAGGCCAAAAGGACTCTTAGGAGCATACGACATATGGGTGTTATAATTTCAATTCTTCTACTTCATTTTGTTTTAGCCTTCATTTAGGTTACATGTTATACACATTTAGGCTACATGCTATACACGTCAGAATGGAACACACGGCTAAATCTAAACTAACAATGGAATGTCCACTGACCAAAAGTGAGACAAACGAAGCCTCCCCTTTTTAAAGAAAAAGATCAAAAAATAAATATATATAAAAATAGTAAAGAAAACTAGTAAGCAATTTTTGATTCGAATAAAATAAGATATGTAATCCAAAAACTAACTACTCTATTATTTTTATAAAAATGAGTCCATGGTAATTAAATACCAACAGAAACATATACTTCATTCTCGAAAGCTTGGATGCACAACAAAATTACTCAATATTACTACTAAGCTAGTAAAACATGGAAGGGTCTTATGAGAAATTAGGCCATGATATTCCAAATAGAGTAGAACAAGAAAACTTCCTTAAGCCACGAAAATAAAGTAGACAACTGATTTCCTCTTTAAACCCATGTACCCTTAGATTTAAAATTGAACAAAATTCATATCCTCAATCCATGAAACTTAAGCTGTTGCAATAAGTTTTAATGGCTCTTTCATGTTTCAGTCATATAAAAAACAGATTAAAGTGAGAAAAAGAGATAGAATAGACCTGAGAGTTTAGATTTTGATTAATAGGGCTTTGGCAATTACAACAAGTGAAACGAGCCAAATGAATAGATCCGCAACAGAAGATTTCAACTGAAATTTCCAAGCAACAACTGCTAACCTCGACGGAACTCGACCGGACCTCGAAACTAGCATCACCTCGACGTACGAATGGAATGCCTGAGTTTACAGCAACGTCGAGTTTCAGCAGCTCGAGCTCGATGGAAAAAATGGACAGCGATAACCATAGACCGAAATCAACGTACGACAACTTTCCACACGACTTGAACTCACAAACGACTCCAAACTTCAACTGCCTTACGCTCGTTCCCTCACTCCGTAGCTGGTGAAGCTCGCCGGATATGGCGTCGCTGGCAGAAGGTCCGGCGGGTCAAGGTCGACGAGATGGGTGGTGGGGAGCTGGGTCGTTTCGCTAGGGTGGGCTCGTTGGAAGCTACTGGTGTGAGGTCGCTTGGTTCTATTCGTCACATTCGGAATTCGTTACTCCGACGAGCTAGTGGAGCTCATTTTTCCCGGGGAGTTTCAGGCAGAGATGGGGTCGCTTGATGGTTAACGTTCAGGGGTCGTTGGCGCTTTTCCGGCGTGCATGGGTTGTTCCAGGTTCGGGGCTGTTGGTATATGGGGTTAATGAAGAGAGCAGGGGTGTTTTGAGATGGTTAACGTTCAGGGGTCATTTGGAGAAGACGATCCCGAGGGGTGGGGGGTTGTTTCTTGCGCAGCTTTTTCGTTCTTTCTTTTTGTATTCAGCGTCCTCTTTTTCCCGTTTTTCTTTTCTCTTTTTCTTCTTTTATATTGTAAGTTTTTTGGCAGGGTTTTTAGGTTAAGGGGTATGGGCCTTTAGGTTAAGGGGTATGGGCCTAGGAATTATGGGCTTGGCAATTGTGGGCTAGGTCCAAAATTTTGCCTAAAAATGGGTTGCTCGAGCCCAAGTTCTATTCTTTCGCTGCGAACGAGATTAAAAATACGGGCCCATTTATTAATTATTACTACTATTCAAATAAATATTTAAAATAAAACTAACCATTAAAACAAATCTATTTTTGGTATTTTCAAATATCATATTAAAATAAAAATACGATACTATTGTTGTATATTTTTTTTTTAAGATTAAAAATGACTACAAAACATTAATGAACCTATTTTTTGTAATTTTTGTTTTCTTGTAATAAAATAAAGCAAAAGAGTCAAGATTGTTTAAAATATCTATATTATGCCTAAATTAAATATTTACGCGCTAAAATATGAAAAATCTTGGGGAGGGTTGCCTGCCTCTTGCTTCTCCAGTTTGGTCGGGGCCAGTGTCGGTGATTGCTATTTAGTTTCTTCCTTCCTAACCGACTTCGGGTTTTTTGATGTCGAGAGTGCGGACATCGGGATCACCTCATTGACCACAAACATTTCTTTTGCGACTGGCTATTCTCTGTAAATTGTCTTGATCCCTCCCGGTGTGGGAAACTTCAATTCCTAGTGTAGTGTCAAGGGTATTGCCCTCATGTTGTGAATCCATGGCCTTCCGAATAGAGCATTATATGTCATATCCCCTTCAATCGCACAGAACATTATTTCCTGGATGGTCCCGGCGGTGTTCACCGGCAGGTTTATCTCCCCTTTAGTAGTTTCACATGCCATGTTGAATCCATTTAAAACCCGGACTACATGCACTATTTTTGTCTCGTAGGCCCAACTATTCCACGATCCTCGATCTGATGATATTGGCCAAGCTATCTGGATCAATTAACACATGCTTAAATTTAGATTTATTTATGAGTACATATATTACCAATGTATCATTATGTGGTTGCACGATGCCTTCAGCTTTTTTGTCATTGAAAGATATAGTTCCTTCCGGTATGTAATCTCGAATCCGTTTTTC
The DNA here is from genome assembly GCF_000715075.1 of Nicotiana tabacum. Classification (NCBI taxonomy): domain Eukaryota; kingdom Viridiplantae; phylum Streptophyta; class Magnoliopsida; order Solanales; family Solanaceae; genus Nicotiana; species Nicotiana tabacum. The sequence continues at coordinate 158,433,131 of NC_134080.1, forward strand.
CCTTGTAATGGACATCTAAGTGCACTTTAGCATCTGATAAAGTTGTATTCTGATAATCTCAGTGCCTCCTTGGCCCGAGTGTCCTATCGAAACCATTTTTACCTATGAGTCCCCGACTATTGTGGCCTCAATCGTTCCTTTTTTTTTACTCCTCGTAGGGTTATGTTCGGACCCATTACCCTTTTGATCTTTGCTATGTGGTTGATACAAATCTCTGTTCGATCTTGATTCATGATCGATAGCTCTTTTAGATCTATCATTAGTTCTGATGGGGTACACGGATCCGGAAGTGTCCCCGAGCTGATCATCTTCAACTCTGATTTTTGATTGGTACCTATTATGGACGTCGGCCCAAGTTAACATGGGGTATTCGATCAAATTCTATTTCTACTATTGTGAAGCCAAAGAGCTTTAAGGGTTGAGTCCTTGGGTGAATGCCTGAATGACCCAATCGTTTGCGACTGGAGGCAGATCCATTCGTTCCATTTGAAACCTCGACATATATTTCCTGAGCATCTCGTTATCTATTTGATTTACTTTGAAAAGGTCTGACTTCCTGGTCTCGACCTTGATGGCCCTGGCGTGCGCCTTTACAAAGGCATCTGCAAGTATAGCAAACGAATCAATAGAACTGGGGGGTTTCCTTTTAACAAGGTTTCTCCAAAATAATTCAATAGAACAGACTCGATTTCGTCATATTCTAAGTCATTCCCCTTGATGGCACATGTGTAGGAGGTCACATGTTCATTTGGATCTGTTGTTCCATTATACTTCGGAATTTTGGGCATATGGAACTTCTTCGGGATTAGCTTCGATGTTGCACTCGAAGGGAAAGGCTTTTAGAAAAATTTCTTGGAATCCAGGCCCTTCAATATCGGGGTTTTTCCTGGGATTTGATCAACCCTGGAGTTATAGGTCTCCAATTTTTTGTTGTTGGCTTCGATCTTCTTTTCTCCCAATTCCAACCGCTTCGTCAGTTCCTTGAGCATTTTTACTTTTTCGGGCTTCAGCTTCACCCGGCCTTTTTGAGGTTCATTCGTTTCTTTGGGTGTTCTCCCAGGACGGTTTAGGCTTAACTCTGTTGGGGGTGTGGCTTTGATTCTGTAACTGGGCTATCGCCATCTGTTGAGTTTGTAACATCTCGAAGATCACCCATAAATTGATCCCATCGCCTTCACCGTCGTGTGTTCCCAGGTCGGTAGGCATGTTAGTGTCGATGGCCATGTGGGAGTTAGCATCAATTGGGTTTACGATCGGGACCACATTGGGGTCAGCAAGGAGAACCTCGGTTCTGGACACTATATTGTTGTTCTCGCCATGGTGGCCAGACTCAGTATCAACACTTAAGTGAGCAGATTGAGAGTTTGAAATTCTTAAATTTTACCATAAATTAAAATCTCAAAGAACAAGCGTAAAGCAGAGTGTGTTATGGGAATTTGTATCAAATTACCACTATTATCCTTAGCCCCGTGGTGGCACCAAACTGTTTACCCTAAAAGGCGGATAACAATTGCTTTTATATATATTTTTAAGGATATGTGGATTAATCCAACACAAATAATCAATAGCGTTAGATTAAGCAAATGAAAGATGTAATAAGCAGTCAAACCAGTAATAAGAGTGATCCCGGGCGCAATTAATGGCTTAATGAAGAACATGCTTTTAACCACGAGCTTGCACTTATGAAGAACTAATGAACAAAAATGATAACTTTGAATAACATAGAGAATAGAGATAAGTTGCCTTGGTATGCGTGTTACAATAAGTCCCTTGAATAATAGTCTATCCCCTTTATATAGTAGGGAAATTTTATCCTAAGTATACTTCTAAGAAAGGTAAAAATCATCAGTTTCGCTAATCACTAATTTTCTGTCGATACGGGCTGAGATTCACGTTGTGATATCCGATTGTACACAGATATCATGGACCTTCGTTAGTCATGTGCAACCATTTGATGATGTTCTCGAAAGTCTTGAGATTCGATCCAGACCCGGAGTACGTTGTTTTGATGTCTCCGAGGGCATGTGCTTTGCTCGAACCCCGATACTAGGGGTTCCTCACCTGGATTCTGGTTTCTTACGATTATGTCTCTGCTCCGTTTATCTTACCGGGAAACCGAGGTATTCAACAGGCTCGGTTTTACCTGTATACACCTACCAACTAATTATACCTCCTTCCATTATACAACTAACGACAGTTTTGAAGTGAATAAAACATACAATTAACTTATACTTTTATATGTAAAGACAAACCTTCTCGGTTACTCACTCTCTCTAATTGCCTAAATAGAAGGCTTCAGGGCCTCATCGCCTAGGTTCCCGTGATGCGTTCCCATTGCATGCGACCTGCCTCCCTCAGCTTTTTCGGACGCGATGATGCACGCACTATCCTCGCATCACTGGCTTGCTTCAAAGAATCTGGGGCTCAGACACACTAGGGGACGCGTTGTGTTGACCCCAGACGTCAGTCTCCTGAGTCATTCCTTGTTCCTTTGATTTCTTATCCCATTCTCTTGAGATATAATACATTCCAAGCTATACCAGCATGTTAGGTGTTGTCTTAATTTTATTACCATATTTGATTTTCCTATCTCTTGGAGGAAAGGGCAATATATTTACTATAATTGGGTTTTTCTATTCTTAGAAGAAAATCATAAATCTTCCATATTTGTCTAGTCCCTTTTCTCGGACGAAAAGGTCGACAATGTAGCCATAAGGGGCTTGAAAGTCTTGTTTAGGGGGAGAATTTGTGAGACAAGTGTTATGATGTCACTTGTATGTGCCTCTTTGTGAGGTTGGTCTCTCGATATTTTATACTCTTTTATATAGTAGATTGCTCATCTTTGCTTGTGGACATAGGTCAATTGATCAAACCACGTTGAATATTTGTGTCTCTTTTGGTATATTTATCTTTTATTGTCTGATTTATCATTGTTAAATGTTTTATTTACTAGCTTCCACATGACACATGATTATTTCTATCCTAACAAGTGGTATTAGAGAGTGAGGTTCAAGACAGATTCATCTTGGCGAATTTAGTTCTAGTCGCAATATATTTGACGGTAATCATGATTTTTATCAGAGAAATTTGACTGGGTTGTTGCTCACATTGAGACAAACTTCGTGGTGGAGACTTGGAGATGCGACCTGTTGCAGGTTATTTGAAGAAGAAGGACCAAGTTTATTTATTAGAAAATTCAGACCAAGGGAGAGAATTGTTAGGTGTTGTCCTAATTTTCTTACCATATTTGATTTTCCTATCTCTTGGAGGAAAGGACAACATTTTTACTATAATTGAGTTTTTCTATTCTTAGAAGGAAATCATAAATCATTTATATTTGGCTAGTCCCTTTTCTCGGAGGAAAAGGTTTGGACTTTTATAAATTGAGGGTCCTTTCTTCTCATTTAGTAGCATCCACAATGTAGCCATAAGAGACTTGAAAGTCTTGTTTAGAGGGGGGAGAATTTGTGAGACAAGTGTTATATATGCTATCACTTGTGCGTGCCTATTTGTGAGATTGTTCTCTTAATATTTTGTACTCTCTTTTATATAGTGGATTGCTCATCTCAGCCCATGGACGTAGGTTAGTTGACCGAACCACGTTAAATGTTTGTATCTCTTTTGGTATACTTCTTTTTGTTATCTGATTTATCATCGTTCAAGATTTACTTTACTAGCTTTCGCATGACACCTGATTAACACAGCATTAGTAACAAGCGTTCCCATGACTCCGTTATACTTCTATGGGCCCTGCGTGACTCGGGTTGGTTTGAATGGCATTCCTTAAGCCCTAAAATTAACTCAAATGAATTGTAAAAATTTACAGGGCTTTACAATCACTACTAGAATTCCGGAAAAAAGCGACCAAAGTTAGCGACTTTTCTTGACAGACCAACTTTGGTCGCTACTTGGCCAATAATTTTGTCAAAATATTGACCGGACTGGTCAGACTTGCTTGGTCAAAGAAATACTGAGATTAGCGACCAACTTTGGTAGCT